>NW_020948739.1:223741-456360 GCF_900497805.2 Vombatus ursinus
GACATAAAGGACTGGATCAACCTAATTCTAAGTGTAGGTGAAGTTAGGTGGTGTAGTGACTTGAAAGGCTTTCGTTGTCCCAAATTCTCTTTGCCACCTCTTACTGCTGGTTTTGCAATGTCATCTGTAGAAATTAACTTCTTTGGTTTATTGTGTCACCTCTTCAAATGGAAATGCTCTGTCTCCCTCCCTATCCCCATTTACCTCCCCCTTTACTTCTTTCTCTCCTCCCCCCCCCCCCCCCCCCCAGCCCCCCTGCAACCTCAGGGGCTTTCAACTGTTCAAGCAAAGAACTTCAGACCTGAAGACAGCCCCTATGATATTCCCAGTAAGTGGTCATCCAGTTTCCGCTTGAAGACTTCCAGTGAGGGGAAACCCAGTATCCTCTGAGGCAACCTTGGACAGTGCTCATTGTTTAGAAAGTTTTCCCTCATATCAAGTGAAAATCTGTCTTTCTATAAACATTGTGGCTGCTAAGCACAAGCCTAATCCTCTTCCACATGATGATTCTTGAAGTTGGCTGTTATGTTCCATACACACTCTATCTCCTCTTCTTGAGGCTTAATTTCCTCATTGTTCTTCTTGTTCTCCTCCTCCCGATGCACTTGAGTTTGTCAGCTTCTTGACTAAAGAGTGGTACCTAGAACTGAATACTAGACTCTGGATCAATCTGACTATCTATTTATTACTCCCTATTTATCCTGTATATAGCTTCTTCACACATATTGGTTTCCTTTTTGTCTTCCCCATTAATTGTGAAATCCTTGGGGTCAGGGACTATCTTACTTTTCTTTGTATCCCCAGGGGCTTAGCACAGTGCCTGGCACATAGTAGGCACTTAATAAAATGCTTGTTGACTGACTGTCTAGTTATTCTTTCATTCTGAACTTACACAGTTGATTTTTTAAAACAATATAAAGCTTTACAGTTATCTGTTCTGTTCTATCTTAGATGCAGCTCCTTGGTCTAGTATGGTGAAATCTTTTTGGATCCAGATTCTGACCTCCAACTTGATTATTGTTGTTATTTTAATCAGGAGGCCCTGGCAATTGATCTGTAGAGCGGGTAAGCAGTATCTGTTCCCGGTAATACTGAGGGAAAGAGTGAGCCTTTCTCCTTCTCTTAGGCTGCCTATAATCAGACTATAAAAGATGACCTAATGTAGGATAGGAAACTGAAAGACGGGGAAGGAGTGAGGGAAATCAGTCAATGGGCATTTATTAAGCATCTACTATGTACCCAGCACTGTGCTAAGCACTGAGGATACCAAAAAAGGCAGAAGACACTCTCTGTCCTGAGGAGCTCACAATCTAATGGGGAAGAAAACAAGGACTTATATATAAACAAGCTATATACAGGAAACATAGGAAATACTTAACGGAGGGAAGGCACTAGAATTAAGAGGGGTTGAGAAAGGCTTCTTGTAAAAGATGGGATTTTAACTGGGACTTACAGAAAGCCAGGGAAGGCAGTAGTCAGAGTGGAGGAGGGAGAGCATTCCAGGCATGGGAGACAACCAGAGAAAATGGCCAGAGCTGAGAGATGGAGTGCCCTGTTCATGGATCTTTGTCACTGGATCAAAGAACTTGGTGTTGAGTGACTAGGGAACAGAGAAAGGCAGCAGAGTCAGGGTGTAGCCTGGAGGTGAATGAAGGATAATATTATTATCCCCATTTTGCAGATGTGGAAATTGAGACTGATAGAAATTAGGTGATTAGCCCAAGGTTAAAGCTAGTAAGGGTCCTAAGCAACATTCAAACTCAAGTCTTCCTCACTTCAGGTCCAAAACTCTCTACTCAAAGAGAAATGGATCCCTGCCATCCACATACTGATTTAGAATACCATAAATTAACATTATCTATGTTGTATTGTATTTTTTTGGGTGGGGGCATTAGACGTTTCCCAGTCACATCTTAATTTGATTCAGGCCATGCTTGGGAGTTTTGGACTTGCAGCCATGGGCCACAAATTTGACACCTCTGCCCCATAATGTCTACCTGTCTTCTATTCAAATCCCCTTTTCATCCTCAAATCTGTTTGCCCCACTCGACACATTTGATGAGCCTGTTTTTAATGCCTTCATCGATGCCTTTGTCAAAATGTTGAGCAGAAGAAGGCCAAGGATAGACCTCTGGAGCACTTCACTAGAGACTTTTCTTCAGGTTAACATAGATCCATTAATCACTATGCTTGTCATTCAGATAGTTCTGAATCTCCCTTTCTTTAATGCTGTCTAATCCATATATCTCCATCTTTTCCATGAGACTATCAGGACAGATTTTGCCAGATGCTTTGCTGAATCCAGGCATTCCATATCTATCACATTTCTCTAATCTGCCAACCTAGTAACCCTGTCAAAAAAGGAAATGAAATTCATTTGGCATAAAGTTAATCTGCTTTTGAAGAACACATGCTGGGGCTTCACTTTATAAATTCTTACAGATCATTCCTTTTATTACACAGTCTATAATTTTGCTTGGAATTAAAGTTAATCAACGATCTGGAATCTGCCAATTCCAGTGTCTTCTGCTTATTTCCAGTCCTACTGATAGTGACTCAAAGATCCACTTTACCCTTTCTTTTGGCCCTGAGGGATATAGTTTGTCTGGGTCTGAAATCTTGAACTCATTGAAGGCAGTTCCTTGCTCTCTGACCATCTCCTTATATATCTTGAATTTCAATCCCTGTTAATCTTTGTTCTCTCCTTCAGAATCTGGAAATCATTCTTTTTTGGAGAGAAAATAGGAATAAAATAAGAATTGAATAATTTTGACTTCTCCATTATCTGCTGTCATCATCCCATCTCCCAACCCCTCACCCACCAGCAGTACTATGCTACACCCCTTTTGGATCTTTTTCTTACTGCTTACCATCATTGCTCAAAAAGTCCTGTTCAGTCTGGTCATGGTGAGGCTTGCCCTGTTGTCACTGATTTGGCGAAGGCAGAGGCTGACAAATCACTGGACCTCGGGAGCTCAGAGCTAAAGTAGGGCTAAAGCCCATCAGATGCGTACACTAAGTTTGGCATTAATATGTTGAGACCCCGAGATCAGAAAGTCACGAGACTACCTGAGGAAGGTTGAATTGAACCAGGTCAGAACTGGAGCAGGTCAAAGTTTCTTTGCCAATCAGTATTGGGATTGGCTTATGAGCAGCCACATCTAGCCAGGGTGAGATAGAGAGACTCAATCTCAAAAAATAAAATAATATAAAAGGTAGCTCTGTTTTTTAGTATCTACCACAAGCCTCAGTTTTTTCCTTAATTTTAGTTCTCATGAAACAATTTTCATCAAACGATTTGTATGTGTATTTTAACAACCTAAGCTGGTTGATGAGTTTCCTATACATTCTCATCACACAACTTATCCCCCACCTCATGTAACACCTCTTTGGTGTTCAGTTGTGTCCGATTCTTCGTGACCCCATTTGGGGTTTTCTTGGCAAAGATACTGGAGTGGTTTGCTACTTCTTTCTCCAGTTCATTTTACAGATGAGGAAACTGAGGCAAATGGGGTTAAGTGACTTGCCCAGGATCACTCAGCTAGTAAGTGTTCTAAGGCCAGATTTGAAATCTAGAAAGATGAGTCTTTCTGACTCTAGGCGAGGTATTCTATCTACTTTGCCACCTAGCTGCCTTTAAGTCTCAGCTAAAATCCCATCTTCTATAGGAAGTATTTTTCAACCTTTCTTAACTCTGGTGCCTTTCTTCTTTTTTTTTTCTTCTTTTTTTTGGATTTCCAAAAAACTGGAAACAATATGTTGATGATTTGTTACAAGAATTAAGGACACTTTCTAAGAAAGGAAAAATATGTAAATTGGATCTTATTTTTTTACCCTATTTATCCTGTACATATATAGATATATAGATAGATACATAGATAGATATAGATATAGATAACTTGTTTGTATATATTTGTTTGCTTGTTGTCTCCTTCATTAGACTGTGAGCTTTTTGAGTGCAAGGAATGTCTTTTGCCTCTTTTTTTTTTTTTTTGGTCCCAGGGGCTTAGCACTATGCCTGGCACATAACAGTGCTTATAAATGCTTATTTACTGACTGATATTTTCAGTAGAGAGGAATCTCTAAGGGATGTCTGGGATTGTTGAAGTCTCTTACCATCACTATATCATGCATCTAAGTCAAGTGATTAATTCCTTGGATTCATCATTGATTTCTTCCTACTGACCAGGTGGTCTTTAGTATATTCTTAGTATAATACTACTTGAGTTTTTTCTTCCATTGATCCTCTTCCAAATAAGCTCCATCTTACCTCCCCATTTGCTTCATGGATTTCCTCAAATAAGCACATATTCCAGTGTACAGTGTTGCTTTTCTAGTCCTTTTTTTTTCCTAATCTTTCCCTTTCAAATAAGGCATAGCATTCCATAGCAATTTCTCAGTTATGAGTTATATCCTATCAAGTCTTAGCAAAACCTATGAGGTCAGATTTGCCTCCTTTGAATTATGGTTTCTACTTTACATTGTTTATTGTTGTCTTTTATGCTTGAGTAGAGATTAATCCATCAGATTAGCTAGTTCTTATAGGAATTCATGGAATCTGAGTTGGGAGAGACCTTAGGGATCAGTTGATCTCACCCATTAAGTTTACAGATGAGGAAACTGAGAAAGAGGAAGGAGTTTGCCCAAGACCATAAAAGCAGTAAGTGGCACAGCTGGGTTTTAAATTCAAGTCTTATGACCCCAAATCCAGTACTCTTTTAACTATACCACACCAGAGAACAGTGACTTGAGTAAGTGGGATGTGGCAGAGTCAGTCCATAAATATTAAGCCCCTACTGTGTGTCTGGCACTTTGCTAAGCCCAGGGGAAACAAAGAAAGGCATCCTCTGCCCATAAGGAGGTCACAATCTAATGGGGGTAACTGCGTCTAAACAGCTATAATATACAAAAAGGTTATGTACAGGATAAATAGTAAGGAATCATCAGAGGGGAGAATTAGGAGGGGTTGGGAAAGGCTTTCTGTCCTGGTTTCTACAATGAAGAGGAAGGAGGGGAAGGTCTAATGTAGAACCCAGGACTTGGCTGGGTGTAATATAGCCTGAGGAGTCAGTGGGCCATATTACAGTCCTTGGCACAGTGTTGGACATTTAGTAAATGCTTAATAAATGCTTGTTGCTTGACTGAGGGCCAGGCTTAGGATGAGTTTGAGGGGATTACGGGTGGAAGAATGCTTTCACCAGCTTCACACTTTTCCCTGAGGATGGTACTGAATGCTTCTTGCTATATTCCTTAACTGGTTTCAGATAAAACTGTTAGGGTTATCTCAGAGTTCCCAGGGGTTCTGCTCTTATTTACAGTAGTCCCTAAATGGGGGTTATATGAATCATCCCTAGATTGTCTTCTGGCCTAGGGGTTGATGGTTCTGAGGATCCTGAGGGAAGAAAATTCAGATTGTCTAATATTGATGATTTATCCTTACAACAGTTGACATTAAAAATGCAGTCTGCTCTGCTTGTTTTGAAAACTCAAATTTGTTCCATCTTGACTGATATATTAGGGAATGAATTGAGCATAAAGCAAATTTTGTGCTTGTTTATGGGCAATTTCGTTCACAGGAAACTTGGAGAATACACAGAAAACTGTACAACTTTATAATACCTCACAATTTGCCACCCTTCTAAGGCCAGCTTAGAGCAAAGTTCAGGTCTTGGCCAAGGTAAAATAACCTGTGTATTGTGTACCTTCCGATGTAGTAGGAACTGGGGGCAGAGAAGGGCCGGTGTGCCTCCAGATTTTCTTCTACCTCTCACCCCAAATGCCACGATTTTGCCAGTCCCAGCCCTGGTTCTGTGGGAACTACGCATAGGCTGCATAGCATCCCAAGGTCCCAGACAATCACTATTTATTGTAGTACTTGTGTATTTCTTAACCATTTAACATATACAAAACCGTGTTACCATTTTTTATTGTGTTCCTATCTTTGTCTTTTTATGTGTGGCTGATGAAGTTTTTGAGTGTTGAGTTCCTAACCTCATTTTCCCCATAGCCCCTATGGTTTTTAGTGCATAATTTTGCATAGCCAGGTGATTTTCAGGAATGCATACGTTGTTATAGCAGAACTGACTGTAATTTTTGCCAGAAATACATGGTGCCATAATACCAATAGTGGTTGACAGATATCACAAATTCTTCTCTGGTCACCCAGTTTGGCCAGTTTAGAGGGATTCTTTTGGTTTCTCTTTGAAATTCTGTGATCACAGATTTATAAATTTAAGGGACCTTGAAGGACATTTCATTTTACAGTTGAGGAAACTAAGACCAGAAAGGCTGTGACTTGCCCCAGACCACACAGGTGGCGGAGATGGAATCAAATCCAGGTCCTCGGACTTCAAATTCACTGTTATTTTTCTGGACTTTAAGTTATAGGAGTGTGCCGAGCACTTGCATAAATAATATAAAAAGAAAATACAATTAAGATGAGGGTTTTTTTGCTGTATGCCTTTTTTTTCCCCGTGGGAAGTAAAGCACCATCCCCTTCCAGATTTTATAAAATAATACATACAACCAAACTGTAGATTAGTGGTTCTCAAACATTTTTTTGTTCATGGCACAGCATTCTTTGCCATGAAGTTTCGTGGTATTGGGAACATCTAAAAGTTAGTGACAGTACTGGAGAATTGGGAGAGTCATACACATGCAGTTTTCCTTCAATAAGAACAGCTATTTTTGCTGTGTTCTTTCCCAATTCAAGGTCTGAAGTGTTTTTTGGTTAGTATGTTAAATCTACAGGCAATCTCTCTTTACTTTGTGAATACTTACTGAGTTTTATATGCCAGATAAGTAAAATTTATATTAAACAAAATCATTTGTACATTGCCTTTTATCAGCAATAATGCTGTACCCCAAATTTTGCAGCACGCCCAGTGAAACTTATGGCATGTCCTTAGAAAACCACTTGCTATCATTCTTCCAGATTGGGGGATTTTGAGAACTCATTTTAAAGCTCATTCAGATTTTCAATAGGTCTCTTGACTTTTCCATTTCCTTTCTCCAGTTTGCCTAGGAAAGATTACAGTTGGGTTTGGAATCCTTGGAAGGAAGGCCACACATTACATATGTTCTGTAGGGCCATATTGCAAACTGTAAGATGATAGATAACAGCCTATTTAAAAACCCAGATGCAGACATGGACTTGTAATGGACAGTTATTCAGCAGATAGTTCAATGTGTGAATTAAAACCATTTTACAGTCTCCCCCTTCAGTTCACACAAATAATCTGGTAAGGACAATTTGTTTTTTGTTTTTGTTTTTGTTTTTTTTAAGAGAACATTTCATGTTGGACTTTTCCCATTTTCCTTTGATTTTCCAGAGCGCAAAACATAATTTATTATCTCTATATTTGTAAGTGTATATAAACAAAGATGTGAGTTCCTTGTCTCCTCACACATCCCTTTCCTAGTCTTTAGACTCACAGAAGGTCAGATGGCCTGTGTGGGCCCGTAGCCAAACACCTTCGGTGGATAACATATTAATAAAAATGATGAAGGGGCAGGCTGTATATTATTATGTTTGCTTAGTAACTCAAGGACACATTTTTAGGGAGGAGGTGGGCTAAATTAAGAAAACAAAACCTGGCTGGCTTTTCCAGGTAATTGACAGAAAACTCTGGGCCTGCTCTTTCCAGCATGGGTTACTGATGAGTCAGAGGCTTGCTAGCATGAATCTGGAGCCATAGGCTGCCCTGCACACATGGCCCCAGGTGAAGTCCCTTCTGTTGCAAGGTGTTTTATCGTCCTCCTGGTTCTACAAATAATGAACTGCAACGCCTTTTTGAATTCCCAAGCGTAACAATTGTGTTTGCACAACTGGGCTCTGCTTTCCCTCCTCCTCCCATCCGAAGGCCTTCTAACCATCCATCTCCCTTGGCCCCTTGCAATGACTTTGGTGTGTGCTGCACTGGAGGCAGCCGGCAGAAGAGCCCCAGGTCTCCCAACAGTTAATGTGATGGAAGAAATGGAATAGCATTGATGCTGGTCCAGTTCTTTTAAGTGGTCCCTCTGCTCCTCCTTGGTGTCACGTAGGTAAATTCAGTCCAGAAGAAGATGAATCTTGAGTGGAATTTGTGCTTTCATCTCTCACAGCTGTGGAGAGTTTAGACTAATCACCCTCCTCCCTGGGATGCTATCATCTTGGTAATTTGAAAAAGGAGCAGCAGCCCGAAGGCTTGGAAAACCTTGAGGAAACTCTGGTCCTGAAAATACATCATTAGATGTGGAAAGACCACTTGGTACATCATCACTGAGTGTTTAAGAATGCCGAAATCAAGTTCTTCTCTGGTGGGATTTCAAATGGCCTGAGAAATCTGAGTACTTGCTTTTTCTTAACTGCAAAACAGATTCTTTCCCCTTCCTTCAGTCTCGTTGCTATCAATGCATCTGATGTTTGGTGGCAGAAACAAGGAACAGTCCTTTAACGATAGCAATGCCAAGGTTAGCACTGCCATAGTAGTCTGTCTCAAGGATCTAAAAGAGTGTTTAAGTATTCCCCTTTTTTCTCTATGTATATACAGATTATGTAGAAATATCTTAATATGTGTATTAAGCTTTATGTATATTTATATAAATAATAATAAACAATCTATAAATAAATAAAAATCTTTATATATATATATAAATCTATGATTCTATGATATATGTATGTGTGGGTATACACATGTACCCCCCAAATATATCTGTATATATGTACACAGATTTCTATATGCATGTGTATATATGCACACATAAATCTATGATTCTGTGGTATGTAGGATCATAGATTTAGAGCTACAAGGTACCTCAGAGGCCATTCAGTCTAACTTTCTCATTTTATAGATGAGGAAACTGAGGCCCAGAGAGATTGATTTGAACTCAGGTCATCTTACTCCAAATGCATTGATGTTTCTTTTGCCGTTCTCCTTCATTTCTGATGACATCCCTCTACTTCCCCTCACCTTCCCCAATATGCTATCCCATGTAACAAAGAATAAAAAAATTGAGGAAAAAAGGCAGTTCAGCAAAACCAACCAATTCACCAATATGATGATCAGTGTGATATGGTGTCCCAAAAGTCTTAGTTCAGTTTTAAGTTTTCATAGTTGAAAGCATGATGATTTTTGGAACACCCTCTATGTGCAGTATTCCACACCATCGGTACCCTACCTCTGAAAGAGAAAGAGAAGGAGGTACATTTTCTCAACTCTTATTCAAGTCTAGCTTCTTGGTCAATGGAATGACCAGTTTTCAGTTTTCTTTTCTTTGTTTTTTCCTTTCATTTACCTAGTCAGTGTGTACCTTTCTTTTCTAGGATTGCTTATGCATCGGTTTCCCCTTGCTTCACTGACTTCTTCGCATTCATCATTTTTGTGGTATAGTAATAGGCTATTACATTCATTTGGGCCATTAGAATGTGAGCTCCTGGAGAGCAGGGCCTGTTTGTAGCCTGTGAGACTCTTAGGTCACCCAAACGAATCCTGGGCCTCTTCAGAACCAAGGACGAACAACAGCAACAACTCTTCATTAGTATAAGGAACTCTTAGTGAGGAGCTCCCTCTATCAGTGCAGAGCAGCAACTGCTTTGCAATTTTTTTTTTTTTGAGAATTGCCCCAGGGCACAGAGAGGTTAAGGGGACTTACTATGTCCAGTATGTGTCAGAGGCGCTGTAGGAGGCCTGAACTCCAAGTCATCCCATCTTGAGTCTATAGTTTCATGGAGAAGCTTGGGATCACTGAAAGAACCATGCAAATTCCCAAAAGCAATTCAATGTAATCTCTTCTTTCCATTCAGTTCTGGGTTTAGTTCATTGTCTATCTGCAGTGTCAGTCAGATTTTCAATTTGTCAGCAAGCATTTATTAAGTACCTACTGTGTGCCAGATACTATGCTAAGTTCTGGGCACATTAAGACAAAATAAAAAAAAAAGGCCATGCCCTCAAGCAGGTTAGAATCTAGATTAAGGAGACAATGCGTAAGTGTATGTATAGGTATGTATACAATTTGTTGTTCATTCATTTCAGTCATGTCTGACACTTCGTGACGCCATTTGGGGTTTTCTTGGCAAAGATCCTGGAGAGGTTTGCATTTCCTTTTCCAGCTCACTTTATAGATGAAGAACTGAGGCAAAACAAGATCACACAGCTAGTAAGTATTTGAGGTCAGATTTGAACTCAAAAAGAAGGGTCTTCCTGACTTCAGGCCTGGCACGCTATCCACTGTACCACCTAGCTGTCTACATATAAAATAGATATACAATAAATATGGGATGATTCTGAGAAGAAGTCTCAGTATTTGTGGAGGGGGAAGGGTAATCAGGAAAGGCCCCCTGTAGAAGGTGGAAGTTGTTCTGTGCCTTGAAGGAAACTAGGGATTTTGTGAGCTGGAGGTGAGGAGGGAGTACATTCCAAGCATGTGGAACAGCCAGTGTAATAACACAGGCCATATATGAGGAACAGCAAGAAGTCTAATTTGGTGTGACTTTTAAATGCCAACCACCCTGCTACATGCTGGGATTATATACAAACAAAAACTAAATGGTCCCTATTCTTAAGGATAGGGGCAGCTAGCAGTACTCTGTTAAGCTCCTGGGGAAACAAGTAGAAAAATGGAGCCAGACTTGGCTCTTAAGGAGCTCACTTTCTAATGAGGGAGACAGCAGGTATAGGAGGTTTCAGCTGTAAGTCAGATGAAAAAAGTACTTTGGGAAAACCCAGTACATCAGCTTCTGTGGAAGCTGCTGCTGAAAGGTCATTGCCTGATGATAGGGTAATGAAGAAACAAGACGGCAGTGGGGTGGGAGGACTTCGCCTGGGGGATGGCCAGTTTGGGGAGGAAGTATGTTATCTGGAAGTTTCTTGTTTTTGCTAATGATTGTTGCTAGCTAGGCACTACGCTCAGTTGCTTTTTTTGTCTGATAAAAGACTGAAAGTGTTATTAGCATTTTCCAAATTTCAGTTCCTTAAGGGAATGGATTGGTGCCCCAACCCTAGTTAAAACTCTAGTAAGAGGCACAAATGAACTCCCCAATCCCCCTCTTCCCCCACCAAAAAAATTCTCCATGCTGATTTTTGGGGGTTTAAAAATGCAGGTTTCCTGACCTATTAAAGTTCTCCACCATGTTACCATAACCATGCAAGACAAGCATTTGGAAGTTCCCATTGTAATGCTCAGAAACTGGATACTACATGTCAGCAGTCCTATCACTATGAGTGCCATTGGTTTGTCCATGTAGTTTTAGGGCTGGAAGAGGCCTTAGAGATAATCTGGTCTAGACTTTTCCTTTTACAGTTGAGGAAACTGAGGTCCAGTGAGGAGGAGTGACTTGGAAATCTTTTGTCGATGCAGAGATTTTCATTGTAATAGTATTTATTGTTATAGGCTTTGACCTATATTTCAATCAGAGCCCCCCTATGAGAAATCAAACACTTTAAGCCCAACAAGATTGTATGCAGTAGAGTGATTGTTCCTTTTCCTTGTGGAAATTTATCTCATTTCTTCATCCTGTTTGTTGTTTCAGCTGTGAAGATTTCTAGTGGTCATAAAATCACCTGTCTGTCTTTAATACCCTGTCACAAAGTTTGGGAATTGCTCATTCTATACGTGAGCTCTCCATAACCTGATGCTGATAAAATGAGCTCTCCTTTCTCTCTTCCCTGAATTATTGTAGAACTTACTACATTTGATTCTCTGAGTCTTATCACAGACCACAATGACTTGTGTTATGGCTATTTGTATAAACATCTTATTTCTTCCACTAGAACATAAATTCAGAGGATCAGGATAATATTGTTTATATATTTCTGTCATCTGAAAACATCTAACGTACATGGCAGACATTCAATATAGTTTGTTGAATTAAGGAATAAATAGATGAAAAGAAGATATCTTTGAGTACTTTGCAACAATTCTAAACTTTTAAAATTCCTAATTTTCTTGCATAGGGCACCAGTATTATATTTTAAAGAGCTAGATCTCTAACCTCTGAGATGGAAACTAAGCATCTATAATCTGTGGGTTATATATTCTCTCCCTTCCTTTTTTCTTTCTGTTCTCCCTAAAACAGGAGTAGAGCACTCTCGCCCAAAGTCTCCAATTGTGTTGGATTGCAAAAGAAAAATGAGATTTCTGCATAGTTTGTCTAGAGTATGGCAATAGGTCACACATAATATGCTGTATAGAACTCTTCCAACACTCTTATCCACCCCCCAGCTCTCCCCTTTCCCCCATTGCAACTTCTCCAAATCCAGAAGAAAAGTGTCTGTGGCCACATATACTGTTACTGTTGGGAGAATGATTCCCTCTTAACAGTTAATCTTAGGCTTGATTCCAGGACAGAATGGGAGGAACTGGGCGGGGCCGAGGGGGTCTGAGTGTGAGTGAAGGAAGGGGGCAAGGGGAATGTGTATTCCCTGGAAGAGGAAAGTTTCAATCAACAGGCTCAGTAATGGTTTTTTTTTTTCTTTTTTCCTGGGCTTCTTTCCACCTTTTCTTTTTCTCTGAAGTTGATATGATCCTGGACTAGATAGGACCATGGTCTTGAAGACAATGTAAGATTCATTGGCATGATAACATTGTACTTTAAAAAATTTTTTTATTTTATATCTTATTATTTATCTTAATCTGATTACACTTCTCCTCCTCCCCCACACATACAGAAAACATCCCTTTAAAATGTGGCCAGTTATTCTAACTACCGATGAGTCCTTGGCAGCTGATAGTACTCAACCAGACACCTTTATTCCTAAATTCTTTTCCTTAGGGAATTTTTCCAGGTCAGAGTTCATCAGTGTATCTTTATAATACTTTCGCCAGTTTTTAGCATTTCACATTTATCAAAATTCCCATGTGTATTAAAAATCAGTCTATTTTTTCTTAACAATTTCCAACAATCAACTTAAAAGCACAGATAGAACCACATATGCAAGTGAAAGAAAACTCCAATATGTTCATTCAGCCAAGTGCTCTGAAAGTGGGAACCCCCCCCAAAAAAACCCTTGTCACAGTGAATCAATAGTGCAATACATTTACTTAAGAAATTTCTGATCAAAACATGGGTAAAATACCATGACAACAAATTCTTCTGTACTGAAAATCTCTGAATGACCCAATTTTCAAGTCACTTAACTTGTATCTACTTATTTTTTCTGTTAAAGGAAGTTATATAAAATCAAGTGAGGTAGTTAGTTATGTGAAAACACTACAGAAAGTGGTATATGATGCAGTAATTCCCACTTCTGGCAACCTCACCTATCAAGATCATGAATGTGCTCTTGACTGATGAACTAAGTGAAAAAGCCATGCACTTTACTCTGGAAAGATGAACTGCTGTAAGGTTCTCCACAGGAAATTCTGTGTAAAATTAGCCAGAAGAGTCAGTGTGGAAAAATGGAAAGAGCTGGCTTTAGAAACAGGAAAACCTGAATTCAAGACCTGACTCTGATACATATTGGCTGTGAGATACTGAGCAAATCCTTTAACCTTGGGGTGCCCCAGTAAATTGCCTAAGACTAGGTAAGTTGCAAAATAGGTGCTTATCCACATTGGTAGAAAGTTCCCCCCGCCAAGAATTCCCTATGCTAACTCACAATTCTGGGAAAAATAACATAAAATAAGGCAGCAGATTTGAATGAGGAGTACAGAACAATGATATCAAGACATGGAAGCTGACAGCCTCCTGATGAGAGAGGAGCCAAAAATCTCTGAAGGGCATAGCAGTTTGGGGTCATATTTGTGTTTAAATAATGGGGTCAGGGCAATGGTGTACTCAAGCTAATCCAGCATGAACATTTACAATTGTTTTCTTGATTGTCTAGACTTAAGAAAGTGATGGATAAAATGTAAATAATGCAGATTAAGCCAGTTAAACATTTTATAATAATAATAATAATAACATTTATATAGCATCCATTGTATGCCAGGTTCTGTGATAAGTGCTTTACAAATATTATCTCATTTCCTCCTCACCACAACTCTGGAAGGTAGGTGCTACTATCAACACCATTTTACAGTTGAGGAAACTGAGGCAAACTGCTTAGGTGACTTGCCCAAGGTCAGCTTGTAAATGTCTGAGGCTAGATTTGAACTCAAGTCTTCCTGACTCCAGGCATAGCACTCAATTGTGGCGAGAGACTTTCTGACTCAAGTGTCTTGCTGGCACTATATTAAGAGAAAGACTATGATGGAAAAGAAACTCTGGCTCAGACTTCTTGCCATTGCTATGGTACAAAGAGGACTCTTTTTGTAGTTTGTATTCGTATTTTGTAGAATTTTGTAGAATATTTGTATTTTGAGCTTCCAGAAACTATTCCTGGAAGCTCAAAGGTCACAATACCTGCAAAATAAAGACTGGGAAAGAAGCTACAGCTCCTGTGTTGACTAGCTAGCAGATGTCCATATCATGCTCCTTCTGTTACTTGTTCTCAAACATGTACACTCTTATTTTCCCCTCCTGCTTTCTGTAAAATTCCTCTTTTCTCTGCAGCTCATGCATTCACATTCTTTATAAGGTTGCTGAAGCTACTGCTCTGTGCTCGCTGTTTTTTTCATACCGATGAGCCTGTGCTCTAAGGGTAAATAAAACATGCAGATAAACTATCTGTGTGTTGGTTCACTGACTGGCAGCAGTACCTAATCAATGGACTGACCCTTGGATAATTTTTAATCACACTAATCACTGCGCCGCCTAGTGGCCAATGCCTTACCAGCACACCCATGGATCATAGCAAGAATCATCGTTAGTGGAAATTATTCGAATTATGCCCTGCCAAAGTCATTAAACTGTACCTACCCTTTGACTCAGTGATAGCATTATTAGGTGTATACTCCAAGCAGGTCATAAACAGAGGGGAAGGTCCCACATATAGGAAAATGTTTACATCAGTATTTTTTTGGTAGCAAAGAACAGGGAACCAATTAGGTACCCATAACCTGGGGAATGACTAGAAAAATTGTAGTATGTGAATATAATGGAATATTACTATACTGTAGGAAATGATGAATATGTAGAATTCAGAGAAACTTGAGAAGATTTGTTTGAATTGATGTAGAATAAAAGAAACAGAACCAGAAGAATAATTTATACAATGTCTGGAATAATGTAAAGAAAGACTTTGAACAACATTGAAAGACTTCAGAACTCTGATCGATGATAAATTTCAGAAGATTGATGATGAAGCACGCTTCCCAATTCTTGGCAGAAAGATGTATATAAAGTAGATGTATGGAATGAGGCATACATTTTTAGGTGCAACCAATATATTGATTTGTTTTTATTGACTGTACTTGTTACAAAGGAGGATCATATATGTAAAGTCTGGGGAAAGTGACAACATTGTAAAAAAAAAAGAGTATCAGTAAAACATAAAAAGGAAGTAAAAAAAGAAAGACAGTACTTCTGAAGTAAGAACATACACACACTTGCGGAGTCTGTTGCCATACCCTGTATGATGTCTTTCCAGAGCCAGGCAACTGAACTGTGACAGACAAGTTACTAAAACAAAAGGGGAATTATTTCCATTAACTCATATTTTTCAGTCATTCAATAGATCTCTCATCTCATGCAATGAATCCATACCTTCTTATTCTGTGTAATTTTTGTTCATGCCTGTCCGTAAGTCCTTCATAAAAGATCCATCTAATGTATAGGAGAAACAGTGTGATGTGGTTGGAAAGAACACTGGACTCAGAGTTAGGAGAACTGAGTTTTAATCTTGGTTCCCACACTTACCACCCGCATGACTATGGGCAAGTCATTTCTTTGAGCCTTAGTTTCCTCAGATGTAAAATGGAGATAATACTTGTATTCTTTCCTTCATAAGTTTATTGTATGGGACATCTTTTTTTTTTTTTTTTTACACACAGAGAAACCTCCAGTTGCTTGAGGCAGAGCCAATGTGGTACAGAGGAAAGAGTATTGACTCTGGTGTTAAAGAACTTGAGCTCAAATTCTGCTTTTAACACTGATTATATGTGTGGTTTTCTGTTGAGGCCTCTACTGAGTCTATCCCGGGCCTCAATTTCCTCATCTGCAAAATGGTGAAGCTGGACTAGATGGCTTCTTAAGTGCTTTCTCCAGATCTATGATCCTATGATGTCATAAAAAGAATATCAGATATGGAGTCAGAAGACCTGGGTTTCCATCTTGGCTCTGCTATTCAGTCAACAAGCATTTATTAAGCACCTGCTACGTGCTACTGGTGAGTGCGAAGGAATCAAAGTCACTGTGCTCTAATTCTTATAGGGGGAACAACATGCAAACAACTATATGTACATATATATGTACACAGAATAGAAGCCGGATAATCTCTGACAAAAGTAAGAGCAAGATAACTTCAGAGAGTGGAGGTCTCTGGAGTGGGGAACCTGTAGCCGCTAGTTCCTTGTTTTGAGGTTTAGGGGTTAAGGGGTGCTGGGACCCCAAAATCACAACACAGGGAATCTGCCTGAAAGAATTCGACCCAAGCCTTCTTTCAGCCAAAGACAAGGTTTATTAGAACATCCGTCATATTGAGCAGACTCTTAAGGAGTCTGAACATTAGTAAGCTATTGGCTAGATTATAAGAATAAGAATCTGAGCATCTTAATGGAGAGAAGATGGACTTTATATAACAGAAAGACTATGGGAGGGATCTAGGGGGTCTATGAGGTAGAGGCCAAGTAGTCTATGAGGTAACAGAACTCCAGGGGTTGCCAAGGGAGAATGGAGCCTAGATGGGATTAAGGGTGGGAAGCAGCCTGGAGCCATAGGGAAGTAAAACAATGGAGGGCTAGGCTAGGTTAAGTGTAATAGAGAATTGGGAGGTTGGGTGTAGGCAATAATAAAAAGCCAGTGGATGGGATTATAGCCTCGGGCAAAGGTCAGAGATTTGGCCATGTGGGAAAGTCCAGGGTTTTTCCTTTTTGGGGTCTAGATCTCATCCTCATCATCTGCCTTTTGACGAGTCCAAGTTTTACAGTACAAATCCTTTTATTAAGGGGATTTGTTCTGTGAAGTTTGGATTCAGTAAAAGGGCTGCACTTGAGGATCTAGAAGGCCACATGCGGCCTCAAGGTCGCAGGTTCCCTACCCCAGGTGTAGGAGGTGGGGAACAGTTTACCTAACTCCATACCTCAGTTTCTTCATCCATAAAATGAAGGAATTGGACTAAATGACCTCAAAGATCCATTCCAACTCTAAAATCCTACTTTTATTATAACAGTAATTATATTTATAATCATTTCCCAGAATCATAGCTTTTTGTCCAATTCTATTGGTGCCATTTCTTGGCAACATTTAGCCTGAATCTGTACCATGTGGTAGGAGAAGAAAGCAGGCTAGCATAAACACATTGTGGAATCCATTTTTGGAGCAAGAAGCATTCTCAGGCAAGAGACCTAAGAAATGATTTCTAAACTGGGCTGGATAGTCCTTGGTGGTCATAGTACTTGGCAGCAGGGTGGGGGACTGAGGCAAAGCTGGTTGCTGTATGATTTTCCTAGTTGTTGCTAGCAGGCCACCACAGGGGCCTCAATACTTTCTCTCTTGTTTCTTTGATTTGCATTTCTCCTTCACTTTAGGAGAGCGCTTTTCTTCCTGAGCTGGTTATATCCTCCATGCAAACATAACTTGGCTTTACAGCCTCTAGTCTGTGAAAATCCAGTAGGGAAATAAAAGAGTCCCTCCCCTCTCCAAAGGTAGAATGTTAACATTTTTACACATGCAAAGGAGTGGATTGGGCTAATTACCTTTAATTTTGCTGGACAGCCAGGCCATTGCATCTTTGGAGCCATTCTGACTTAGCTGCCTTTCTGCAGCTGCCCTGGATATTTGTCTCATTCTTAAGCTTCATTTCAGCTGGAGGCCTCTATTTTTCTTGTTTGACATCTTACATCTTCTTTAGGGGGTTTGCATACTAGAGTTTGCCTTTGAACAAAACAATTCAAGATGGTCATGGGAAACTGATTGTTGGCTCTCCCCAATACTGGCCCTCAGGGAGTTTGCCTTGAACATTTACTCATACACTACAGCAACAAGTCGAATGTTAAGTCTTCAGCCTTAAGACAGGCAGACGCTCTCCATTACTGATGTATGATGTAATAATTAAACTACTATTTTGTGCAGGCAGTTTCATCTGAAGATCCCAAAGCCATGCAAACATCTGGTGGCAATTTATTGCTTAACACAACATTAGTTAGCATTTATTGAGTGTTGATAATACACTAGGTGTTGTGCAGTACAAAACACAAAATTGGACACAGTTTTTGCCCAGTGGGTGTAGAAAATGGGGCTATACAATAAGGAAAGAAGGCAAATGCTGGTCTCATAGCAGAGTAACAGGCTCATGTTGAGTAAGGGTTTTTCTAAGGTTATCATCTCCAAGTTGGTGACAGAGTTAGGATTCAGGCAGGACTGGTCCTTATGTGTTGCAGAGATTATTTCTGTTTCCCTTTTTGATGATTCCTATTCATGCCTCCTTTCCCTCCTTCTCCTCCCCTTCCTCTGTCACTCTCATCTCCTGCTCTCTCTAGCTCCCTAAATTACTTTTCCTTTAAACGTACCTGTCCTTTATTTTGTTCTGTTAGGAGCCTGTCTTCCAAGGTGACAACTAGCCAGTCTGATAAAACATCAGATAACTAGTATGCTACTGGGGGAGTGGAAAGAGTATTCTATTTTGAGCCATAAGATGACTTTGAATCCTTGCTCTTCTACTTATTAATTGTGCAACCCTGGGTAAGTCACTTCCCTTCTTAGGGGATACCATGCTACTCTCTAAGGCTATAATTCATAAAAGAGTAGCTGACCTGTATCAGCAGAGGGCGTTTGTACACTGAGAGTTTCCAAACTGATAAAATCTCTCTAAAACAAAATAAAACTGATTTCAAAAATAAACTGCAACTCCTTGAGATCAGACTGTTTAGTTTTTGTCTTTGTATCCATCGCAGCTAGAAAAATGCCTGGTATATCCAAGGCATCTAATAAATGCTTGTTGGTTGATTGATCAGCTCCTGAAGGTAGCCTTGTAAATGGCTCAAAGAATTCTTAAAGAAAAGTCAGATTCATACAGGTTCACACTCCACCTTTATTCCCAGGAATGAAGTCCAGCTTCATCATTCAGAAGTACATAAATCACTTTAGGGTAGGTGAAAGTTCACCTGGCCCAACATTTCTCCTCTGTTTTGCTTTATCCTAATCCTGGTTTGCCATTTTTTCACCACACCTTCAATCTCCTCTGTCTCTAAAAGAAGCATAACTACCCCCCTTCAGCTCTTATAAACCCTCAGTTACAGCTACTTTTCTCGGTAACTTATTCCATATGTTCCAGCATGCATGAGTTCTGTCGGGATTCCTCACTCATTCCTGGCTCCTTCATTTTTATGTGGCATTCCCCAGTTTCTGAACCAGTGAAGGAGAAAAATAGCAAACTTTTCTCTTCATTTTATTGACCTCTTTTCTTCATTTGAGAAAAACTCTGTGAGGCTGTATCTTAGTTTCTCCAGTTTTCATGAGAATCTGCTCTCTCTTTTATTTCTTGAAGCACCAGGCTAGTTTAGCGGCTCTCCTCTTCACCCTAATCAAGGCAGGGTGCTTCCTGTGATAGGTCATGGGGACAGAATAGTTTTCCACAGAGCAGTCTAATAAGAACTCTGAAAAGAAACAGGATCTCATCTTTGACTTTCCATTCAATTCCCTTTGCCAGGACTGCCTCAGATTGAGTTTGTCTTCTTCAACCACAGCTGTGTACCCGGCTGATGGCTTTCAAAGACTTTTTTTTCTTTTCCACTACGATCTCCACACCTTCCATCCATCCAGTCCCTTCCCCAGATCAGTGCCCAGATCTGATTGTTCCATGAGACACATATTCCATCCATAGCTTGGCTCTCTGCTTCCAGACTAATTATCTCATTCTTTGCTAATAATAATTATTTTTATCTTTCAGACGGAAACATTTTTTCCCCATGATGAGATGTTTTCTTTCCTCGGCACCAACCAGCCGGCTTTATCACCGTTTCCCTCTTTCCGTTCTTCTTGGTTACAGGGACAGGTTCCTTCAGTCCCCATCTGTCCCTGATGCCAGGGAATGCAGGTGCACAGACCTCACAAATAGCACACAGTATTTGGCAATGCCCTGGTGGTGTGGAGTTGTGCTTAATTATCGTCAATTTGTAAGTCTGACCTTTTAGATACACAGCAGGACAGGACGAGGCCTTGCCAGAAAACTGCTTTACAATGTTTATTATACCTCACAGCAATCCCATTGTGGGTACAGTCACCACTTGGAGGGCTATGCTAAGGTTCATGAAAGGGATAGTGACCCCTTGGTAGTTATTTTTCACAGTACATTTTTTTTAAAAAAACAAAACAAAACAATCTGTTCTACTCCCATCATACCCCTCCCAAAAAATAGAAAAAGAAAAAAAAATTCACTGTATTTTATCTCACCAGCTTAAATTCCTGCCTCTTTGGAAAGAAATAGTTTTGGACCCGTGGACTTGGGTGAGGGGACAGGAAAACAAGCATTTATTAAGCACCTATGATGTGCCATGCATTAAATACTAAGTGCTTTACAAATATGATTTCATTTGGTCCTCACAACAACCTTGGGAGGTAGGTGTTATTATTGCCCTCATTTTACAAATAAGGAAACTTAGGCATACAGAGGTTAAGTGACTTGCCCAGGGTCACACAGCTAGTAAGTGTCAGGTGTTTGGTCTGAGGTCAGACTTGAACTCAGGTCCTCCTGACTTCAGGGCCGGTGCTTTATCCACTGAGCCACCTAGCTGCCCCTAGAAGATTTTTCCTGGTCCTTTTCATATTCCTTGAAATCATTCTTGGTATATTTCCCTCCTTTCCCTCTCCTTTTAACTTTTGCAACAGACTGGCTAAAATCTACTTGTATTCCTCTGTCATCTATAAGCACATTATCCATTCTGAAAAAGGCTTTTTCACAATCTTCTTCCTTTTCAAATTCAATAAATGCAATAACAAAGGGCCTCTTCTGTCTTCCAATCAGGAATAACTTCAGAGCTTTTCACAGACCCAAATCTTGAGAATATTATTTCCAGATCTTTATCTGTGGTCATTAGATTCAAACTGCACACAAAATAGGACATTTTCTGAAAGTCTGATATCTGCATTAGGCAAATCTACCATTTCTAAAAGAATAACCTGAGTTTTTGCTCCTTCTCAGTCATTTTCTTCAATTTCATCAGCTGCTCTCCCCTTTAATTAATTAACTTCTTCATCTGCTACTATTTGACCACTATCTAGTTGTTCCTTGGTTGGTTGTGGTGATGGATCAAGAATTGGGAAACTAGCCTGGCCATCAAATGGACCTTAAGGTACAAAGTCTTTGTCAACAAAAGTCTCATTCATTTCTTGATTACATCCATTCCTTCTGTTACTTCACCAAATACTGTTTGCACACCATCAAGGTAATTTAGATTTTCTTCTGTGGTAATAAGAAATTGAGATCCATATCAATCACTGCCATTGTTCACCACAAATACTGAGCCCTTTTTCTTGCGGTGCTTAATTCTTGGCATTTTTTTTCTGCCTCAAAAATCCTTGCTTGGTTACTATACAGTTGCACAAAGACTCATTCTCCTCCACAGCCAGTACCTATAGGATCACCAGTTTGTATATCTTTACATTGTGAATGTGACAATAATTACAGTACTATATTTGCACAACTTGAGAAAATTCAAGCAAGCCCACTGCCACTCCTCCCTGTACAGGCGGATGACGTCGTCGCCCAAAATGGTGTCCAGTAACAGCGCCATGCCTTCCACACAGTCCCCAGAAATTCGGTCCGGGGCCCCGCCCTCCCCACCCCAGAATCTCAAACTGCGGCAGCTCTTCTGCTCTGGCGCTTCTGCGGCGCCTCGGTCTGACGTGCAAAGCATCATCCCTATGCTCCTAGACTCCCTCCCTTCCCCCCCTTTTCAGTTGTAAACCATAAATTGAATGGCTGTGTAGGTTAGCCATGTACAGACATCATTGTGAATCCATAACTTCTCTATTACAGTATTTTTTGTTTTTGTTTTTTAAATTTTATTTATTTTTAAAATAAGTTAATTTATTTTTAGTTTTCAACATTCACTTCCATAAGATTTTGAGTTTTAAATTTTCTCCCCCTCCTCCTTCCCCCTCCCCAAGACGGCATACAATCTGATATAGGCTCTACAAATACATTCATATTAAACATATTTTCACATCAGTTGTGCGGAAAAGAAGAATTAGAACTAATGGGAGGAACCACGAGAAAGAAGAAACAAAATAAAACAACAAAAGAAAAGGAGAGCAAATAGTACGCTTCCACCTGCATTCAGACTCCAGAGTTCTTTCTCTGGATGTAGATAGCATTGTCCATGGTGAGTCTTTTGGAGTTGTCTTAGATCCTTGCATTTTGGAGAAGAGCTAACTCTATCAAGGGCAGTCATTGCATGGTGTTGCTGTTACTGTGTACAAAGTTCTCCTGGTTCTGCTCATTTCACTCAGCATCAGTTCATATAAGTCTTTCCAGGTTTTTTCTGAAGTCCATCAGCTCATCATATCTTATAGCACAATAGTATTCCATTACATTCACATACCACAACTTGTTCAGTCATTCCCCAACTGATGGACATCCCCTCAATTTCCAATTCTTTGCCACCACAGAAAGAGCTGCTATAAATATTTTTGTACATGTGGGCCCTTTTCCTGTTTTTATGATCCCTTTGGGATTCAGACATAGAAGTGGTATTGCTGGGTCAAAGGGTATGCACAATTTTATAGACCTTTGGGCATAGTTCCAAATTGCTCTCCAGAATGGTTGGATCAATTCACAGCTCCACCAACAATGCATTAGTGTTCTAATTTTCCCAAATTTTCTCCAGCATTTATCATTTTCCTGTTTTGTCATATTAGCCAATCTGATAGGTACCTCAGAGTTGTTTTGATTTGCATTTTTCTAATCAATAGTGATTTAGAGCATTTTTTCATATGGCTATAGGTAGCTTTAATTTCTTCATCTGAGAACTGCCAGTTCATATCCTTTGACCACTTATCAATTGGGATCTATTACAGTATTTAGGGCAATATTTCCAAGGCAGTAACCAGTACTGGACAGAGGCGTGTTTGGACTAGGAAAACCCATGAGGAATATGTGGATTTCTTTTGATGGCTGATTCATTCTTATTTATTTATTTATTTATTCTTTTAATGATTCCCCCTGAAGAACTTACTGAGTTCATTGTGATGACTACATCTTTCAAAATAGCATTCAAAAATCATGAAGCCTTTGAGAATTTTATTTAGCAAAAATAACACCACTGTGGCTCAGTGCTCCCTCCTAGTCATTCTTTGAGACTGCTTCTTTCTTAGTACCATTTTTTTTCATATCATAAACAAAAGACCCACAAATGCTTGACTGCACAAGATACCTCTTTCTTCCCAGCTACTAAGCACAGGTTCTTATGAAAACAAAACAAGAAGACAATAAAGGAAAGGTAAAGCACATTGCATTTATTTAAGTGCTGCAATTTCCTTAATCCTTCCTTAGGACTTGATTAATTTAATTAATTTCTTTTAGTCATTGAGTCATAAAATGATAGGGTTGAAAGGGACCATAGAGCTCATCTAGTCTAACTCCCTGCCTGATGCAAGAATAACCTCTATATCATTGTCCACAAGTGGTCATCCAGTTTCACTTTGAGCATTTTCACAAATGGAAGGCTTCTACATACTTATCCCTCTTCCAGATGACAATATATCAAATATTCAAATGTTGAATGGAACATTGACCTGAAATTGGAATGGAATCAGAATCATTAAATCTAGTAAGAGAGAGATTATATATAGTCTTAACACCTTCATTTCAGAGTCATTTTTCCTTTCTATTTTTTTATGTTTCTGTCAATGGCACTTCCATTTCCTTAGTTAAACATATTTGAAATCAGGGAGTCATCTTCAGTTTCTCCTTCTGTCATTCCCTTTATATAGGGGTCTGTCACCAAATCTTATTTGAACTAGAATCTTTTAAATAGTTCATGAATTTTGTCTCTTGCTCTGCATAGCCAATGTCACATCCTATCATAGGCCTTCATCTCCTTGGACTCCTCCAAGCTTTTCTGCCTTCAGAATCTAATTTTTCCTTCACTTCATTTTTCTCATCACTACCAGAATCAAGTTCCTAAACATGGATTTTATAATGTTATTCCCCTGGTCAAGAATTTTCATTAACTCCATCTTTCCCATGAAATCGGGTCAAAATTCCTCGCCATTGCATTAATAATCTTTCTTTTCTACAACTTCTTTTCCCTTCCCCACCTGCCTCAAACCTATCCAAACTTATCTCCTTTCACTCACCAACCCCTGCTCTCCATTAAGCTCAGCCAGTTTCTTAGCCTCTCTCAGCACACACCCTGCTTATTCCTGTCTTTGTATTTTATGTGTTGTTTCCTTTAACCTAAATTGGACAAAGTCTCTTATGATGCTCTTGTGTGTGAGGCAGATGTGGCATGGATGATTGTACAGTTCAGTATATTTGCAAATGGCTGGTCTCAAAGAATTCATTAACGAGTTGGTGTCAACTTAGAGGTTTCTGTATATTGGAATGTCTATCCTTTTGTCCAATTCTGTTTAACAAGTAGTTTAGTCTAGTGGATAGAGTGATGGACTGGAAGTTAGGAGACCTGGATTAAAATCATGTCCTAAGTTTTTAGCGGCTATAGAGTTAGAGTCTTAACTTCTCAGAGCCTTACCTGTAAAATTGGTCTAATAATTCCTATACTACCTACCCCTTGAGTTGGGGTTAGTCCTTTCGTAATAAGATAAAATGGGGTACTCTACCACAAATTAAAGCACATGGAATAAACGAAGCTACCTTGGTTAGTGTGCTCCCGAAAATGATTGTCTGGTGAAGCTAGAAAATGACTGGTGAAGAAGACTTTTCTGTCACTGAGTCAAGCAAGGTGTACCTGCATCTGCCCCATACATGCTTGAAACAAGGTGCAGGAGAGGAAAGGTACTTGCTTAGATTTAGGTAGGATGTGGGAGAACAGATTGTGGCTAATATAATCTTATATCTAATTTTGCAATAGTGTTGCCTGGGACTGTTTCCACTTTTCTGGCACTGCGTTTTTGTTGGGGGAGTGTTAGGGGAGGGGAGAGCAAAGCTATAACCTAGTGTAATGAGATCTACCATGCTGTTAAGGAAAAAGTGCAAGCTATGCTCCTAGACTTAAATAATTAACAATATTGGATAACATTAAATTAGTAAAGCAGTCCTATTATAGAAATAACTCTCCCCGGGATTTGTTAGAATGAAAATACCATATTATCCTAGCTTTGAGGAAAAACCACAGCTTACTGTAGCTTTGTGGATTCAGGGTAACCACAACATACTGGAGTTCTGTGCATTGGGAATTGTGAGCAAGGCAACAAAATGATTAAGGGACCGTAGAGACTAGCTCATAAGAAAGGATTAAAAGAATTAGGTGTGTAGAGCTGGATGAAGGAAAGGAGGCCTTATAATTGTCTCTAAGTATTCAAAGTATGCAGATCCTCAAGAAGGAGAGGAGTCTTCAAGGTAAACTAAGGGAGTGGAGAAATAGAAGAGATCAAAGGAAAGGTCTACACAGTGTAGAACAAAGAAAAGTAGGATTTCGGCTGAAAATCAAGAAAGATTTCCCAAAAGGAACATTTATTAAACTCTGGGTTAGTCTTCCAAGGCAAGCAGCAGAGTCTAAAAAGGTGCCTTAAAAATATGAGGCATTAAAAAAAAATACCCAGTTCTTTGTAAGCAGCCCCACAGTGGTGAATTAGTAATGGGGGCTTAAAAAAAAACACCCTTTGCACCTCTTTAACTCTTTTCATCCAGGATCTCTAAGCACTCTATAAACTTTAATGAAGTAAAGTTCAGCATATTGGTGGTTATACCGTGAGGCTGCCAATTTTGCTTTCCATCTGGCATTCAAATGACATCTAGTGCTTAACTAGTAAGTTTCCATTGGTGGGTAGGAAAAATGAAGTACCAAGTTCCCTACTTTTCTCCCTAGGTTATCTTTAGGTTTATGCATTTTCCAAGTTGTAATTTTTTAAAAAATTAAGACCTCTTACCTAGATCTAGCATTCTGTGTTTGCCACCACCCACCTAAGTATTTATGATTGAGGTGCTGGCTTCTCTATATGTCAGCTTATGCTCAGACTCTTTCTTTCCCTTCAGAAACCTAAAGAGCGGCTGGAGTCACTCGTCTGCTCTCTCAATCATGGAAGTCTGAAGATCAGGATTTCTTTTCTCTTGCCTATTCTCTTGCCAATTCTGCCCCTCACACAGGCACAGAACATTGAATAATCAATCTCCATCAATGAAGAGAGTCTTATGCAAATGAGCTTTGAGCCATGGGTTACACTCATAATCATATAAGATTGATTCAGGTCTTTTCATCATCTTGTTTGCTCCTCGGTGTGCTCTCTAGCTTATTAATATCCTTCCCAAACTGTGGTGCCCAGAACTGAACACAGAGCACAGTACGGAGGGGCTATCAGTTACTTATTCCAAAAAGTTTTGCTTAATGAAGCTCAAGTTTACATTAGCCTTTCTTTTTTTGACTGCCATATCACTGTGCTGACTCATGTTGAACTTGCAGTCCATTAAAACCCCTAAACATTTTATCAGAAATATTGCTTTTTAATAATTCCTTTCCTCATCGTGTACTTTTATGATTAATTTTTTGAAATCCAAGTAGAAAACTTTACAAATCCTTATTGAATTTCATCTTATTAGATTCAATACAATGCTCTAGAAGACTGTCAGGATGATTTTGGATCCTGACACTCATCCAAAAGGTTACCTTTCCCTCCCTGCTTTGAATCACCTACAAATTTAGCAAACATTTCATCGTAACATTGAATACATTGTACAGTTACTCTGAGTTTGGCCATTCAACTAGGTCCAAATTCATTTAATTGTATTATCAGCTAATCCACAACTCTCCATACTTCGATAAAGTACCTTATTAAATGTGTAGCTAAAATAGAGGTAAACTCTATTTACAAAATTTCTTTGATATATCAGTTCAGTAAACCCTGTACAAAAAAGGAAACAAGGTTAGTTCAGAATAACCGATTCTGGATGAAGCCATGCTGGCCCTTTGTTATCACCACTTCCCTCTCCAGGTGTTTATGAGCCACCTCTTTAATAATCTGTTCTGGAAACTTTCCAGGAATTGAAGTTCAGTGGTCTATAGTTTGTAGACTATTTTTTCTCCCTTTTTGAAAATTGGGACAATATTTTTTAAATCCAGCAGTGCCTCCCCCCTTCTTCAAAATCTTTCAAATATCACTGATAATATTTCAGCAATCACATCTGTCAGTTCTTTTGAATCCTGTCTCTGCTGCTTATAACCTATATGACCTTGGGTGAATCACTTACCTTCTTTGGGGCTGGATTTAGTGACTTTTATCGTCCCTTTCAGGTTTTAATCTATGATCCTGTGATGAATATGGGATCTGTGCAAAGACCCACAAATCAGAAAACTGAGACTCACAGAGAATAATGGCTTACCAAAACTTTGTGAGATCATAAATATAGAGCTGGCAACTATCTCAGAGGCTAAAGAGTCCTACCTCCCTCATTTGACACATGAGCGAATTAAAGAACAGAGAGGGGAAGTGACTTGCTCAAAGTCACACAGCTAATAAGTGTTACAGGGAGGATTTAATCCCAAATCTTCCTCATTCCAGGTCCATATTAGTTACACAGCTAATAAGTAGATTAACAATGACTTGAACCCAGGTTTTCTGAGTTCAAGTTCCAAGATCTATAGCATACTTCCCTATGGTATGTTCAGTCCTGACACATCTTTTTCTTTTGATCATTTCTATATGCTCCATTTCTCCTTTGACATTGCCACCATCCTGGTTCAGGCCCTCATCACCTCATGCTTGGATTATTGCAATAGCCTTCCGGTTGGTTTTCCTGCCTCCTTACTCTAGTTCACCCTTCACTCAACTGTCAAAGTGATCTTCCAAAAGCACAGGTCTGACCATGTCACTCCTCCCTTCCTCGCCACAATTCAATAAACTCCAGTGGCTGCCTGTCATTTCCAGGATCAAATATAAATCTCTGTCATGTAAGGCCCTTCATAACCCAACCCATTCCACGTTTTCAGTTTTCTTATACCTTGCTCACTCTGCAATCCAGTGCAATCCTTGTGTTCCTTCACATAAGCCATTCCACCTCTCAACACCTCGTATTTTCATTTGGTATTCTTTGCCTGAAACTCACTCCCTCCTTATCTCGGCCCTTTGCTTTCCCTGGCTTCTTTCAAGTCCCAGCTAAAATCCCACCTTCTACAAGATGCCTTTCCCAATCCCCCTTAATGCTAGTGCCTTTCCTCTGTTGATTATCTCCAATTTATTTTGTATCTATCTTGTTTTACATAGCTGTTTGCATGTTGTCTTCGCATTAGACTGTTAGTTCCTTGAGACCGAGCACTGTCTTTTGCATTTCTTTACATCCCAGTACAATGCCTAGCACTTAATAGGTCCTTAATAAATGCTTATTGACTGGACTTGATGGAAGGGAAAAATGAAGTGTGAAGATTGTAAGTACTAGACAAAAAAGCTCCTTATTGAGAAGTTTCAGAAGATGGCATACTACTTAGGGAAGGTAGTAGGTGTGAAGGATAATCAGGCAACAGAAGGGTGTTTGGCAGCTGGAGGGACATGCTGAGAAAGATGGGGATGTTAACCTTTTATTGGCTCATTATCACCTAGTAGAAACTTTTGATGTTGGAGAGAGATTAAATTCTTGATATCTCAGTGGGAGGAATGAAGAGAATGCAAAATGGAAAAATGTCAGGTGAGAAGAAATAGTAGAAAACAAGGACAGAAACTAGACCATTACAAGGTACTTGTCATCCCAGGTCAAATGTTGAACAAAGGATTGGCTTGCTAAATGTCATTTGAAAAATTAACTGGGAGCAATACATTTGGTTATTAAATCTAGTCTTAATGGCTTAATAAATTAAAAATTATTAAATACTATTAAAATAATAATCAAAATCATTAAATTAAAATTAATACTATTGTTAAAAATAATAAATTAATTCAGTTATCTTAAGGATGATGGATGATGATGATGATGATGATATTAATAATATTAGTGTCATATATTGGCACAGCCAAAACACCTACATTTACTGTGGTCATTCCTTTTTGTTCCTTTCCTTTTTTTGGTAATATGACCACTAAGTAGGTGGTTTGGGGGAAATCTGTTGCTTGGACCAGTAGTCTGTAAGCTGCTTGAGAGCAGGGGTTATTTTGTTTGGGTTTTTGTTTGGCACTTGTGACACAGGTGTTACAGGCTCCCACATAAGTGGTGGGGGGAGGTGACAGGTCAGCTTTTGAACTCTGACCTCTAAGTCCTTTGTGCCTCTCTTTATTTTATTTATTTTTTTATTTTCATGGTACTATAAAGGGAAGAAAGGAATTATCCTGGAGGAAGCCTGGTGTAAGGTAGAGACCAATGGATTAAGTCAGAGGACACAAAATTTCTTCCTGAGTTTGCCATTAAATAGCTGTGTAGCTTTGGGAAAATCCGTTAATTTCTCTGTTCTAAAGTTTCTTCAGGTGCAAAAAGGGAAGACTAATAGCTGTCTTCTCTGCCTCACAGGGCAGTTGACTGTTGTGAAGACTGAGTGTACCTGAAAGTAATTTTTGAAAAGCAAAAAGTGCCTGTACCTATATGTAGGAAGGTATTCTATAAAGACAGAGTAAGCCCAAGCAAAACTGTGTTGTGGAGGATGTTTGTCTCTGGTGCTGTGCCCTTCTTTTGTGATCGATTCTGGGTGCCGCGTCTTGGAAACAACATGGATAAGCTGGAGACGGTCCTGGGGAATGGAATCAGCATGACCATAGGCCCAAGGTTGTGCTGTCTGAGGACCGTTCAAAAGAGCTGGTGGTGTTTAACCTGGAGAAGAGGCAACTTTGGGAGGGACAGAATAGCTGTCCTCAACCATTTGAAAGAATTTTCTGCTGGAGAGGGATTAGCCTTGGTTCTGTTTTACTCTGGAAGGCGGAATTAGAAGTAGTGAGTGGAATTGCAAAGATGCTATCTGTCTTCCTGATCTGTTGTGTGTCTTTGGGAGGCTTCCTGCTTTCATATCTGGACCTCTCACTTCTGCCCTCGAGCTGAGTTTATTGCTGTGAAGGTCTCTACAACTGGTGGTAGTCTCATCTAATCCAATCACGATTACTGTTGTTGTTGTTCGTCCTTAGTTTTTTTTGTAGAAGACTAGGACATCTGGGAAGTGATGCCGTGACATGCAAGTGAATTGGATTTAAGTGAGGGAGGGCTGTGCAAAGTCATCAGCCTCACTTTCTCCTCCAGAACCATCTGGGTCCAGTGACAGGACTACTGGAGGTGGTCCTGGATGCAGAGGGAGACCTTGACCTTTTTAAACTAAAGTCTTTAACAGGTCTTAGTTTGACTGAGGTAATGCCCTTTCAGTGACTAAGGCTAGGAAGGAATGAGGTAGAGAATGACCTTTTTTACTTAGTTTAAAAAAAAAAATCATCAATCTGGGAGGGTTAGACCCTCAGAGTTTCTGGTCAAAACAGAAACAATTGCTATTTTCATTCACTCTGAGCCAAGTGGGGCCCAGACAATGACCAAGTGGCTGCTGGGACCTATTGTTGGTCAATCAATGAAAACCAGAGTGATTTGGGTTTAAGGCCTGGTCCTTAAGAAAGAAATCTAGCCTATAACCCCCAAGATATCTTGTGATGTTTCTGTGATCAACTTTTGCATTCCTTTGGGCAGAGCACTCCCAGGAACGGGTGTGATGCCCTATGTGGACAGAGAGAAAGGAAAGAAGAAAAGGAAGAGAGCAAGCTGTGTTGCCCAAGTGGCCAGTTCCAGCACTCACAGAGGCGGTTGTTGTTCATAATCCAATCAAGATTACCATTACTTCTGGAAAGGGTAAGTCAGTAATCAATTGCTCAGTGGTTTCTTTAGCCATCCCTATGACTTCATTCTTCCCTTGCCAGTCTGTGTATACTCCTCTGTACAGTATCTGTTGTCTCTTATTAGAATGTGAGTTCCTTGTCTGGGACAGTCTTTTGTATTTGTATCCTTATCTTAGCAGAGTACTTGGCACATAGTAAATACTTAATAAATGCCCATTCATTTTTTCATTCAGGCTTTGTGGAAGGAAACGCTTCCTATCAATTAGATAAACGGGATAAATTGGAGATAAGCAACCAGAGGGAAGGCAGCAGCATTAAGTGGGATGGGGAAGGGTTTTTTGTAGAAGGTGGGATTTTAGCTAGGACTGGAAGGAAGCCAGGGAAGCTTGATAGAAGAGGCTGCCTCAGGAAGACATGGCTTCCAATTCAAAAAGCTCTAGTGGCTTCCTAAAACCTTTAGCATCCCAACTTCACTAAGACTTTTGGGATACTCTGTATAAAACCTGGCTCCCTCCTTACCCTTCCAGTCTTCTTATAACTTAGTCTCTCCTCTATCTTCTGTGATCCAGTGACACTAGCCCCCTTGCTTGTGTAAACCTCGAACCCCATGAAGCCCAGTTTGAAGCAGAGCCTGCTCTAAGAGACAAATGAAATGGAAATACATATGTCCATGGTTTAATTTCTCTCAAGCTAGCTTGACATGCACTGCATGGAAGTTCAGTCCGAAACTACCCCCCTCTCACCCCAGCCAAGGGGGCCAGTTCAGAACTGGCTCAGTTTGGGATTTTGGGGTATGGTGTTATATGCCCTTTGAAGAATAAATATTCCCAAAGGGTGCCAATCAACTGTAATTGGTCGACATACCAGTAGGTAGGTGATATTAAAATGAGATCCACAGGGGCCAATGTCTCCATCCAAATCTGAGTAGGATAAAATCAGTTCAGGCCTGGGTTGAAGTTTAACCAAGATAAGAAGATTCAGTGCAATATCATTATCAGAGATGTCCTTCTGAAGAACTTTGATCAGAAGGCTGGCAGTGGGGGAGCTCTGAGTCTCCTAAGACAAATCACTTTTAACAGTTGTCACAGAAGACACTGTAATTCTTGACCCCTGGATATCTTTGATGACTATCCCCCATGGCTGGAATTTCTTCCCTCCTTATTTCTACCTCTTGGCTTCCCTGGCTTCCTTCAAGTCCCAGCTTCTATAAGAAGTCTTTTCCCATCCCCCTTGGTGCTAATGTCTTCCTTTTTGTTACACATTTCTAATTTATCCCGTTTATGGCTTATTTATACATAGTTGTTTGCATGTTATCCCCTCCATTAGTCTGTGAGTTCCTGAGAGCAAGGACTATTTTTAACACAGTACTAATGGCAAGTAGTAGGTTCTTAATAGGGCAGCTAAGTGGCATAGTGGATAGAGTGCCAGGTCTGCAGTCAGGAAGACTTGTCTTCATGAGTTCAAATCCAGCTTCAGACACCTATTAGCTATGTGATGCTGGGCAAGTCATATAACCCTGTTTGCCTCAGTTTCCTCATCTGTAAAATGAGCTGGAGAAGGAAATGGCAAACCATTCCAGTGTATGCCAAGAAAACCCCAAATGGGGTCACAGAGTCAGCATGACTGAACCGACTTGATGACAAAAGTCCTTAACACATACTTCCTCCAGACTGTCTGAGTTCTCTTCCAATTTGAGAATCTATGATTGTGGGAATTCCCTTTTCCCCCACTCTGACCACTCAGTGTTCTCATGCTGTGTGTCCTCTGAGGCTCCAGAAACTCATCCTTGAAGGGTTCTACCTTTAGCATTAGTCCTGTATCATCCACCTCCCTACTCTTCTCCATTAGCTTGACCTTGTTCATTAGTTCACCTAGGGAGTACTTACGTTTTTCAAAAAGTAGTTTATTAGCCCGAAGGTATAACTCTGTGATGGTAGCATTTTAGCAAAGACATTTTGAGGCAGATGAGCCCTTCCAGTTCTGAACGAGTGACTCTTCTGCACAGGAATTAAGAGTGGCTTTTTTTGAAAGAAATAGGTTGTCTTTTGCTTCCCTGCTTAAAGTATATCCTGCAACCTCTCCCTGAATATTGTAGTCTCAACAGGGATTTTCCTGTCCCTTTCCTTGACTCTGCAGTGATGCAAAATCCCCTCTATGTGTGACCCTAGCTCAGTAGCTTTTATTTGAAAAAATTATGTAGCCAAGGAAGGAAAGCTGGGAGAGAGAGGAAACAAAAGGAAATCTTCACACGCAACCTAAAATTCTTTCAGCTAGAGAGCTCATTTTAAATTTCTTTTGTCCAACACTAGAATCACCTACTGAGTTACTTTGGGGCTTCAGTTTGCGTTTCCTTGAATCCTCTTCCAGGATTGGTCGGCAGGGGGCACTGCAGGGTGAGTTTTTCCCGCCTAGCCCAAGCAAAAAAAGACGTGGTCTATGTATGACATAAAGCAACTTTCAGGTGTTGTTTATTTTTAGCTACGTTATTTACTGGTGCAAGTGACTAATTATAAGTTTAAAGTCAAAAGTTGTTCCTGGGATGTGAATAGCGGAGGAGAAAGAAAACTTTAGGCTTACGGAGGCCTGCCAGCTTTGAATTTGGAGACTCCAGGTATGGTGTGGGGTGGGGAGGAGAAGGGGAGCCATTGGGAGAGGGGACCAGGGACGTGTGTGTGTGTGTCCCTGCTAATAGCTGTTCCTAGGATTCTTTAAAAAGAACTAAGATTTCCCCCAAAATGAAGGCACTGAAATGGGGGCCATGAAATGTACATGAGGATGCTTGGAAACTATCAATGTAAGAGAATTTAGGGCTATTTTCATGAATTCATGAAAGCATGGTCTTCCACTTAGGTCACAGCATACACACATCCTGTATTGCTTTTATAGGATGCTGGGAACTCAGGGGTTGTGGCTTCCAGCCAAAAGTAAACTTGTTGCATAAGAACCAAAGGAAGAAGGGATAAGCAAGAATTTTCTCCACGGAAGAAAAAAAAACTTGAAATGCCAGGAAGGAAACAGGATGAAAGCAATCACAAGGCTGATTAAAAAAAAGATTCAAAGATATTAACGACTAAAAAGATTTTAATACAGACACTGCTTTTGTATGTTCCCTCCCCAGAAAAGAATTTGGGAATAAAGTGGCCTCCTTTTAGTCTCATCCAAAAAGGTATATTATTGGGAGTTACCAGGCAGACACAATTTTAACCCTAGTTCACCCACACTAGGATCTTGCATCCTGAATACTGAGGTGCCAACTTACTGCTTGTTACTTGTTATTGTGGTAATAAGCATTTTTGGAGAGCTAGAAAGAGTTACAGATTTGTAATCCATAAATATTTATAGCTTCTTTATAGATGCTGCAAATTGCCCAGAAAAGAAACAATCAAGAGTAGTCTCTGCTAGAGGAGAATTAGTCAGTCACCAAACATTTATTACGTGCCTACCACATGTGAGATACTGTATTATGTACTGCGGATTCAGACAAACAAATTTCCACCCTCAAAGCATCTTGCCTTCTGTAGGGTTTGACAAGCATGCCTATAAATAGCTACTGTTATGATCAAAATTAAGGTAAATGGAGGCACAAAATTTAGAGCACTATTGATTTATTAGAAAAGCATGAATTTACCAATAATTAGGATCTTGGCTTCTCCAGCAAAGCTCAGATCCTGAATAGGGGGACAGTTCTCTTTTATAGTTTTTAGGGAAGTGCAGAACAAAGAGCAGGATTTCATAGGCAGGGAACAAGTTATGATTGATTAAAAGAACTTGAATCACAAATGGTAAAATCAGTATGATTGGTTACAAAGCTGAGACATGGGGGACGATATTATTGGTAGGAAATTGGGAATTCAGGACTAGCAGCAACTCCTTCCTTCCCTCCTGTGACTAAGAAATGCTCATTGTTTGAGTCTACCTGAAAGGTTCGATAGAGATACTGGACCATAGTTCTTTGGATAACAAACCAGACATCCTTGAAGGATAGCTTGATGGTATAAAGATACTAGACCAGACTCCCAGTGTTCACCTGCATCCTTCAAGGATAACAGATTTCCTTGAGGAAAGAATAAATTAATTGATTAGCAAGAGAACAGAACTTAATTAATAACTGAACTAAATTAATTAATTAGCAGGAGAACTAAACTTCATACAGGCCAGATAAATTTCTGAATTAAGTTCAGAGGCAAAGAGTCGTGACTGAGGCAGTTATAGGACAAAATCAATTAATTATAAATAGGATCAATTAAAAAAAAAAAAGAACCAACCAATACAAAAAATAGTCAAAGTAAACACAAGGTACCCTGGGAGAGGCATCAGCAGGTGGAAAGATCGAGAAAGACATCATAGAGGAGTTGACCCAGAAAGGCTGAGCCTTGAAGAAAGCTAGGAAATCTAAGAGATGGAAGTAGGAGACATGTAAGTTACTGGCCTTAGAGCACAGCTTATGCAAAAGCATAGAAATGGGGAGGGAACACACAAAGTGATATAAGGCAAAGAAAGATCAAGAAAAGAGGGAGGTTCCAGATAGAATTTAGAAAAATAGATAAAAATAGGAACAATGTTATACAAATTAAACATAGATTTTACTTAGAGCATTACTGAAGAAACAGTAGATTTTTGGAAAGCTGATTGAACTTGGAGTACCTAGATCTGAGTTTTAGTGTCAGTTCTGCCATTCATTGGCTGTGAAACTTTGGGCAAGACACTTATTCTTGCTTAGCCTTAGTTTTCCCATCTATAAAACGGGGATGATAAAACCTGCATTACTCACCTTTCAGTGTTGGGGGGGGAAGTGCTTTATCTGAATGATTATTCTATGATGTAACTGTTGCAACACAGTATTGTACAACTTCCTTATATCAAATGAGTTGTTCACTTGTTTCAGTTGTGTCCGATTCTCCATGACTCCATTTGGGGTTTTTTTTGGCAAAGATACAGGAGTAGTTTGCTATTTCCTTCTCCAATTGAGGCAAATAGGGTTAAGTGACTTGCCCAGGGTCATACAACTACCAAGTCTGACGCCAGATTTGAACTGGGGAAGATGAGTTTTCCTGGCTGGCAGCCTGATGCTCTATCCCATACTCAGCCCATCTAGCTGCCCTGTCAAATGAGTTACCAAATGTAAATTTCTTGTAGGCCCACAGGACTAAGAGGGGTAGTACAAAGGAAATAAACATAGGAACTTATAAAAAATTTAAAGATTTTAAAACTATGGGGTAGAAGAAAAGTGACCTAATGGGTAAAAATCCCTTGGGAGCTGGGAAGATCTGAGTGCAAATCTCGCCTCAGTGACAGGAAATTGATGTGTGACCTTGGGCAAGTCACTTAACCTTGAAGTGCCCCTGTGAAATCCTCTGAGTATAAACTGCAGAACAATTGATGATCTATTTTGGTGGAAGGAACAGAGTGGCTTAGCAGATAAACCAAGTCGGAAAGACTTGAGTTTGAATCCTACCTCAGACACTCCCTAGCAGGATGATTCTGGATAAATCTTTTGACAGAATTCTCTATGTGTTAGTGTCCCCATCTGTAAAATGGGGAAAATAATAGTAAGTACCTCACAGGGTTGATTCCAGGATCAAATGAGTTAACATATGTAAAAAACTTAGCAAACCCTAAATTGCTCCATAAATGCTAGCTGCTGTTATTATTAATCATTAATAGTTTCCTCACTGGCGATTCCCTATATCAATGAAATCACAAGCCCAGCTCCCCCTTACCTCCCAAACCCACTGTAAAAAGTTTCAGAAGAAAATTTGGTGATCAGGAGGACCTGGGTTCAAATCCTGTCCCTGACACTAGCTGTGTGATTATGGTCAAGTTACTGAACCTCAGTTTCCTCACGCACATAAAATGAAGAGGTTGGATTATATGGCCACTTGGGCCTCTTCCAGCCTATATAGCCCTATGTGCCTCTGAGTTCCTGAGCCTGTATCGTTATGATGTAGCATGATCTGCTGTTCTGGCTAGCCACAATGAAGTTAAGTCAATCAGATGCAGCCAGAGCTAGAGTTTTTCCCTCTATTCTCCACCTCCTTCTAGGAGCTTTAGGAGAATGCATGGTATTCCTAGTGGCATTCCTGCCCAGGACTTAGAAAAAGACTCTTCCTCAGGAGGGCTGGTACCTAGCAGAGATCCTTGATGGTTTGGAGTGATTTGAATAATCCTGTGCAGTTTTTTAAAGAGGGAAAAATTGAAAAATCATTGGGGTCCTTGGTGGAGTAAGGAGTGTCCCCTTGGGTGGAAGGCACTTCTTCAAGGTGTCACAGGCAAAGAAGATTTTGAGTCACCATATCTAAATACTCCTGAAGCTACTATAATTTTGCTTAACTGTCAGGTTGGTTTATTATACAAAAAGCATCACTTTTTTATAAAGAATAGCAACTAGCTGACCAAGATGAAATATGACAACCTCTATCACATAATGGAGAATAACTCCATTATTTTGGTAACCAGCAGGAGGCACTGTCTGGCAAGGTTTGAAGATCTAAGGTGAAGGTCAGCTCCCTCATCTTAGAAATTTGGGCAAGTTCACTTTTCCTCAGCCCCTTGTTGGGAAGGGTTGAAGAGATGGAGAGATATGACTTTCCTTAAGTTAGTGCTGAAACTATTGCCATCACTAGAGGCAAAGAACACAGTAACCTTAAAAGAAAAGAAAAAATGAAGAGTGTAAACTCTGCCTATGGCTATCTGCTACTGAGGAAGTCTCTTGCCTTTACCAAACCTTCTGTATGTCCTAAATCTGTTTATTCTGCAAAGGCAAGGGGTAAATGATCTTAAATTTCATGGCCAGTCTACTTTGCTATTTAGTACCTTGTATTACTAATGTAACCAAAACCATAAGATTCTCATGATAATAGCTCAGAGCCCCCAAGCCAGGATAAAATCCTAGCTAATTTAGAAATCCATTCAAACCTCTGTTCTATTTAGTTTTGTGTACTACTCTAGATTTCTTCCATTGTAATGTCCCTATACTCAACTAATAATAGACATAAATCTCATAGCAGTTGTGACTAGTTATAGTTCTATATGAAAAACATTAAAAATTAGGGAACAACTTATTAAGAAACAGAAATTTGGAAGTAAAATCTTTGCCACATGAATGTGGGATTGAAGGGGAGATAGAAAGCACTTCATCAGCTTTTTGCAGAGCTTAGAATGATAACAATTCAGGAAATTTCATTCTTTTTTAATTGTACTTGTCAGTTTTTATTTTTCTAATAAGCAGAGGCTATTTTTGCTATATCCAGGCCTATAATACTTGGACTCTTATTTCTGAACTATTCTCTCTCTCTTTCTCAGAATGCTAACATTCTACCAGTGTCATTGTATAACACGAAGATATGGAATACAACTGCTTCAGAAGAACTAAAAATTAATATACATAGGCCAATAGAGAGTTGCATGATGGATGTGAGCATGCTGCCAAATATGACCAATGAAGAACATTGAAGAACAACAGGACTAATAGATATCAATTAATTGTATGATAAGAAGAGAAGATGGGCATCCCTCATATGGCAAAAAAAAAAAAAAAAGAGATGATGGGTAGAGTGTTCTATTGATTTCCTGGCAATCAGGAGAAAGTGAGTAAGGCTTCCAGGACATTGAATAGACCTTTTATGGCACACTTTTGAGAGGATATAGCCAAGAGTTGTACAGGATGTTAGGCATGAATGGGTTTGATCTTGAATTGATGTGATCACAGATGCATTTGAGTTTTGAGATGGGTCAAATGATAACTATGCAGCTATGCCTGGAGCCATCTTCTGGGAGTAATATGAAAGTAGAGCATGAGGCAATATGCTGTAGTACAGTGGTTGTCAGTGGCTTTTTTTTTTGTTTCGAGTACCCCTTTCAACAACAAATGTGTTGTGAACCCCCAGGGGAATTGAACATACTACTCATTATATTTTTATTTTCATTAAGTTGTTGCAATAACCACAATGATAACTTTTACTTCCAAAAGCTCCAAATTAAATTTTATACCATATAATTATAACATGTAAAATTTATTCTACCTGTAATCATGAAACTGAAAAATATAAGCATATAAAACTCTAATTATAAAATAAGTATGAATTTTATGTGAGATTTTGTAAGAATTAAAAAAGCAATCCAGCAAAACTTCATATCCTTACTATTATTTGCAAAACTTCATATTAAATTTCCTTATTTTATAAGATTTATTGGATACAAATAACATTTTTAATGAAATAACTTACAACTTGGAAGTTGTTTAACATAATGTAATAATTACGTGTAAACTTGATGTTGGAGTTTTATATTTGAACAAAAGTTTGCATATCTGGTATAACACCAGATGACAGTCTTAAGTCTGGTTCTCCAATGAGTTTGTGGTGCACGTGCTCAGTGATATGGTTTTCAAAGAGCCTGTTCGCACTTTAAGAACACAAACATTGGCAATATTTTGATCATGTGATTACACATGATATTTGTGTGGTTCCAAGGTAACAGTAAACAGGAGTTACTTTGGTGCAGTAAACAGAACACAAATGAGGGTATATGCATGTGCCTGACCATCAGTTGTGAATAAACTTGCCCTTGAATGTCAAATCCTTGTGGCAAATTTGGAAACAATTTGATGGGTTGAGAAATCACAGGAACATGTGCATGTTGGAAGTGGTCAGATTTTGATGTAATCTCTGTGTGAACATCAAAAATCATTGTGCATGTAAATCACAATGATTTGTAGTTGCTGTAGGTGTTGATGTAACTGCTGCAGAAACAAACATAGGCCTCAAATGTGCAATGTAGGGCAATTATTTAGTGCTTAAGGCGCCATTAAATAATTTTTAGCACAAATCTTTTGGAACACTGCAAGCCCTTTTGGGGCTCAAGAACCATTAAATGGGAACCATTGATATAGAGGAAAGAGCACAAGTATTAGAGATTCAAAGAGTTACATTCAAAGGCCAGCTCTGCCACTTATTAGTGGTGTGGCCTTGGAGCAAGTGTTTTTCTCTCTTTGGTCTTCAATTTCCTCATCTATAAAATGTGGGAATGGAATTACATAATCTAAGGTCTCTGCCCTCTGACATTGTGAGTCTGAGTCTATAAGCAAGAACAGGAGAGAGAGGGAGCGTGCAGGGCTGTATGTCACCTGCTGGGAACATAATGGATCTGTAGAAGGAGCCAAGACACAGTATAAAAGCTTGGTAACACCTGCTGGGAGCTACTGGGGGAACTACAGAGTGAACTTTACCACTGGAACCACTCCATTAGCAGAGGGCATGAGGCAGGCTATAGAAATCGCCTGAGAACAGCATGGAAACTCATCTATGGGGAGCTACAGTGTGACAGGGGTCTGAGCCACTAGAAATTTGTATGGATCTTTGGGAGAGAGTTGCTCATTGGAGGGTTTCTGTACATTTTTATTTCTTGGTCTTTCAATAAAATTGACTTTCTTTAATGTGAACTGTATGCTTTCAGGGGAAGTGGGTTTTAGTACACCGAATTTTTCAGGTAGCGTGATTTCTCCAATATTTTTTGGTGGGATGTGAGGGGCATAAGTCGGAGAAATGAAAAATTCCTCAAAGCATAAGTAGGCCTGTCTCTAACATGAAGGCTATACTTACAAAATCATCTTTTAGTCTTCTCTGGTTCTGCTGTGATTGCATATGATGTGTCTAGGGTCTGATAGAAAGAGGCATCATTAACATTTTACAATAATTCTGATTGCTTAACTGACAGACTAGAGATGGGGGTGTTATAAACCTGCTTTGGGAAGTCCTCTGTAGGTTTGCAGGGGGTATGGGTATTTGGTTACAAGAAGGACGGAGAGAGGCCTTTCCTTTCTATATGACAAAGCACTTTGTCCCATACTTGTCCCCTGTGGAGCTGTAACAGAAGAATCAAACTGAATGCATTGGGTTTCATGCAATAGGTATTCTGATTTGTGAGACCCATCCAAAAGGTTCTAGTCTCCTCCTCCTCCCCTACAGTGATTTAACAGCTAATTCTCTCATAAATCCGACTGCAGAAAAATTCCCAGCATTCCCAAGCTAAGCACTTAGCAGCCTTTTTAAACTTATGAAATACCAGTATAGTTTATAACCATAAAACTTGGGTTATGTGGGCTTATAACTTTTTACTTTAGATTGGAGCCTCTGTGAACCTCTAGGAAAACTCTAAGACTTTGTGGTCTCAGGGTTTGCATCTGAGCTCTAATATAAGGCAAAAAAGGGGCAAAGAGGAGGGAGCCCTTGGGGACTGTGAAGGGTGTGGGAAGAGAGCCATAGACTTTATTTAGAGCTTCCTGAATGTACAAAGGTATCAGAAACAAAGCTTGAAATTTCTTGGTTTTCAAAAGGGAGGCCGTCAAGCTGCCTGGAAGGAATTTCTTCTGTTCCAGCTAAAGGTTGCTCAGTAGCTCAGTGTGGTCACTGAGGCACTTGGAGAAAACGAAAATGAATCAAAGATCCAAAGTGTGCCCTATGGTCCACATACTCTAACTTTTTGAACATTTAATATGGTGTGGGGTGATGGGCTATACTTGTGACTGGGGATATTTAAAGCCCTTGAACGTTTATACTTCTTTGGGGTTCCATTTTCAAGCCAAAGGTAGAGAAATTATGTGGGACTTCAAAGTCTAAAGCAGAGAAGTTGTCATCTGCCCCAAGTTGCCTTCATTTGGAAGCTATCCTACTCAAGAAGTGCCTCACTGTGATTCAGGGAATATTCTAATTGTCTTGACTCAAATGTGTTGGAATAGACCAAAGAGAGGTGGTAGGAAAAGAAAGGACAAAGATAATTCTGTGTAAAATATTAGTCTAGAAATAAAATTTCCCTGTCTGGAGCATGGTACTGAGGCCAACAGGTCATGACTTGGATTTCTTCCAGGGCAGTAAACTTTGGCATCTCAACCTTAGCTAGCCTTGTAAATGCATGATGTTGGTCACAAGTGCGGATAAGCTCAATGTGGACCTGTCATCACTACTGGAAAAAAAAACAAAGTTGCTAATGATGCTGGGTTGAGATGGTCATCTTTGTATATGAAACGAAGGCCATGTCTTTATGAGTAGGAGCCAACTGGAAGGGACTGGTACAATGAACTCAGGCAAATAGATGTTCCTCATTTACAGGGCCATTCAGAACCAGTAAGACAACTCTACACAGATAAAAATCACCAAATGTTTTAGTCCTGATTCAACTATATAGCCTTGTAGACTAGGGCAGAGTGGTGGGAGGATATCCAACTTTGGCAGACAAAGTATTATTTTGAAAAAAAAATGGGCAGGAGTTACTTTTTTATCTTAGGAGGATCTAAAGCTTATTAAATTAATTTTAAAATAAAGTTTGATGAAGTCATTAACTCCACAAGAACAGGAACTCTTCTGTTTCTTTTAATATGGACCCAACTTCCTAACATCTAATTGATCTTTCTTGGATTTGGTCTCTTGTGGGTTTTTGGGTGTCTCTACTGCTAGCTTTCCTCTTCTCTTGCAAGGCATTTGCAAATACGTTTTTGCTAGTACTTGTTATGAGCGCTCCATCCTTAGGCAAGAGCTTGTCATTCTCATATTTTAATTTGTAGTCCAGAAATCCAGAGTCTGTTCTCAAACACCATTTTCTTAACTGTTTTTTTTTTTAAGTTGCCAAATCTGGTTTACTCTTCTGAAGCTCTTGTATTCAGTCAGTGACTGTGGTAGAAACACTGACTTTGTTCCTGACATCTTCATTTTCTTTCCCTAAATTGCATAACCCTTAGTGATGCTTTACAGATTCTTTTTTGGCAGTATCATTTTTGCCTGTGTGAATCATCAGAAGGACGTAGAAGTCATTAGATTTGACAAGTTTCGGGAGGTCTATGTTGTGTCCTGGATACATGCCCCAGGAGTTTTGGTTTTCCATGAATCATAATTGATTTTTTTCCTAGTAACATTATGGCCAATAATTTCAGCACATAAGGCTGAATTGTGGTCCATATTACATTTCAAGTAACATACATCCATGTTACAATTAACATGTTAATGATCAAGATATCTCCGCATCCTGGACATAGGGATGTAGCACCCTCTCTGGGCTCACTTTCCCAACTTATACTGGACTACTAGATTAGGTTTCCCAGAGGGCAATGACCACTGCTGTCCTAGAGGTTGTAGGGGTAACGCTGAGAGGCTAAAGTTTCTAACATTGTCATTCATAAGTCCCAATTTGGTATGATTTCCAATATCAATCAATCAATCGAGCTCCATTAGTTTAAGATTAACTTTATATTAACAAAAATACTTACTGAGAAAGTAGAACAAGAATAGTAGTTACAAAACCATGTCCCCAAATCAGGGGACTTACTCTCTCCTTAACACGCACCTAAAGTCCCCAGGAAGAGAGGACTCAAAGAAAAGAGGTCACCAAGAACACATGGGACTGAGGAGGTTCCTTAAGGCTCTTGTTTTATTTTTCATGTGCTCTCCTCCAAGTTTGATTCAGGCTTGTTCAGTTGGGGTGGCTCTTTGCAGGGCACAGTGTCTTAGCAGCCTGGGCAATATACTTGTGGGTTGGGTCAAGCAGATTGCTTGGTAGTTACTGTGCTGGCCTCTTATTGGTCTTAACTGTCATTGCTACTAGCTCTGGTTGCCAGTGAGAATGAGGGCTTAGATGGATCTCCTGGTCTTACTCATTGCCTAGGCACTCCTTTCTCTGAATCCTTATTTATTGAAGATCAAGAAGGAAAAACACAAAAGACACTGAAGGGCCATGTATTTTTGGATGAATGGCAGTCATTGCACCTCTCCTCACCTGGCAACTCAAAGCAACTTAAAAATTGACTTTGAGCCTCAATGGCCACCAGGAAAGAAAAATGCAAAAAAGCCAAGGCATAGTGATCCTTTTGTATGCACACAGTTCTTGCTCCATGCCTCCTGAATCCTCAGTCTTTCCGGCTCCAATGTCAATTAGAAGACTTTTTGTTACCCTGTAATATGAATTCCTGAATCATCTTGCCTGAAACTAGCTCCCAAAGTTCCATATCTTGAAATGGCAGCAGGCAGAAAATGTCCATGGTTGTTTCAAAGACTGCACCTTTATTGTTTCCTCCCCTTCACCTGACTTCCATTATAGGAGAAAGTCATCATCACATCAGAAAGTCAGCAACCAAGTTGGGTTTGGGACCCAGGACTTCTTAATATTTATTTGATAGGAGTACATACTATGTGTATCATGGAAACATGGTCTCATTGTGAATTTGATAATACTTGTAGGAAGATAGCATGATTTTTTTTTTTGCCGGCCAAAATAATATTCAAACCAGAGAGGTTTACTCTTTATAGATAATGAATAAGAGCTGGAATTTAAGCCAAGAGAATGGAAAGAAATGACCTTGTCTCCTTTGATTAGATTTTGTGCTGGCTCAAATTAATTTACATGGCAATATGGAGAAGAGTTTGGGGATTTCTAAACTTAAGTCAGATAATTGTCTGGGTCAGAGGAATGGACTTTAGCCTTAGACACAGGGAGTCAAAAAATATACTTAATTTTATTGAGGCTGCAATTTGCCTGGCTTCTTGTCCCTTGTCCTCTTAGTTAAGCGCTGGCTCATCTCTTGGCTATGACTACACGTCTGTCAGCCTGCCTTTTATCCAGAGGAGGCTTTCTAGTCATTGCATTAGGGTTGAGATGGCCAGTTGATAGTCCTGAGTAGATAGAAGCTGGTAATAGAGAGTAATACCCAGCAGTAACTATCAGAGCAACACAGTGATGTGTCTAGTAGTGGACAGCAGAGTCGAATGATGATATCACTAGAGGATGCTAGTCACATTGTAGCTTCGGTGGTATGGATAACCCTGGTCATGTTTGTGCTTTGTTCTCATGCCTTTTATGTATATGTCCTCTGCTTGTGGGCTAATCAATTAGCCAGTCAACAAGCATTTATTAATTTCTCAACCTTCTTAGTCCATCTTCTCAATTTTCCCAGCCATCAGCATCCACCTGCAGACTTAGCATTTCTCACCTGGGTACAGACTCTGGGATTTCTCTGACTTCTTGACCATGACCTAGGAAGTTCATCATTAGGAAAATCTCATCATCAAATCAGCTTTGGAACTCATACCTTATCACTACCCTCTGACTCTCTGATTAGAGAGTGGAGCTATGAACTCCAAAGCCTCTCCTAAGGAAAGGGGGCTCAAGACACACATCTCATTTCCTACCTGGCTGTACTACTCTGTGACTTCTCTGCCATGCCCCCCTCTTGCATATCTTCTCTCCCTCCTTTTCAGCTTTATTTTGTGTGTCATTTTCTCCATTAGATCACAAGCTCTTTGAGGGCTTCTGCATGCATATTCTCTGGCTACTTGTTCCCTACACATGTGTGTTCTCTGAGTGTGTGCCTTCCCCATGGTAACCTGTGAAAGGGTGGATCCCATGTGTGCATGTGTGAGGTAATTGTCTTGTCACTTCATTTGCTATGTTATTTGATTAAATGTCTTTTGTGTGAACTAACATGTCCTCTGTCTGATTAGCAAAGGCAAAACACATCAGTGGGACTTTATGAGCTATAATTTTGAATAGGTTCTGATCCTCGTGATACCTTGAACCTGGGGTAGCATTTCTGGGCAGCCTACTTGAAAGAGGATTGTACCAATATCTCCATATTTAAGAACTTCAATTTAATCTTAATTTTCTCCTTATTTTTTGAACCATTGTACTACTTTACATTTATCTCTAGTAAATTTCATTTTATTACATACAGCCCATGCATCTATCCTGTAGAATTCTCTTTGGATCTGATTCTGACATCCACTGTGTTAGCCATCCCTACATGTTTCATGTTATTAGCAAATTTGATGATAGAAACTGTATACAGAAATGCAACAGGGATGTAGATTAAGGGAATGATCAGAATGAAGTGCTATTAGTCAGGGAATTAGTTTTATATGCCCACAAAATATTTGAAAAACCAATGAATTATCCCTAGGAATTGGGTGCACCCTCTATGGAAGGTTTGTAGAAAGATAATTCCAAAAACTATTCAAGAAATGAGGGTAAGGAGGGGTTGCTGTTTGTATAGGTAGAAGGAATGCTAGCAGCAATGACAATGCGGATTAATTGATATCTGAAGTACTTTTCCTTTTTGTCGAATAGCATAAAATAGGAAACACTGATCTACAAATGCATATATTTTGTAGGACTTTTGTAGGCACCAGCCCTGGAGTCAGGAGGACATGAGTTCAAATCTGACCTCAGACACTTACTAGTTGTATGACCCAGGACAAGTCACTTAACCCTGATTTCCTCCAAAAACAAACAAAAAGCATGGGGATGACCGTCTTTTTTCTAGGGATGACTATCTTCTTTTCTCTTTGCATTTCCACTTCCAGTTCTACCTTTCTGGATTTTGTGTAGTTCTTTTAGTACACAAGTCAGCCCGGTAGTGACCTGGGAGCAGGTGAATTGTGGGTGGCTGATGAAATTCCTGATGCTGCTGTCAGATGCCAACTTCAGGGCTGGCCCACTGGAAAAGTGACCGACTTGGTCTGTCAAGTTCTGGCTCTGTGTTGCAAGTAGTTGGCAAAGCTGTGAGTTCTTTTTTCTTTTTATTGCTTGTTCCACAGTCTGCAGAGGATACACAGCTGGTTGGCAATTTTGACCCTAATTCCATAACTCTCACTAAGTTAGGTTTGACTGCTGCTCCTGACAGCAGGGACAATGACAGGTAATGTCAAGACAATTCCTTCCCCCACACATCTTTCTGGAAACCAATGGCAGAGGTGAATCTCTAGCATTCCCTAAAGGGGGATTACATTTCTTGCCCCCTTGGTGTTCACAGGTAAAGGAATCAGTAGTGCTTGCAAGCCTTTTGGTGGAGAGACTTCTCTTCCTTTTGGAGGATAGAGAAAAAATAAGTACAATGAATAACCCACCACCCTTCTGGTGGATGCCTATTTCCATTTTTACTCTGTCCTGGTATTACCCTCTGTACATGGAAATCACCCAGTGTGAAGTAAACCACAGCACTTTCCAAAACTGTTTTTCTGTTTTTGCAACTGCAGATGTCCGGGAAACAGTAAACTGTTGTTTTGAAGGCTTTTTTAATATTTATTTTTTATTGAGCTTTGGATTCCAAGCGATTGAAAATGGTTCCTGTTTATGCTTCTTATTGGTGATAGTTTAACTAGCTGAATTTTGTTTTCTCTGGATTATGGTTTTTTATGGTTTTCCTCTCACAGTTTATTAGTCCCCTGAGGTCACTGGTAGCAGAGAAAAAAATGCCCAGAGAAAATGGAATTTGTTTTATATCCACCTTTTCTATGCCACATAGAGAGAGGTGTCAGTTTCTATTGCAGGATTAGTATGTGATTTCTTTCCTGGGGGTTCATGGATTCAAAGTCACAAGGAAAATATGGGTAACATTAATGCTTTCTTTTGGCAGACTCTGTGGACACAAAAGACAGGATGGAGTAGTGGAAAGAACCCTGACTTAAAGTTCGAAGTGCAGGGTTCCAGACCTGGCTTCCATCGACTCTTCCAAGCCGTGGGACTGTGGTGAAGTCACTCAGCTTTACTGGGACTTCATTTCCTCATCTGTAAAATGAGGCTAGGAATAATTGTGCCACCTACCTCAAAGGGTTGTTGTAAAGTAAGTGTTTTCTAAAGTGCTTTTTAGGTGTAAGTATCTTTTTTTTTGGCTAGGCAATGAGGTTAAGTGACTTGTCCAGGGTCACACAGCTAGTCAGTGTCAAGTGCCTGAGGCTAGATTTGAACTCAGGTCCTCCTGACTCCGGGGCTGGTGCTCTATCCACTATGCCACCTAGCTGCCCCAGGTATAAGTATTTTTAAACACTAGACGCTTGATCAGAAGCCTGGGAGTCAGAAGACCTTGGTTCTACCGTTGACTCTACCACTAACTTGCTTTGTGACTTTAGGCAAGTCATGTCTCCTCTATGGGTTTCATTTTGCATGCCATGATCCTGAGCAAGTCATAGAAACATAGCTTTAGAGTTGGATGTCACCTTCAACATCTAGTCCAACTCCCTCATTTTACAAAGGAGGAAATAGAAGTCCAGATAGTTTGTTAAGTGACTTGCCCAAGGTCACCCAGCTAATAAATGGCAGAGCCAAAGTTTTCCTTAGTTGTAAAAGAAAGGAATTGGTGATCTCTAAGGTTCTTTCCAGCTCTAATATACTATGACTTTGGAAAATGAATAATTGAGTCAAAACTTCTAACTTATTTCTGAAAATTTTAAAATGGGATAATTATCTCAAGTTTTCCCATTACTTTCTGTCCTCAGGTATTTATTCCTGAATTTCTTGGGTGATTATCCCTGGTACTTAACAAAAGGTAAAAAGTTTATACAAATATCATAGGGCAGCAGAATCTGAGCTTCCCTTTATGTCAGTCTTACAGATAAATCTCCCAAACTTATTAGCCTATGGAATTTCTGCCAGAAATTCAATTTAATTCAATTTACATTTATTAAGTGACTACTACATGTACTAAGCATGGGGAATACAAAGACAAAATGGTACCTTGCCCTGAAGGACCTTATATTCTATATTACCTCCCCACATTTACCAATTCAACAGTTATTCCACCAGTATCTACTGCTGGCACAATACTGTACTAGGTTCTGGATCAGAAAGGAAACTTTGTATGTGTTGTGTTCCACTCCTTCCAAGCCCAAGGAGAATGTAAGCTCCTTGAAGCAAGGATATTCTTTTGGTATTGAGCCTAGCACACAGTGCCCCGCACATAGTATTGCTCATTGAATTGAAGGAAGTAAAAGATACAAGTAAGGGAAAAGGGTTTAGTTCTCTCTCCAGTTGATCTAACCATAGCAAGAAAGGGCCAGATAACCAAGATAATGAGGTGTTACTATAAGTGCAAAGATATGTTAAACACCCTCTCATCCCTTTGCAAAGTATGAGTTTCTCCTTGGTGGAATTAGAGGAGCAATGGCATTGGATGGATTAATATCGACCCAATCTTTGGTGGCTTCTTTAAAGAGCTGAGCTCACCAGCTCTGGAGGACACAAAGAAGAAAGCAGCTTTTAGAAATGTGACCTCAGGCAGCCAAGAGAGGCAACGGTGGATTCCAGGGAGAATTAGCCTGGGCAGAGAGGTAATTTGGTAAAGGGATCAGATCATGGGAGTCCAGCTGAATGATCTGTCCAGCAGAGACACTGAGCCTAGAAGTGTGAGGATTCTATAAGGAGGTTAAGGCTACTGGGGCCCTGATGTACCAGAGAAGTGAGCTGATTTGTCTAAATGTGTGACTCATTACTATTGTACCCTAAGTTTGTACCCATCCTTCCAATGGATATTGTGAAGGGTGGGTGTATGAAGAAACAACTTTCTTGGGGTAGGTTTTGAGCAATTTTGGATAGAAAATGAACTATGGCGTAAATCTAAACCCTCACATCCCTTTTTTTTAATGTAGAATGACCTCCTGCTTATGTGTGAGCAGTACGGTATTTAATGAGGCAAAGAAGCAACTGTTTATTGAAAACTAGAGAAACATAGATATAAAGAAACAGTTTCAAGGACACCAAACATGATGTTGGGCCATCTTAAAGACTTATAGCTAGAAGGAATTATGGTACCCAAGCTTAGTTGTATATAACTTGTGACTAAAGAGGGCAAAACTAAAAGAAAAAAAGAAATTATATAAGTATATGGAGATTGCGGTATGATTTGAAAAGGAATGAGGAATTTGAGGAGTTGTGTTGCTGTTGTTTTTTTTTAATGAAAAGTAGACTGAAGAGGCTGTTATTGAAGTTACTGAGGGCATAGGCATGTGAAAGAGGAATCTGGAGAGTAAAACTGTAGAAAGGAGGTGATTGGAAATCTGTTCTATTGGAGCTGTGGTAGCCAGAAGCAGTCAGTTGACAGAAGGCTTCAGATTTAGTGATTTGTGGGAGACAGAATTGATTTCACTGGCCAAGATTTTTAGTTATAACTGTTACTCTCTAGTGTCACCTAGAATCAGAGAGAGGAACAGCTTCTCATAAGTGCTTGTTGCTCTCTTCTGGCATCACTATTTTGAGAAGGAAAAGATCAGCTGGATTGTCTTGCTTGAAGAATCCACCCAAAGCCATATTGTTGTGGGTTTTGTCCTTATTGGGCATTACAGTATCTGGATAACTGAACAATTGGCTGGTTTGGTCTGTACTGCCCAATGGTAATCAGTGTTATAAACTGCTGTTCTTCAAGCTTAAAGGGAACTGATATTCACATTAAGAGAGAACATTTTCCAAATACCCCTTTCAGGGTGATTTTAAGTTGAAAGAACTTGTCAGTGCTCCATTTAAGTGCAATAGAAAATATTTCACCTGCTGAAGAGTGGTGGGGACCAGTAGATCATTTCCTATGGTCAAGATGTCCCTGGATAGACTAATGAAATCAAAGCTTGACCTCTGTTGGTGTGTTACCCTAAGTGTTCTTGTTCTTCTTTGCTAGATTCCTGTGTGTGCCCATTGTTCACCATAGATATTGAGTATTATTGATACATTGGTACACAGATATTGGTGAGAAAGTGGTGTGATTTAGGTTTATGTTTGGATTGCAATGTAATTTATTATTTGGGCATTTGCTTTCATCGATGAGTATCTCTGATATCATTTCTTTTGCTTTGTTGTTAAATTAGTTTTTATATTTTAATGTCTTTTTGAGCAGCAGGCTGTGCATATGTCATGCAGAATAGGATAACAACTAGGACCCTGAGAGAATTTGAATGTAACGGTGTAGTGGTGGTCTATCTTTGGAAAAGTAGCCCTGTTGGTATGAGGGCAGAGATTGGAGTGAGCAAGGAAACTCACTAAATGAATAGGTGTCAACACCCCCTGAGCAAGGAATGATCTATTCTGTGATATTGGTGAGTAGCTCTTCCATGTCACCCACTTTCCTACACCACTATTGTTATGTTGTAGAAGTGATGACTGCCATACTCTGGCCACATCATATTTGTGTTCCACTAGGCTGAATTTAGATTTGAGTGGACAGTTAATAGGAAGATATTAGTGGTTCTTGAGTAGGGGAAGAACATGATGAAAATAATGTTTGAGGAGGATGATTATGGCATCCACAAAGCAGTATCACAATAATGAAGCAGCTGATAGCAATGATTATAAAAAACAAATTTCTTAAAATTTTGAGTCTGCAACTATCTCCTTGCTGGCTTCCCTGCCTCTAATCTCTTTCTTCTAATTAGTCCTGCCCACAGGAAGTACAAATCACCTTGTTTAAATATTATTATTGTTATTATTATTTTTTTTTGGTGAGGCAGTCAGGGTTAAGTGACTTGCTCAAGGTCACACAGCTAAATGTCAAGTGTCTGAGGCCGGATTTGAACTCAGATCCTCTGGATATGAGGCTGGAGCTCTTATATATTACTTTGTATATATAATATATAATTATATAATAATTATTATGTAATATATAATTATATTATAATTATTATATATATTATTTTAATCATATCAATCACCCATCAAAACAATTCAGTGGGTTTCAAGCAAAAGAAACTTTCTGACTTAAGTTGCAAGGCTTTCTATGAAATAACTACCAATACCTGTAATTGCAACAATGCTTATAGCACCTGTATATGATTTATAATTGTTATAGTTGGTATGTTTGCATAATTTTATAGCACTGGATTTGGAGTCAGGAGACCTGGGTTCAAAACTTGCCTTGGACACTTACTAGGTGTATTATCACACACAAGTCTGACGCCCAGAGCCTCAGTTTCCTCATCTGTAAAATGGAGATAATAATACTTTCACTGCTTACCTTAAGGGGTTGTTGTGAGCAGTGTGCTTTTTAAAGTTACATTCTATTTCCTGTAGTCTGATTTCCTTAAGGCCTAGCCTAATTTCCGCCAGACTATAGAATTTCAGGCTCACTCTCTCTTTTAAAAATTTATTTTATTCTTAATTTATGGAATAGAACAAGCATTTCCATAACATAATAAAAAAGATGATTGTACATGAAACCGCAAATCTATTATGTACAACTTGCTATTCCTTTTAAATATATAATCTATCATATAAATTTCTTTTTTTTCTCTTCCTTTCCTGAGGCCTCCTCCCCCACCCTAGAGATGGCTGCCATTATATACAAATATGTATATATATGTGAAAACATCCTATACATACTTCTATTCTTTCTCTGAATGCAGAAAGAGATCTTCCTTCATATATCCTTTGTAGTTAATATGGCTATTTATAATAGTCAAAATGATTTAGTCGCACAAAGTTGTTCTTGAAACAATATTGTTACTATCTACAATTTTCTCTTGGTTCTGCTCATTTTGATCTTCGTTACTCTGTGCAAGTCTAGCTGTGTTTCTCTTTTGTATCCATTGGTAGGTGAGGAGAGAGAAAAACACTCAAATGGATTTGTGGTCTCATCCACATGGCTGTTGTAGATTGTAAGCCATCCAGGCCTGCCTATCCTGTGTGATATGGTATGGGGGGTGCACCCAGTGTCATGGGAGCCTTCCTTGACCTCTTTCCTAAGGTGCAGCACACAGTGTTACCCATCAGTCTCTATCATTCTTGCCATGTGTCCAGCCCATTTTCTCATTTGTCTGGTGATGTCTTTCATTCTTGCACTCTTCTGCAATTCTTTGTAATGTCTTACAGTCCTCTCATACCCTCTCCATCGCCCTCTGGGTGATACGATTCTGGGCTTTTAATGATTGCCATGACTCATGGTCATACAGCAACAGGTGAAGAGGTGGTTAATGAAAATCTCTTCCACTAGTCTAATTTGTATATATATTTTTTTATAATGAAGAAAATGGAACTTATCTTTTAAGGCTTCACCTCTTCTCCACAACTCCTTGGCATTTTTTTTTGTGGGGTTTCCAACTGTCTGCCCCTTCCTAATCTTGCTAACGTCTAGTGTAAACACACAGAGTTCTGCCTGGTGTGTTGGTGGAGCTCCAGTAGCGCCACACACAGCAGGAAGCCCAGCACAATAACTGGACGGCTGCCGGCGGAGCTGTGGCTTCTGATTAGGCAAAAGAGGGAGTACTTATGTGTGTCTCTTGGTACCTGCTTCACTACCTCGCCTACATTTGAAGGTTTACTGCCGGGCTAAACTCGCCTCTTCCTTATTAAAACCAGGTGTTTGATATCTAGTCGAGGCCTTTGTGGTATCCCTTAATTTGGATTAGTACAGCAGTCTCCAATTTACTTAAAAATGAGGCCCCTTATGCACATTTAGATATATGGTTCTTAAGCACAGTGGGAAAATGCAAGGTTGATTTGGCCCACCTCCAACGCTTTCCCTCTATGTCGAGTAATTGCTCTGGGGTTACAAAAACACCATGACTATCTTTAAGAGAGCCTGTTTGGGTGAAGATGATAAAATGGTCCAAACTTAGCAAGGCTGGAGGGGTTCTTTTGTCATTATCTCCTACTGAGAAGGTGTTTTTTTTGGACACAGCTCTTAAAGTCACACCTCCTCCCTGAAGCCTTTCTGGACTGACTGGAACAAAGGTGAGTGATTTCTTCCTGCCCTCACCCCAGCAGAGCCTGCAACTCCCACTGTGCATCACACCAAGTACTACTGCAAACAGAGACTTGGAGAATGTTGAAACCGAAAAGGACCCAGGAGATCTAGCCATCTCTGTAATGGAATTCTTTCCATCCTTCATAGCTTGGCTCAGATATCCTCTCTCATGAAGCTTTTCTTGATCCCCTTTAGCTGAAGTTCTTTCCTTCAGATCTTGAATGGCATTTCATACATTTCCTAGGCATTTATGTTTTCTTTTGTGTCCCAGCTGATTACTAATTATCTGGGGCTAAGGCAGACCTGGGAAAAGAAGAAGTGGATTGGCCCCCTCTTATGTTATACGGTCAGGGAACTTTGGGAGGAGGGAGAGGGGAGTCATGGTATAGGGAAGGGCTCTAATGCCTCTCCAGAGTGAAGTCCTAAGTCTCTTTTCTATTTCTAGGCTCCCTCTCAAACACTTCTAAGAAGTTAGTATAGTGATGTCTCAGAACAATGCCACATCATAGAGGCAGCTTTTGTCTACCTCAGAAAGATTTGATCATCCCAGACTCTGCATAATATCAGAAGCCTGACTCCAGTCAAAGAAATGGTTTCTAGTAGAGATATGGCAAACAAAATTTGACAATGATGTCTAGTGGATACCACTGGTTTACACCATGTAGCTTGGCATGTACTGTAATCCTTCATGGTCTTTGATATGAGAAATCTAAGCTATCAGGAATGAATTATAGCCAATGATTTCATGTCAATAATTCTTGAATTGCTGAATATGGTATGGCCAAGGTAATGTGGTTACTTTCTTTTTGAAATGAGAATGATTTTCCATCTTTTATAAGAGGTAACTTATGTTAAACTCAGATAACTCATGAACAGATTGAATTCCTCAGGGGTTTCTCTATTTTCCATCCCATCCACACTCAGTTAAATATACCATACTGGTATACTGTTTGTGAAATTTAAATCCTTCAGTGATGACACTTCAGGGACACAGCTTGAGGATAGCTTGCCTATACCATCCACAGTCACCCCACCAACCACCTTGCCATGTATACCAGAGAACACGCCCTGGGGGAACTTCTGCCCTGGGATCTCATTCTCCAAATTCTCCTCCCCCTTCTTTGCAGTTCTGGAACCATTATTGTTCAGTCATTAAGTCATGTTTGACTCTTTATGACTCCATGGACAATGCTGTCCATTGGGTTTTCTTGGAAAAGATACTAGAGTGGTTTGCCATTTCATTCTGCAGTGGATTAAGGCAAACAGAGGTTAAGTGACTTGCCCAGGGTCACATAACTAGTGCCAAATTTGTACTCAGGTCTTCTTGACCCTAGGCTGGGCTCTCTATCCTCTGAGCCACCTCAGTTCTGCCATTGTTCCTGGATAGGATTTCTATTCCCCTAAGAGCCCTATAGATTAAGTTTCTGAACCAAAGTTCTCGTTCCTGACCTTCAGTCCTTTATGTGTATTGTTTCCCTCATTAGAATACAAGTTCCCTGAGAGCAGAGGCTTTTTGCTTTTGTATTTGTATTTCCAAGCAGAGTGCTTGGCACATAGTAGGAGCTTAATAAATACTAATTCATTCATTCAAGATATTTAATATAGTCTTTATTTTTTTTTGCTTTTTGGTGAGACAATCTGGGTTAAGTGACTTGCCCAGGGGTCACACAGCTGGTAAGTGTCAAGTGTCTGGGGTCGGATTTGAACTCAGGTTCTCTTGACTCCAAGGCCGGAGCTCTATCCACTGTGCCACTTAGCTGCCCCTCATAGTATTATCTTCAAGAATATGGACAAAAAGGTAGTGGTGAGTAGGAAGAAACTTCAGGTCCCATCTTATTACATATTGGATATAATAATTGTGTGTGTGTGTGTGTGTAAGTTTACACTTGTCAAAATTCTGCCCAACATTGAAAGTATACTTCTTTTTGGAAGCCTTCTAAGGCCAAATTAGGCCACTGTATTTCATTATCCTCTGAAATAATTACTTGTCATTTACCTAGTAATGAATTTGCATTGTTATTTGATATTTCCATTTGTATTCTATCTTGTCTCCTTAACTAGATTGTAATTTCACAGAGGGGAGGAGCCATGTCTTCTATTTCCCTGTTTCTCTCGTGGTAAGTGCAAGATCTTGCCTTTCAGTAAATATTTCTTCCTGGAACATAGTAAGTGCTTAATGAAAGTTTGTTGACTGACTGTCAATTGATTTGTGATTTGTAGATTGATGTTCATGGCAGAACTGTGGGGAAACCTAGAAGCACTGTAAGTCAGACTTCTCAATTCAGAAAAGAGATTGATGAGAAAATCTCAATCACTCAGGTCCCTAGGGAGGAAATAATGCATGATTCAAACCTTCCCTGTACCATTTGAAATCTTACCCCCTTCCCTACTGTTTCCCATCAGGAGATTATTCAAAGGTGAATCAAATTGCTGCCTCTATATGGGCGAAAAAGTCATTGAAGCCAAAAAGTACATCTGAGATAATAGTTTGTTGTTTGAACAGAGGTCCTTTTATTTGAGAATTCTCCAATGATTATGTTTTCTTGGATCATCTGATATAGGTCCAAGGAATGATTTCAGAGCTCTTTGCTTCACTCCACTTCACATACTGGAGCCAGGGTCAGGGGAGCTCTGCTACTGGCTAGCTGCACCTCCTCGGGCACATCCTTTCCTCTCTTTGGGCTTCAGGGTCTTCTTCTACTACAGGGGTAGTAGACTAGAAAATCTTGAAAGTCTCTTCCAGATCTAAAATTCTATGACCCTTTGATTACTTCTTTATCATCCACTTGTATCTCAACCCCTTGCAGTCTGTCTTCTATCTCTTCCAGTAGATTGATAGTCCTTTCTTAGAAGCTACTAGGGAACTCTAAACTGCTAACTTGAAAAAAGTTGTCTTTTTCTCAGCCTTCAATTTCCTTGGCTTTTCTCTTGTTTGCTATCCTTACCTCCTTGATTTTCTCTCCTCCATTTGCTTTTATGACAATACTCTGTCCTGGTTCTTCTACCTATTTGAATGCTCCTCAGTTTTATTTGCTGACTCACTATCTATCTTCTTTCAATCATGAGTATCCCCCAAGACCTTGGTTCCTGTTCTCACCACATACTCTCTCCCTTGCATGTCCTTTAACCTTGATAATACCATATATACTAGGCCTATACTCAAAAGAGATCAATGAAATAGGAAAAGGTTTTACATGTACATAAAATGTACAGTAGCTCTCATTGTAGTGGCAAAAAAAAAACCCTGAAAACTAAAGGGATGACCATTAATTGAAGAATGGCTGAATGAGTTGTGATATATGAATGGGATGAAGTATTATTGTGCTGTAAGAAATGAGGAAGTAGATGATTTCAGAGAGACATAGACTTACATGAATTGATGCAGAATGAAGTAAGGGGGATCAGAAGAACAATTTAGAGTATAACATTAGTATTTTAAGTATGCGCAATTTTGAAGACTGTTATAAATTGAAGAAGAGATATGGATTTTAAACTTGGGACAGAAGTTAGGGCTGAGAATATGGATTTAGAAGTCATCTGAGTAGAGGTAAAAGTTGAAATCATGGGAGCACATGTGATTTCCGTGAGGAAAATATATAGACACAAAAGAGATGGAGACCATGGACAGAACCTTGATGAATACTCACCTTTAGGGATGGGGAATAAGAAGTAGGTTGGAACCACATTGTGGAAGGCATTAAATACTTGGCTTGGTAGTTTGTGCTTGTAATTTTCTTGGTTTTGATTATTTCATTTTGTATCTGTTCATATAAATCTTCCCATGTTTCTCTGTACTCTTCATATTTATTGTTTCTTATGGCACACTAGTATTCCATTACATTTGTGTATTGCCATTTGTTTAGCTATTCACAGTCATTGGTTACCTACTTTGTTTCTAGTTCTTTGCTCCTACACAAGGTACTGATAAATATTTTGGTATATGTGGGACTTTTCCCTTTGTTCTTTGACCTCTTTAGGGTATATGTATACTATTCTTTATATTAAACCACAGTTTTACTTTGTGAAATTCTGATAACCATAGCTTAAGAAAGATATAATGTAACTAGAGAAGATTCAGAGAATGAAAACCAAAATAATAGGAGTAGATCCATTTTGGTGATGGGGGAAAGGAGAGGGATACACTACTCATAAGGATAGACTATGAACAATATTCAGTAAGTAAGAATAGCCAGTAAAAAACTGAGAGGGGATGTGATATAAATTTATTGCATCACAGAAAGTATAGAGCTAAATTTATCACAGAGAGTACAGAACACAGAAAGTGTAGCAGTCATGTTACTCTCCTTCTCAAAAACTTTCAGTAGCTCCCTATTGCCTATAGTAGAAGTTGGCAAGGTAGGGCCTAGTGGGCCAAATTCAGCCTATATCTGTTTTCATATGGTCAGTGAGGTTAGAATTGTTTTTGCATTTAAAAATAAAGTTTTATTGTATTTAAAAAATGGAAAAACCATTCTCAGTTCTAGGGCTTCTGTCAGGCTGTAGTTTGCAGACCTCCCCTGACCTATAAGATATAGATTATTCTCACTTGCCCAAATTAATACTCCTCTGCCACTTTTTTGCTCACTTGCACAGATTTATAAGATCTTCCTGCAAACTGTTCCAATCAGCTTGGCCTTTCTATCCTAAAAGAGGTTTATTATCATATGTGATTTTAGAGATTTCACTGCACCTCCTTTTCTAGCTTCGAAGTAAGACTTCAGTGCTCTTACCACATGTGTGACCTCCAGTAAATTTCTTCATCTCTCTGGGCCTCAGTTTCCTCACTTGGCAAATGAGGGGATTAGATTAGACAGCTTTTAAGGTCCTTTCCTGCTCCAGACCTATGGTCCTATGCAATCATTTTTTTGAAGACGTTAAATACTAGTCCTAGTGTGAATCCCTGAAATACCTCTACAATTCTTCCATTTAGCTTAAGTGCCTTTGGATTGCCAGCCTTTGTGTCTTCTCTGTAAGTCAATTTATTGTCTATGAAAAAAAAATAGTGATTCAGTTCTGGTGTGTGAAATCTTGTTAAAGTCTTTCTTTTTTTTTCTTTTAAAATATATTTTTATTTATTTTGTTAAGTTTTTCCCAATTACATGTAAATTTTTAAACATTCATTTAAAAAAATTTTGAGCTCCAAATTCTCTCCCACCCTTACCTCACCCCTTGAAAAGGCAAGCAATGAAGTCATGCAAAACCTATTTCTGTATTAAAAAGGTTTTTTTTTCCCTCAGACTAGATATCTTTATTTCACCTAGGCTAGAAGTGTAACGGCTTCCTATGGACTTGATGCCACCATTGGTTGGCATGGAAGCATTGCATTGTTTTATTTCTGACCTGGGCCAGATTTAGTGCAGATTGGCTTAACTGACTACATCTTAGAATTCTTGATCTCAAGAAATCCACCAGTCTCATCCTCCCTGGTGGCAAGAATTACAGGCCATGTGCCATCATGGTGGTTATTAAAGGCTTTTAAAAAGGCTAATTAAATTATATCCATTAGGCTTCCCTTTTTCTACATTCCCATTTATTTCCTCAAAGAAAAAATAAATTAGACAGGCTTTTTCCTTGTAGAAACCATTTATTTTTGTGTGTGGTGCTCCTATTCTATTTAATTCTTTTTCTAAAAAACAATTCCTTTTATTTACCAACAGTAAAGGCAGAATATCATTCAGGTAAATTCAGAGCATATTTTGTTACTTTCTTTAAAAAAAAAGCTAAATTGATGGCTTTTGCTCTGATATCACAGCAGTTTCTAAAAACACCTTCCTTTCCCTTATCACTACCTCCTCAAAACTTAAATATCTCTTCTAATAAAGGAAAAAATAAAATAAAAATACTCACTATGGTGACCTCATCTGACAAGGTATACAACATTCTGCCATAGCAGTCTCCCGACTTGCTGCCATGAGGATGGAAGTATATTTCATTACCTGTTCTCTGGAACCTTCATTGGTTTTTCAGTCATTTGGAGTACTATCCCATCAGATTCTGCCATGATCAATGTTTGTTCTGGAGGAAGCCAAGTATTTCTGTTAGGTGTACGCCAATAGAGTAACTGATTTAGCTGTTCCATTCAGTCAAAACCGTTGATCCTGTACCTTTGCTTAGGCACAGGCTGAATTGTATCTGGTGATGGAAATTAACTCTCCTAGTCATGTGATAGGCAACATCTCAGGGTCAACCCTAGACAAAGGTCTAAGTGTTGAGTTGGTAACATACTGGGCAACTGTGGGCAATTTGCCTAAAATCTGCATGCAACTAAAATTCTGTAGTGTTTGAGCCCTGAAGTTGTTGAATTTCGAACTGAACTTGAACTATTAGGGATCTAAGTTCGTTTACTCTTGGCAAAGCATCTCTAAGGAAAAGGCTTTAAAAGGCTTATAAAAACTTAAAAGGCCCTTGGACATCAAATGGCTCTTACAAATTAATCAGAAACATACGGATTAAATTTCTCTTAAAATACATTTAAGTTTAAAAATTATGGGAAAAAGTGCTGGGCAAAATATCTTTCAGGTTTGTCCAAACCAAACCCTAAATTCTTGAGAAGTGGTTGGAAACCATTTGACAACAGCAGGATTAGTCTGACCCTATGTGTGGCAGGCAGCTTTAGGTATCACAAGAAACCATACAGCCTACATATCCTCCATTAGGGTGTAGAGTGGCCTCATGTCCAACTGGAAAAAGAAGGTGGTCCCTGGCAGATTTTCATGAAGCGAGATAGTGGGAGTGGCATGGGGTACAAGATAGGATATGGGAAACAGAAAAGGAGGACAGTACAGAGAACATTTTTTTTGGCCATTTCAAGGGGCCAGCAGGCTCTATGAGAAGTGTCTTTGTTTTATTAGGGCCCATACACACTCTTGAATATTCTAAGAACAGACGTTAAAAAGTTATGGACTATGGACCAGAAGAGCTGGAATCTAGTTCTGCCTATTATGACTTTATCCTTTTGGTTTAGTATCCTTATCCATGAAATGAAAGAATTGGACTAGGATAGAGTTTCTTAATCTGAGGTCCATACTTTGAAAAACATTAAGATAACTCCATTTCAATACAATTGGTTTCCCTTGTAATCTTATATATTTCGTTTTATGCATTTAAAATTATTCTAAGAAGATATCTATAAGCTTCACCAGGTTGCCCCGGGGGCCATGACACACAAAAAAACTTGAAAATCCCTGGCCTAGAAGATCTTTAAGGCCCCTTCAAGTTTCACATTTTGTGATTCTGTGATCCAGACATCTGTTTCAACAATTCTTTGCTGATTGGGCATGTTAGTCTAAGAGCTAACTGCCAACCAGGTGTCAACCTTTGGGAGGAAAAAGTGGAGCTGAAGAAGGTGGCTAAAGAGGAAGGGATGGAGGAAGGCACTATTAGTACCCTCCTTTCCTAAACTGTCTTGTATTTATTTATTCTGTGTCTACTTCTATATGTATGTTCTCTTCCTTGGTATAATCTAAATAATTCCTTGAGAGCAGGAACTGTTTCATTTTTGTCTTTTCATCTTCAGTGCCTAACACGGTGCCTTGTATGTAGTAGGATGTTTATTGATTGATTGGCTGAAGAGACTTTGCCTGTAGCTGAAGACATCATTTCAGAACAGAATATAAAGCAGAAGAGAAAGCAGAAAGGGTTTCTTTGCTGTCATGCTGGGACAAAGGGTGCTGCTCCCTGGCTTTCCCCCATACCTGGAATGTTCTTCCTCCTCTGCTCTAACCACTGACTTCTCTGGGTTCCTTTAAGTCCCAACTAAAATCTTACCTTCTACAGGACGTTCTAGTGACTTACTTCTATTTTTTTTTATTTATCCTGTGTATAACTTGCTTTGTATGTATTTGCATATTGTACTCCCCATGAGATTATAAACTCCTTGAGGGCAAGAGACTGTCCCTTTTTTTGTATCCCTAGGCTTTAGCACAGTGCCTGGTATATAGTAGACATTTAGTAAATGTTTATTTGTTGATTGATATTAATGCCAAACAGTGAATACACCTTATTGGGAAAGCCCACTGAAGTTTGGAACTCTTGAGCTCAAGAAATCTAACAGTCTTGGCCTCCAGGTATGCACTATCATACCTACCATCTTAATTAACTCTTTACAAAAATTATTGATATTTTTTGTCTTTACATTGCATTTATTTCCAAGTATTTAATGAATTGGCTTTTTCTGTCTGTCTCTCTCTTTTCCCTTTCTTTTTTCTCTTTCTGTCTTTGTTTCCGTCTGTCTCTCTCAGGTGGACCTGATATAGCATTAGTGTGGTAGTTAGCAATGAGGAACTCTCTCTGCCAAAGCAGATCAGTATCTTTTCTGAGATTTACAGGTTTAGAGAGTTGACTAGGGCACAGAGATGTTAGCAGGGAGGGAGAGAAAGAATCAAGCATTCATTCATCACTAACTGTGTGCCAGACATTGTGCTAAAGGGTTTACAAATATTATCTCATTTGATTCTTACGACAACCCTGAGAGGTAGGTGCTCTTATTATCTCTATTTTATAGTTAAGGAAACTGAGGCATACAGAGGTTAATCAACTCACCCAGGGTCACACAGCTAGAGAGCTTTTGAGGCTGAATTTGAACTCTAATCTTTCTGACTCTAAGCCCAGCATGGCACGACTTAGCGGCTTCTAGGTTGAGAGACTTGCTTAGGGTCACATGTGTCAGAAGTAGGCTTTGAACCTAGGTCTTTCTGACTTGAAACCAGCTTTCTATGCCTTAGGGGTGGAGAACCTGCAGCCTCCAGGCCACATGTGGCCCTCTAGGTCCTCAGGTATGGTCGTTTGACTGAATCCAAACTTCACAGAACAAATCCCTTAATAAAAGGATTTGCTCTGTAAAACTTGGACTCAGTCAAAAGGCCTCACCTGAGGACCTAGAAGGCCACAGATAGCCTTGAGGACACAGGTTATTTTCACCTGCACCATGCTGCCTCTCTAATTCTCTCTTATGGATCAGCTAGGTGACAAAGTGGATAGAATGCCAAGTCTGGAGTCTGGAGGACCTGAGTTCAAATCTAGCCTCAGACACTTATTAGCTGTGTGACCTTGGAAAAGTCACTTAATCCTGTTTGCCTGAGTTTCCTCATCTGTAAAATGAGATGGAGAAAGAAATGGCAAACCACTCTAGTATCTTTGCTAAGAAAATCCCAAATGGGATCATAAAAAGTCAGACTTGACTGGAATGACTGAACAACAACAAAAATTCTCTCTTAATTAGTTATTTAAAGTGCTTGCATTTGTGCTTTACTTAGGAATAAATAAATGAAAATGACCAGGCTTTCAGATTATCATAGAGAATCATAGGTTTTAGGGTTGAAAGGGACCATGGAAATCATCTCTTCTAATCCCGTTATTTAATGGATGAAGAAGCTGATGTCTAGGGGGAGGAAGTGACTTCTCCAAGACCACAAAGGAGAATAAATAACAGAGCATGTGGGATTTGAATCTCAAGTCCTTTTGGCTTCCAAACACTAGCCCTCTTATACTACCTCATTCTGAATCTCTGAAAGGGCCACACTCATCATCTCTGGGGGCTCAGTTTTCATATTTGTTAAATGAGGACTAAATAGAGTCCATGATCTCTAAGATCTCTTCAAGCTCCAAAATTTCATTACTCTACAAGTCTATTTTGAAAGGTAAACGCCCTAACCCCCAGTCCCAAAATAGGTGATGTCAGTGGTTTGGTGGTTTGGTGCCTAGAATTGGAATAATCAGTCATGTTAAGGGAATTGTTATTTTGATTGATTTCTTATTGACAGAATTATAGATTTTGAGAGTTTGAAGGAATGTCTGTGACCATCTAACACAACTTATCTCCCAAAGGAAGCCACTAAAACATATCTGCCAAGTGATTATTCAACATTTTCTTGAACCTGTCCAGTGAGGAATAACTCACTACCTTCCAAAACAGCTCGTTTCATTCATGGATTGTGCTAATTATTAGGCAGTTTTCCTTTACATCAAGCCTAAATTTGTTTCCTTGCAGCTTCCATTCATTGTTCCTATTTATGCCTTTTGGGGTCAGATGGAATGAGTCTAATCTCTTTTCCATCAAATACTTACAGATAATTTTCTTATCCTGATCTTCTCTTCTTCAGGCTCAATATTCCCATTTCCCTTCAAACATTCCTCATTTGGCATAGACTAAAGGTCATTCACTCTCCTGATTACCCAGCTCTGGACACTCTAGAATTATCAAGGGACTTTCTAAACCATGGTACCCAGAACTACACACAATACTCCAGATATAGTCTAACCAGAGGGACCATCTCCTCCCTTTTGGAAGCAACGTCTTTGTTAGTACAGTCCAAAACTGCACTAGCTCTTTGGGCTGCCATATTGCAATGCTGACTCATCTTGAGCTTAGAGTCCACAAAAATGTCCACATCTTTTTCAAACAATTCTCTAACCATGCCTTCCCAGTCTCATACTTACAAAGTTTCTTTCCCAAACCCTCCCCCACCCAATTTTAGGCTTTCTTATTTCTTACATAATGAAGTAGTGACTGTAAATGATGAGCAGCTCTATAAAGGGAATTCATGGCTAGATAAAAACCATGTTTAATTCCAAGCAACCAGTTTATTTCTCCAGCTTCAAAACTTATTCTTATCTCAGTATTTTTTAGTTTTTTGAAAGGTTCCCCCCCTAAAAAGAAGAAAACAAAAACTTTTTTTTGTTCCTCAAAGATATTTCTATTGCTAAAACAGTGAAGATGGTATAAAAGAAGTCCAGACCAAGATGTTTCAATCGGCAGCACTGCATAGGCACAGCCTTCCTGTGTTTGGGGATGTACTCTGGATTTTTTTGATGCAAATGCTAACTAAATTAAAAAAAATTAAAAACCAATGCATATATGTTGTTAATATTTTGGGATATTGGATAGTTCTTCATATTCCCTTTAATATTCACATTTATTTATTTAAGTTCCTTTAAGTTCACTATTAAATTCTCAGGCTATTAAACAATACCAGGCATCAAATAAAACACATCTGTCTCGTCTGGGAAAATACATGGGACTCTTGGGTTACTGGTTGATTTACCGTTTGTTCAGTTGTGTGACTACATACATATTTTATTTAATCAATAGATTTAAATTGAAAGGAGGAGTGCTTAGATACTCTAACCTAATGTGAGCATGAGAATCCAATTTGTTTTATGATCCCTCCATTTGTGGAAAACTGTAGTTTTGCTTATATGTTATTGTGGCTACAAGTTTTAGTGCTATGTCAGCAATGGAAAAAAAAAAGTCATCAGCCGCTGAGAACTTCTTGTTAAAATTGGATTGCATAAGCCCACAGCAGTGTGTTACATAATGAGACAATTTACAACCAGCATGATAACGGCTTTGTTTGTTGGAAAGAAGAGATAGCGAGATCTGTAGAGCTGCACCTGCAGTCCGGCCATAATTTCTGTGTGGCTACGACAGAAAATGTGAATCATGGATTATTACAGATTTTTTTTTTTGAGCACAACATGCACTTTCCATTATTTATTACAATTCCTAGAGGACTTACCCGAGGTTTGAGTAAGTGTACTCACATGGTTTGAGATAGATATATGTTCGCGTGCACCCAGATGTGTATATAGAGATACACATACACACATATGTTATATATACGCACACATTCTGCATGTAATTTATGGAAAAGAAAATAAATAACCTGGATGTTTAAAGCCATGCAAGACACTGGAAGTCAGACAAAGGGAACTTTTACATCTGCAGGTTAAACCCAAGACTAAGTTCCTGGTAGGACTATCAAAAACTGTTGCCCCAGTTTTTTAAGGGGAAACCTCAATTTGGTTCATGAGCTGTAGTCAAAGGCCAAACTTCCCCCTCCTGTGCACATACACAGTGGACCCATTTTTCATTGTCCTCTGGGCCCTGCTGAACTGCCCCAAACCTGGAGCTTCCTTTGATGTCACTGGAGTTGTGTGAAACAGAATGGGGCCCTCTCTCTGCCCTTTCCTATTATCATTACAAACCATTTATAACCTCGATCCTCCTTGTGTCTAAGCTACTCCCTGTTGTAAATTAAGCACCTTTGGAAGCTGTATTAGCTTGCAGGCCACCAGGGTATCATTTATTAAATACTCGTAGTTCAGTCTTTTTGATTTTGAGTAAATGTTTCACTGCGAGGGCAGCTGTGGACAGCGGGCTAGCCTTGGAGTCAGGAAGTCCAGCTTCTGACATATACTGGCTGGGAGACCCCTGGGCAAGTCACAAACTCTTGGTGCCCCCACATAACCTGAAGATTTGAAGTTTGCAGAACAGCTGCTAATAGTTTCCTTTCACTGATGAAATCACTGGTCCGTACCAAAAAGAAAACCATAGTGTACAAAATTTGGGAAAAATCTTGGAAGCAGGTAAAACTTATCTTCTCTCCCCAGGCTTCCTATTCTGAACATCCTAGAACTCTTCTCTGATATCTTTAGTAAAGGATCTCATCAGGTCATTTACACTGAGGCATACATGATTCATTAGGATTAAAGTAGGGTGATGTAGTGAAAAGAAGGCTAGACTGGGAAGCCAGAGGACCTGAATCTGAAGCTGGAATTTGCCACTTTTGCCACCTGTGTGATCTTGGGCAGGTCAAAGTTTCTAGACCCTGGTTTCTGAACCTGGGGTTGGGCTAGAAAATAGATGATCTATAAGGTTCTTTGTAGCTCTAAATTTAAAAATGTCACCTCTTCCAGGGATATCTGGACAACAGCAAGGTTTTGATTCAAAGAATGGAATTCTAAGGGTAAAATTGAATATCAGTCAATGGAGATGTCTTTTCTTTTCTTTTTTTGTTATTGGGTTGGTCTAATGCCTAGGACATAACATACAGTAGGTTACTGCTCCATTTAGATGGAAGACAGGCCCAACCCCATAAAAGGTTACTGGAAAAAGCTACTCTAAAACAAAGGAATAACTGAAGTTTTGGGAAAATTTGACACCTTATGTGGATTGTTGTTTTAGAGAAATATATTGGAATAGATTTTATCACTCCTGGCTTTGGCAGGCATGACAACGAATGTTTCCAAACCATAGAGGAGACCACTTTCTTGAGATGGCTTGCATGAATAGTTGTGGCTGTTCTCTGAAGCCTATTCAAGTTTTATACAATTCTCTCAAGTTGTAAAAGGGGAGTGGGATTCTACAAAGTCTGACGATTATCTCTTGGTAACAATATTCTATGGACCTGTGAAGCTACCTACTATTAAGCTTGTTACACAAACACATATATTAGCAATGTCACTCTCATTACTGACTTGTGATCAATTAGTGGTTTACTAGGACTTGTACAGCTGTATACTTTATACCTGTGCATGTGTAACCTGGGCTTGTCTGGGCGTGCCCAGTTTTCCTAAAATGGCAGTACTATTATCCCCTACCACATGGAGCATGAAAGGGGGAGGGGGCAGCCAGAGAAAGTGCTTTCCCTCTCACTGGCTCAGTTCATGGCAACCATACTGTGGGTAATGTGTGTTTTTTTTAACCCTCTGGACACAACAGGAGAGTGCAAGAAAAGACACAAGCCAAAAAGCATGAAGGAGGTTAAGGATTGGAACTAGAACCGTGTGCTCTATAGGAACTAAGCTAAATTATGAACCTGTACTTTAGGACCTATAAAACCAATCTATCTGTTTAGAACTTACAGAACCCTCCCCAGAGGCTGAGGTGGTATGGCGGGGAGGGGATTAAGGCTTTCACTTCTTTTTGGGGAATAAGTTTGTATATTTGTGATTATACCTTTTGGAGTAAATATTTCTTTGTAAAAGCTAATCTGACTGGTGGCTAAATGGAATTGGGGTGCAAGGGACTCTCCTACCATTGAGGCAACACCATCAATTGGAGTTGGAGTCACTGACAGAGTCCAGACACCCCTGGTTTCTTCAAGGGTAACAGACAACCCTAGGGGAGATGTAACATACCTGACCTTAATGCCTTAAAGGTGGCTATTGTTACACCAGTTTTCCCTCCACTGGTTTGCTTTTCTTTTAAAAATCTCAGTCAGCATGTTCTATGACTACTTTAAAATATTTATTATTGTCTTTTTTTTTACATTAGAGTCATTTCTTGATTTTTTTCACCTACCTTCATCCAATGCCCTCTCCCCTTTATTAAAGCAAAACAGTTAAGACCAATCAATTAACCAAATGCTTGTATTTTGAGAGTGTACTAATATTCAATTTCTGTAGTTTTGTACCTCTCTACCTAGAAGAAATTGAGGTTTATTGTTTGTCTTCTAGGACCAAGATTGATAATTGCAGTGAATTTGAGTTTAGCTACCCTTTAATGTTGTTTTCATTTATATTATTGTAGTCATTCTGAATATTATTCTCTTGGTTCTGGTTCTGCTTATTTTGCTCTGTATCCATTCATACAAGTCTTCCCATGATTCTTTATGTTCTTCACTTCCCTTCTTCCTCCTCCTCCCTTCTTTTCTCTCTCTGCCCCTCTCTGCCATACTAATGTCAAACCTAGTTCAGATGCCCAATTGTCCTAGCCCTTCTGTGGCTCAGACTTCCTGAGCTTAAGATATTCACCAGCCTAATTCTTCCCAGTAGGTGGAATTACAGGTATGTGCCATCATGCCTAGCTATATTTTTTGCTTCTTACAACACAATGATATTCCATTACATTAATGTATCATGGTTTCTTCAGCCATTCTCTAATTTTTGGTTATCTTCTTTGTTGTTAGTCTTTTGCTACCACAAGGGATGCTGATGGTAATAATCTGAATACATATATAAAATATATTTGCTATATGTAATATATATTTGTAATATCTATACATATATATAGGACCTTTCTATCTTTACCTACCTTTGTGGTGGTCTGTTTTTTAATTTGTCCATAGTTATGTGGTATGGAATACATATATTAGTAAAATACCATTAAGAAGTAGATTTTGTGTGGCAGCAAAGAAATGATGGAATGACTTCCAAAAGGCAATGGAAATTATTTTTGAATTATTCACTACCCTGTATTATAGATTTTGCATATTTCCTCTATATTGGTACAGATGATTGAATTTTGTATGAGGTTTTACTTCTCAAAATTCTTATATTTAATAATAATAAGTGCCATTTACATGGAACTTTAATATTTGCAAAGTGTTCCATGAACATTATCTCCTTTGAACTCTTCAATAACTCTGGGAAATAGATATACTAGAGGCATCATTTCCCTCTTTATACAGATGAGGAAGCTGAGGTTCAGAGAAGTGAAGATATTTGCTCAAGGTCACACAGTAAGTGTCCGAGGTGGGATTTGAACTGAGTTCCTCCAGACTCCAAGTCAAGCATGTTGTCCGCTCTAGTTGTCATACTGCAACTTTCTGCTTTGCCATTTCCTGAAGGTTTCTGTAGCAGTCATCATTAAGAAGGACTGTGGTACAATTGGGGAAAAAAGCAGTGTGTTTTGGAGTCAAAGTAACTAAGTTCAGTTCCTACCTGTCATTTACCACTGTGTGACCCTGGGCAAGTCCCTTGACTTCTCTGTTCTTCAGTTTGTTCATCATCTGTAAAATGAAGGGTTAAACCAGATGGTCTCTCTTTTAGATCTAGATCTTTGGTTCTGTAATTCTTAGTGGAACAGCAGGATGAAAGGAGTTAATTGTTAGATAATAGAGAGGTAGCATAGGGTAGCCTAAATCTGGCCCTAATTAGCTTTGATTGAGTCTCTTAGCCTTATTGTTATTTTTTATCATCTGTAAAATCAGGGCTGGTGTCTAAAGAAGCCTTCTACCCTCCTAAGTTCTAAGTAGAGGATGAAGGCACTAATCATTTTTTGTTTGGAAATTTTTTGAGGGGTTCTTTTCACTTCTTACCAAACTGTGTAGATGGTTCATAAAGAACATGCCCCTTAGGAAAGTTGGTGAGCCTATAATGCTTCATATCCTCACACCCTAGCTCTCCTTGGCTTGCTTTCTGTGTTTGGTTTGAAAATGAGCTCCGTGGTCCTACAGTACTCTTTGATTTACTGCCAATATTTACTGGAGCAAATTGAAGAGAGAGTTCAGGCTACAGTACAGTAAAGAATGACAAATTACAAAAATATAGTGGATTTTCCAACCAATGTATTGAGTCCAAATCACCCTCTTAATGGTAGGGAGGGTTCTAGAAGTGTCCTCTCCCCACCCCTGATGGGACAAAACCAATGAGACCATACTTTCTACTGCAGTAGGCATTTTAGGTCCATCCTGCTTTCAATTCATTACCCCACAAGGCTTCTGAGACCCCTAAAATAGTCCAGATATGGACTAGGCTGAGGTGAGGGTGGGGCACCAGATGGGTTCATGAGGTTCATGTTGGTGTGTGCTCTTGGGTGGGGAGAATGTGAGGATGGTGGATGGGGCCCTGAAATGATAAACCCCTGTGTAAAAAAAATCACAGAACAATTTACTCAAGAGCTGGATGGCAAGCCTGGCCATGATTTGGATTTCTCCTCTAACTGTACTTCAAGTGTTATGGGTCAGAAAAGCATAAAGCATGTTTTGTCCAGCACTTTTTCCTTATAATTCTTAAGCCCATGTGTATTTTAATGGAAATTTAATCGTATGTTTCTGATTTATTTACACTTAACTCATCAAAATGTTGTTTTGCAAGAATGATTCAAGGTCCAAGAAGCCTTTTGAGTTTTTATTTTTTTATAAGCTTTTTAAGGAACTTTTTCTTATAAACAGGAAACCATGTATCACTGAGAGCAAACAAACTTGAACCCCAATAGGTTGAAGTTTGGTTTGAAACACAAACCATGAACAAGGGGAATGCCCCAAGCATGGTGCATTGGACTTCCTCATCTACTTTGTCTGTAGTCTGTTGGAGGGAAACGTGAATTTTAGTGGAGCATTATCTATTTTCTGAAAACAGTGAATGACTTGAAATGTGATATCCAAATTGAAAATTTTATAGTGATTTAAAAAATATCACTTTTTGACACATTTCTTAATTTTTTTCTGAATAAAAATTTAGTTAAGTGCAAAACCACATTGTAAGCAGAAATTTCATTTCATGTTAAGTCACTTAGTAGCATTAAGGTGATAAGGAAAAAATACTACGCAAATAAAGAGGGTCATTTATAAAATATACTGATGATGCATGCATTCTGGCCATTCTGAGTGACTGTTCACACAGGCTATATCTACACAGACAAAGCAAAGTACATAGTTGATATATTAAAAAAAAACACCCTTAATTGTATATAACCTCCATCTTCTTAAGGAATAAGAGAATAATCAGAGATTTCAGGTAAAACAAAAACCCAGATGTTGAAGAAAAAATGCTTTTAGTGAATCTACATTATTTGAATTGATTCTTTACCTAGATAAGGGCCCAACTTTCATCATAGCTCACAGTTTTATAATACTGTTTTCTCATTTGATCCTCCTATCAGATCTGTGAGGGAGGTGCTATTATCACCCACATTTTATAGAGGAAGAAATTGAGGCTAATGAGGTTAAGTAACTTGCCAACCAGCTAGTAAATGTCTACAAAGGGGTTTGAACTAGGCTCTTCCTTTCTATGAACATTGGCTGTGTCAACATTCTTCATGGTTCCTAGCAAAGTCAACCAGTTAGGGGTCTGGTTGCTTGTTTTCTGCCAAATAATGGTTATATACAGATGTGCTGGCAAACGGTTGATGTAATTTAGTTGTTAAGAAGTTGGCTGGTTTGACCATTGAGCTGTCAATTGATTGCTCATTATTGGATAATTATGGTGACCAAGAAACCCAATTTATCTAAAAATAGTTGATATGGTGATGTCAGAGAGCCATAGTTATGGAATAAAGGCAGTAAGTTGGATATAGGATGGAAAAATTTCCATTATAATTCTCCAGGAGAAAACCTTTGGGATTGTTTCTAAGTAAAATGTAAACTCTCAATAGAATGCATGCTCCTCTGGTAGAATATACACTCCTTGAGGGTAGTGTTTTGCTTTTGTCTTTGTGTGCCCAGTGCTTGGTATAGAGCAGGCATTTAATGAAAGCTGATTGTGCCTCATGATGTGTCCTCATGGAGCTTACATTCTAATGGACACAAAGAAGTATGCATAAAGTAATTTCAAGATAGAGTGATAAAGACTGAGTATCAGGAAAGGCTTCTTGCAGGAGGTGGCACGTGGGGAATGTCTTGAAGTATGCTACGGTTTTCAAGTAGATGATATACACACACATATATACACACACATATGTATGTGTATAATTCAACAATTGTATGTATATGGCAGACAATGGCAGAACTAAAATTTGGACCTTGCCTTAAATCCCATTTCTAGAACAAATGGCTTAATCTTTGTTGAATTGTTATCTACAAAGAAAGCCTTCAATAAAAATTTGGGGCATAAATTAATTTTAGACTCTTTAAAAAAATGTGAGTTAGAAATCTTAATGTTCTCTTACAAACTCCAAGAGATATAGAGATAGGTCTATCTAAATGTTGTATCACCTATAGTCTAACATAGAGCCATATATGCATTAGATGCTTGGTAAATGTTTGTTGAATTGAATTGGAAAAAAAATAGATGCTTGTTGAGCTGTGTTGAATTGAAGATGACTTGTTTTCAGACACTATTTTTTTTTGGCTAGGCAATGGGGTTAAATGACTTGTCCAGGGTCACATAACTAGTGAGTATTTTGTGTAACTTGTTTTCAAGTCACACAAAAAATGATTAAACTTTGGGACTATCCTTCGAAGGTTTTTACTACAAGACAGGTCTTCCTAGATCTCAACTGTCTGTCTCATTTATATAAAAGAGAAATAGCATTTCAGGCTCCTGGACTTCTGTTGGTTGAGGTCCAATTTGACAACAGTTGAATAGACTTGGCCTCAGGGCAGATGTGAAGAAATCTCATCCAAATCATACTTTTAGCAGTTCTTTACTACATATGTGGAATTAGATATAGAAAATCCTACTGAAAGTTTGGAAGAATGCAGGCGATATTTTCAATAACATCACACATATGCATAAGAAGTTTGGGTTTAGCATTAACATTTTACTATGGCACAAAATAAATAACCAAAGGAAGCACCTTTTGGAGCAATAAGTGGCGTCTTTTTAATGAGCCACAAAAATAAATTCATAAATGATATAATTGCAGCCAGTGAAGCAATTGGCTGAGAGCCGCCAAAGGTTGACATCCTTTTCCGGCTGTGAGGAGTAACTCCCTATCAGGTCTGCTTAGAGGAGCCGTAAAGAGAAACTGGGTGGTGAAACACTACAAAAATAATTGTGCATCCTGTGTGAGATGCCCGCTCCATTCGCCATCCGCTTTGGGTAAACCTCCTCAAGGCAGGATGAAGCCAGGTAACAAGGAATCAAAGGGTAAGTGGTTTTTGCCAAGTGGGGACCCAGAGCCAACTGGCAAGGAGAGGACCTTGTGGGAGTAGACCCAGATTTGAAGGGTGAAAGCCAACGGAAAAACAAAGATTGCACCAACCTTAGAAATCGGCACTTAGTGGCCTCACCAAGCAAACTGTGGGGGAATTCAAACAAGTGGGGAGGGGGAGAGGATTTTATAGACCCGGTGCAGGGCACTGGCTGTTCCGGGGCTTCTGCAGATGCCCACGGATGTGTCACTGGGGTTGATTATAGCTTTTGGAAAAAGGTAGAGTTGTGTTGGTTTGACCTGGTTAAGTTGACTTTTTATGTGGTATGTCAAACTTCTCCCTTGTGATCATTTAGCAAATTGAATTCAAATGTACTCTGTGTGTACTGGTAATACATTTACTGTCACCTTAAATATTGCTAAATTATCTTGAATCATTGTCTTAATTTAATATTCACTGTCCCCCATGAGCTGAAGGATAAATCCTTAGAATCATTTATACTTAGAATGGAAAGGGACCTTGGAGAACATTTAGTTTAGTCTAGGAAGGTAAACTAACCTGCCCAATAATGCCCAACGTAATGGGTGGAAACATGCTCAGGATTTGAACCTATGCCTTCTTTTTCTTCTTCTTCTTCTTCTTCTGTTTTTGGCTAGGCAATGGGGTTAAGTGACTTGCCCAGGGTCACACAGCTTTTAAGTGTTAAGTGCCTGAGGCCATATTTGAACACAGGTCCTTCTGACTGCAGGGCTGGTGCTGTATCCACTGCGCCACCTAGCTGCCCCCAAAATTGTTTTTTTTGGGGGGACTAGGCAATGGGGCTAAGTGACTTGCCTAGCTAGTAAGTGTCAAGTGTCTGAAACTGGATTTGAACTCAGGTCCTCCTGACCTCAGGGCCTGAGCTCTATCCACTGATCTACCTAGCTGCCTAAACCTATGCCTTCTTCCTCCTAATTTTGAGGAGAAACCCTTGTTTTCTAGAAACTTAAACTCTAAGGGAGCACAAAAAATAGGTCATGCATACAAATGCATATATGTGACCCTGAATAAGAGTCCTTTCTTGGCCTCAATTTCCTCATTTGTCAAAAAGGGCCTTGGAGCTCAGTCTATGATACTATAGGCTGATCATTTTTCAACGTTTAATTCATATTTTTTTTTATTCTTACAAAATTTGATAGACTTGCTACAGATATCAGGGGAAAGGAGAATTTCTAGAGAAGCTTGGAAAAAGTCTGGATTCTTCAGGTTAAAATGCCAGTTTAGGATTTTTGCCCAGTAATTATTTGATTTACCATTAGTCCTACTCTGCTGGTATACTAAATGATGAGAATTATTCTACGTTCTTTCATTCAAAAAACAGAAAGCAAAAGTAAAAGCAGAAACAAACCCTAAAAAGTAAAAACAAGGAAAATCAGAAAGAAAATAATTTTTACCAAAAAACCTCCCTAGCCCAAACAGAACCCAAACACCCATCACAATTTTATTTCATCTTTAAAGTGGTCTTTCTCAAGGGATCCAAATAACTTGGATATAGAGACATTTTCCTGGAAAACACTTGCTTTGTTCTTTGTGGCATAGACCATTGCTGTTAAAGAGACTTTCAGCTTAACATGTAATTAATAGTTTGGCATTTCCCAAAGGCTTTTTCTTGGACCCTTTCTGTATCTGTTTTGTATTACAGAGCTCCCTTGCTAAATATTTCCAGATCATATAGATTTAGATAAGACAAGTTCCAGAACTTAGAGTATTTTTTATTTTGACATTTACAGTATTTATTAGTGTAATGAAAATAATACTTTGACAAGTTCCCAGGTAATAAATGGTAATATTCTCAACCTCTGGGTAGTCTAGAGTAATTTTCAGTGGTTGGTGACCACTAGATATCTGACTGCTCTTCCTTCAGATGTGTTTGTGAGTTCCATACACCTTGGCACAGGCCCTTTTTGAATGCTTTCCTAAGATATTAATTATATTTGCTCAAATCCCTCTGGGTGGCCAGCAAGCCTGAGGATATCTTGTTCCTTCATCAGTGTGAGAATTAAATATGCAGGAAAGGATGAACTGGGGAGCTGGGATAAGTTACATTCTTCTCTGCTCATGTGCACACCAATCTCACATCCAGTGTGTGCTCCAAGTGTGGACTTTCTTTAACCAGCAGTGACTATCCAGCAGCGTACCTGAAAGCCTATCAGAAGAGACTGTCCTGGGATATAGTGCAACAGAGGCCAGGGATTATCATGCTTTCCTTGTATTTGTTCCAGGACATTTGCCCAGGTATTATGTGCATATGCAGGATAGCTATCCTTCCCAGAGAGGAAGCCCATGAAGAAAAAAACACCATAAAATCAGATAAATGGCAGTTTTTATTGATGCCTTATGTTTCTTGCATCATCATCATTATCCCAAATACCCTTCCTCCTCCCCCTCCCAGAGAGCCATTCCACTTGACAAATAGTATTTTTTAGAGGAAAAAAAATCACAATTGATTGATTCATTGAAAAAGTCAGAAAACATGTGTAATCTGTAATACCTGTGGACTTCCTCCCTCCACAAACAGGTGGATTGGGGGTGTCTACTCATATCTCTTCATTCGGTTTCTGCTTGATCTTTATAATTTTATTAGATTCACTTTTGTTTTTTTGATTAGATCCACTTTGATTTTGTTGTTTCCATTTGTATTAATGTAGTTACTGTGTATATTGTTTTCTTTGTTCTGCTTCCTTCACTCTGCATCAGTTCATGTAGCTCTTTCCTGCTTCTCTGTATTCATCACACCCATCATTTCTAACAGCACAGTAATATTCCATTATATCCAAGTTCCATAATTTGTTTTGTCATTCCCCAAATGATGGACATCTACTTTGTTTCCAATTCTTTGCTACGACAAAAAGTGTGCTGCTATAAATATTTTGGTGTATATGGCACCTTTCTTCTTATTGATGGCTTACTTGGGATGAAAGCACATCAAGGGAAATCAAAGGGTATGGGTCTTTTAGTCACTTTATTGATATAATTCCAAATTGCTTCCCAACATGGTTTACCATTTTATACCTCTACCAACAATGAGTATACCTGTTATTCCACAACCCTTCCAACATTGACTACTGCCTTTTTTTGGTCATTTTTGCCAATTTGCAGAATGTGAAGTGAAATCTGAGGGTTGTTTTGATTTGCATTCTCTTATTATTAGTAATTTAGAACAGTCTTTCTTGTGGTTGTGAACACTTTTCAATTTTTCTTTTGATTACTATTTGTACATATCCTTTGACCAGTTCTCTATTGAGGAATAGTTATTAGTCATATCTACACACACACACACACACACACACACACACACACACACATATTAATTGTTGATATATCTTGGATACTAAAACCTTATTAGAGAAATTTGATATAAAGATTTTTTTTCTCCCATTCAACCAATTCCCTTCTTATCCTAGGTACATTAATTTTATCTGTGCAGAAACTTGTCAGTTTCAATAATCAAAGTCACTTATTTTTATTTTTTATAATTGATATTATCTCTGATTAAGAATATGTCTCCTACTCAAAGCTGTAAGGGATATATGATTTATTTATCTTATTTTTAAAAGTATAAGCTTTAATATTAAGGTTGTATATCCATTTAGAATATATCATAGAATAGAATGTATTATATCCTTATAGAATATATTATAGAATAGTATTATTATATTATAGTGCAAGGCATTAGTATAAGCCTAATTTCTGCAAGTCTGCTTTCCAGTTTTCTCAGCAGTTTTTAAAAAATCAAATAAGGAATTTTCCTTGATAATTTATGTTTTACATTTTATCTAACACTGAGTTATTGAGGTCCATTGTTTTTGATTCTTGTCTAGTCAGTTCCATTGATCTATCTTTCTATTTTTAAACAATACCAGATGGTTTTGATGACTGCTACTTTATAATATAGTTTGAGGTCTAGATATGTTATTTACCCTTCATCCCTAGTTCTTTTCATCATTTTCTTTGATATCCCAGAGCTTTTGTTTTTCAAAATGAATTTTGTTATTTTTTTATTATCAAATTCTAAAAAGCATCTCCTTCTTAATTTGATAAAAGATGCATTAGAGGGCTGGAGGTTGGAGCAAAAAATTCTTTCCATAGCTTCCTTTTATAGAGGCCTCAAAATCCCAACAATCTCTTTATTTGCCACCAGCTGTTCTATTTCATTTGTATTCCACCATCATCATAATTCACCTGCACTAGATACTGTTTAGCAAGCACTTCCTGCTTTTCAGCTTCCTTTTGTGTATTGTCTTTCTTCATTAAACTGTGAGTTCCTTAAGGGCAGAGACTGTCTTGTTTTTTCTCATTTGATTTCTTATTTGTCTCATTTATCACAATACTTGGCACATGGTTGGTGCTTAATAAATGTTCATCTTATCATATGTATAAATGAATTTTGGTAGTATTGCCATTTTTATTATATTGGTGTGACCTAACCATGAACATTGAATATCACTCCAGCTATTTAAGTTCTTTATTTTTTTAATGAGCACTTTGCAAATCTTTTGTTTGCTTTGGTAGGTTGATTCTCAGATATTTTATGCATTTTGTTGTGATTTGGAATGGAATTTCTCTTTCTTCTTTTGCTTCTTAGGTTTTGTTATATAGAAATGCTATTGATTTTTGACGATTTATCTATTGCCTGAAACTTTGCTGAAGCTATTAGTTGTCAGTTATAACCTTTGTTGATTCCCAAGGATTTTTCAAGTCTATCATAATATCATCAACAAGTAGTTATATCTATCTTTATGGCTTTAATTTCTTTCTCTCATCTTACTGCTGTTGTTAGCATTTCTAGAACTTTATCAAACAATAATGGGAAAAGTGGCTTTCTTTGCTTCATTCCCCTATTAAATAGGAAAGGTTATAGTCTCTCGCCATTGCATATGGTACTTGTATTTGGTTTTAGATAAATGCTTTTTTTCTTTTAGGGATATCAAAAAAGTTCCTTTTATGCCTATACTTTGTAGCATTGTTTTTTTTTTTTAGCATAAAAGAGTACTTTACTTTGTCAAAAGCCTTTTCTGTATCTATTGAGATTATCACGTGGCTTTGGATGCTTTTGTTTTTAATATGATTAATTATATTTGTTTTTCTAGTATTGAACCATTCTTGCATCCCTGGTATAAATACCACTTGGTAAGGATGAATGATTTCTTGGACGAATTGCTGTGATCTGTGTGACAGGATTTTGTTAAAAAATTTTGAGTCAAAATTTATTAATGATATCTGCTGATAGTTTTCTTTCTGTGTTTTATATTTCCCTGGCTTAGATATTAAGACTATATTTGCATTGGAGAGGGGAGGAGTTAAGATGGTAGATTGAAGGGTCACAACCGCCCAACTTTCCTCCAAAATTCTCCTACAAAATGACCACAGAAAACATCAAATTGAATTCTGAGTGGAAAAAGAAACAAAAAGAATGAGTCATTGTCTCAGCCCAGGGGCAGATTATAGAGGTCTTTGACCCTGGGTGGGTGCTGATCCAGAGTACAGCATGGGTTGTGGTATAAGCAGCACTGACTTGGGCCTTGGAGGTGGCAGCTGCAGCAGTAGTAGCAGGAGAACCAGGCACATCCAATACACAGGGATGACATGGTTACTGAATACCTGGTCAGAAAGAGATTCTAGGGAAGCCCTGTGCTAGCATTGGGCATAGGATCTGGGACCATTTGGCAGCTCCATAGCATAACTGTCACAGTTACAAGGGAGCAGGGAACCTACCTGGGTAAGGATCAGAGCACAGAATGGGAGGGCAGTGATCAGGCCTCTCCCTGATCATGCTACCTTGGAAACACCAAAAATCTACAGGTTGAGCTACACAAACTCAGACCAGCCATCCCCCACAGAGGTGAGCAGAATTCTAACATAAAGCTCAAAGTTAGGAAATAGGCTGGAAAAACAAGCCATCTCTAAGGCAGGGGGAGGGAAGGAAAAAAAGTGACCTGATAAATTTATTATATATGTAAAAGGAATAGTAAGTTGTATATAATAGATCTGCTGTTTCACGTGCAATCATATTTTTAAAAATTATCGTATGTCATGGAAATACTTGTTATTTCATAAATTAAAAATAAAAAAGATGAAAAAAAGATGAAAACATCTACAAGGAAAGCCTTAAAGAAAAAATACAGATTGGACAAAAACCTAACAAAAATTCTTAGAGGAGCTAAAGAGATTGAAAAAAAAGATTTTAAAAATAAAATAGTAGTGGTAGAGGAAAAATTAGGAAAAGGAATGGGAGCAATGCAAGAAAATTTTGAAAAGAGAATTAGCAGCTTGGTAAAAGAGTTATAAAATCTCACTAAAAAAAAAAGCTCCTTCAAATTAGAAATGGGCAAATGGAAACTAAGGACTCCATGAGACATTAAGAAACAAACAAACATACATACAAACAAACAAACAAAAAAAACGAAGTCAAAAGGCTTTAGAAGAAAATAGAAGAAAATGTGAAATAGCTCATTGGAAAAGCAATTGATCTAGAATATAGGTGAAGGAGAGATAACTTAATATTTATTGGACTACTTGAACATGATTAAAAAAAGGAGCACAGACATCACATTTCAAAAAATTATAAAGGAAAACTGCTCAGATATCATATAGCCAGAGGGCAAAGTAGGACTTGAAAGAACTCACTAACTGCTTCCTGAAAGAGATACCTAAATGAAAACTTCCAGAAATATTTTTGCCAAATTTCAGAGCTCCTAAGTCAATGAGATAATACTGCAAGCGACCAGAAAGAAATAATTCAGATAACATACAATCACAATCAGGATCATGTAAGACTTATCGGCTGCTGCTGTCAAGGAGCAAAAGGCTTGTAATATTATGTTCTAGAAGGCAAAAGAGCTAGGATGACAACCAACAATAAATAACCTGTCCAGCAAAAGTGAGTATAATCCTGGAGGGGAAAAAATGGATGTTCAATGATGTAGATGACCTTCCACATTCCTGATGAAAAGACCGGAGCTGAATAGAAAATTTGATATTCAAACACAAGACTCAAGAGAAACATAAAAAGATATACATGAATGAGAAATCATAAGGGACTTAATAAGGTTAACCTGTTTATATTCCTGTATGGGAAGATGATATATGTAACTCCTAAGAACTAAGAAAGATACACACAAAGTTGAAATAAGAGGCTAAGCAGAATTTATTATGCTTCAATTTAATTAAAAAGGACAGGGGTAGCAATCATGATCTCAGACAAAGCAAAAACAAAAAAAAAACCCAGACCTAATCAAAAGATATAATCAGGGAAACTTCGTTTTGCTAAAAGGTACCACAGACAATACATTAATATCAATACTGAAATAGCATAGCATACAAATTCTTGGGAGAACTTAAATGAATTACAGGAGGAAATAGACAGTAAAACTAGACTAGTGGGGGGACCTTGATTTACTCCTTTCAGATCTAGACAAATCTACTCTTAAATAAGAAAGAAGATGAGGTGAATGCAATTTTAGAAAAGTTAGATATGATAGATCTTTGGAGAATATTGAATGGGAATAGAAAGGAGTACAATATACCTTTTTCCTCAGTTGTACATGGCATATTCACAAAAATTGACCATACATTAAAACATAAAAAACTTCACAAACAAATGTAGAAAAGAAAGAATATTAAATGCACCCCTTTTGGACCATAATGCAATAAAAATAACATCCAATAAAGGGTCTTTGAAACGGAGGCCAAAAATTAATTGGAAACTAAATAATCTAACACCAACAAATGAGTGGGTCAAAGAATAAATTGTAGAAACAATCAATAATTTCATTAAAGATAATAACAAGAAGACCACATACCAGAATTTGTGAGAAGCAGCCAAAGCAGTGCTTAGGGGAAAATTTGTATTTCTGAACACTTATATTAATAAAAGAGAGAAATAGAGCATGTAATTAAAAAAAAAACTAGAAAAAGAACAAATTTAAAATCCCTAATTCTAAAACAGAAATCCTGAAAATCAAAAAAAGAGATGAATAAAATTGAAGGTAAAAAACATCATTGAACTAACAAACAAAACTAGGTTTTATGATAAAACAATAAAATAGACAAACCATTGGTTAATTTAATTTAAAAAGAAAGAAGAAAACCTAACTACCAGTGTCAAAGATGAAAAAGGTAAATACACAATCAATAAAGATGAAATTAAAGCAATTGTTAGGAGTTATTTTGCCCAAATATATACCAGTTAAACTGACAATCTAAATGAAATGGTTGAATATTTACAAAAATGTAAATTTCCCAGATTAACAGAAGAGTAAATAAGGAATACTTAAATAACTCTATCTTAGAAAAAGGAATCGAACAAGCTATAAATGGGTACCCTAAGAAGAACCCAGCAGGACCAGATGGGTTTATAAGAGAATTCTACTAAACATTTAAAGAACAATTAATTCTATATAACTATGTAAACTATTTGAAAAAAATAGGTAAAGGAGTCTTGCCAAATTCCTTCTATGAGAAAAAAGTGGTTTTGATATCTAAATCAGGGAGAACAAAAACAGAGAAAGAAAATAATAGGTTAATTTTGCTAATGAATATTGATGCAAAAATTTAAAATAAAATACTAGCAAGAAGAATACAGCAATATATCACAAATATCATATGCTACGATCAGGTTGGATTTATACCAGGAATGCAAGGATGGTTCAATATTAGGAAAACTATAAGCATAATTGACTATATCAATAGCAAAATCAATAAAAATCATATGATTTTATTGATACAGAAAAAGCTACAACACTCATTCCTATTAAGAACACCAGAAAGCATAGGGATAAATGGAGCTTTTCTTAAAATGAAAAGTAGTATCTATCTAAAACAAGAGCAAGCATTATCTGTAGTAGGGATAAACTAGAAGCTTTTCTAGTTAGATCAGGGTGAAGCAAGCATATCAATTATCACCACAATATTGTACTAGAAATGTAGCTAGAAGAAGAAAAAGAAATTGAAGGAATAAGAATAGGCCATGAGCAAACAAAACTATCACTTTTTATGATGATATAATGGTACAATTAGAGAACCCTTGAGAATCAACTAAAAAAACTAGTTGAAACAATTGGCAACTTCAGCAAAGTTGTGGGATATAAAATAAGTGCACATAAATCATCAGTATTTTTATATTTCACTAACAATACCCAGCAGGAAGAGATAGAAAGAGAAATTAAAATAACTGCAGCCAGTATAAAATACTTACAGAAGTCTATTTGCCAAGACATATACTGGTACTATATGAACACAATTACAAAACACTCTTGACACAAATAATGACAGATCTAAATAGTTGGGGAAATATTAATTGCTCATGGGTAGGCCAAGCTAATATAATAAAAATGACAGTACTGCCTAAATTATTTTTTAATTCAGTGCCATGCCAATCAAACTACCAAAGAATTACTTTATAGAGCTAGGAAAAATAAACATTCATCTGGGAAAACAAAAGGTCAAGAATATCAAGAGAATCAGTAGAAAAACAAATAAGAGTGAAGGTAGCCTTGCAGTACCAGATCTCAAACTATATTATAAAGTAGTAATCATGAAAACAATCTGGTAATGGATAAGAAATAGAATGGTTGATTAATGGAATAGATTTGGCATACAATATACAGAAGTAAATGACTGCAGTAATGTAGTGTTTGATAAACCCAAAGATCTCAGCTATTGGAGCGAGAACTTACTATTTGACAAAAACTGCTGGGAAAACTGAAAAGCAGTCTGGGAGGAACTAGGCGTAGACTACACACCATATACCAATATAAGCTCAAACTAGGTCCACAGTTTAGACATAATGGGGAATATCATAAACAAATTAGGAGAACATGGAGAAAAAGCAGCTCTCAGGCTTATGGGTAAGGGAAAGTTTTGTGACCAGACAAGAGACAAAGAGGATCATGGGAGGTAAAATGGATAACTGTGATTATATGGAATTTAAAAGTTTTTGCACAAACAAAACCAATGCTGCAAAAATTAGAAGAAAAGCAGGAAACTGGGAAAAATTTATGGCAAGTTTCTCTGATAAAGGTCTCATTTCTCAAATATATATGGAACTGAGCTACATTTATAAAAATGAGCCTTTTCCCAATTGATAAATGGCCCTAAGATATGAGCAGACAGTTTTCAGAAGAAATAAAAACTATAGTCCTATGAAAAATGCTCTAAATAACTAATAATTAGAGAAATGCAAATTAAAACAACTCAGATATCATTTCATACTCATCAGGTTGGCTAACATAACAGAAAGAGAAAATTAAAAATGCTGAAGTGGATATGGAAAAATTGGTACACTAATGCACTGTTGGTGGAGTTGTGAACTGGTTTAAGAAGAACAATTTGGAACTATGCCCACAGAGCTATAAAATTGTGTATACCCTTTGGCCCAGCAATACTGCTGTTAGGTCTGTACCCCAAAGAGATCAAAGAAAAGGAAAAGGACCCATATGTACAAAAATATTTATAACAATTCTTTTTGTGGTAGCAAAGAATTGGAAACTGAGGGGAGATGCCTTTCAATTGAGGAATAGCTGAACAAGTTGTGGTATATAATTGTGATGGAATACTATTGTGTTGTAACAAATGATGAAGGGGATGGTTTCAGAAAAAGCTGAGATTACTTATATGAACTGGTGGAAAGTGAAAAAAGAAAACTACGAGAACATTGTACAGAGCAACAACAATATTATAATCAACTGTGAAAGACTTAGCTACTCTGATCAATACAGTGATCCATGACAGCTCCAAAGGACCAGTGATGAAAAATGCTCTGTCTCCAGAGAGAGATCTGATGGACTCTGAATGCAGATTGAAACATATTTTTTCTTCTTTATTATTTTTTTGGTTGTTCCCCCATCCCAGCCTACAGTAATATGGCTAATGTGGAAAGCCTTTGCATGACTTCATATGTATAGTAAGTATTGTATTTCTTGCCTTCTCCCAATAGGTGGGTGAGAGGTTGAAGGAAGAGAGAGAATTTGGTACTGAAAATAAAAAAAAATTAAAATAAAATTAAAAAAGAGGTATTTGCCTCATAAAAACATTCTGGTAGGTGCTTTCTCAATTTTTGAGAATAATTTATGAAGTATGGGTACTAATTGTTCTTTAAAAGTTTGATCAAATTCTTGTGTGAATACATCAGAACCATAAACTTTCTTCCTTTGGTAGTTCCTTTATAGCTTGATCTATTTCCTTTTCTGGGATTATGTTATTTAACGTCTCTATCTGGACTTCTGATAGTTTGAGTATTTCCAATTTTTGAAGGTATTCTATTTCTTTTGTGTTCTGAGCTTTCTTAGCATATAACTGTGCATGATATATTCTGATTATTCTTTTTGTTCTGGTTTTATTGTGATTTTACCTCATTCATTTGCTATTTTATTGATTTGATTTTTTTGCCCTTTTTAATCAGATTAGCTAAAGGGTGGGGCAGCTAGGTGGTGCAGTGGATAGAGCACCGACCCTGGAATCAGGAGAACCCAAGTTCAAATCTAGCCTCTGACACATAACACTCAGTAGCTGTGTGACCCTGGGCAAGTCACTTAACCCCAATTGCCTCAACCCCCCCCCCAAAAAAACAAAACAAATTAGCTAAACGGTTATCAGTTTTATCAGTCTTGTCAAAGAACCACATTTTAGTTTTATTTATTTTTTTGTGCTTTTTTGTTTCCAGTTTATTTTTCCTATGATTTTTAGTATCTCCTTAATTATGTTTATTTTATATGATTTTGTGTTCATGTGCTTTTATGTTCTTGTTTTAGGTTTATTTGTTAGCTTTCTAATTTTTAAAAATGTTTTTTCAGTTCATTAATACTCTATTTTTCTGTTTTGTTAATATATGTTTGTAGGGTTGTGATTTTTCCCCCTGAGGACCAATGGTAATCAAGACAGAGAGAGAGAGAGAGAGAGAGAGAGAGAGAGAGAGAGAGAGAGAGAGAGAGAGAGAGAGAGAGAGAGAGAGAGAGACAGAGAGAATGAGTAAGAGATTGGGAATACAAATACACAGAAGTAAAGGATAATCTAGAATGGACCTTAGAGGTTATCTAGTCCAACCCTCTTATTTTAAAGATGAGGAAACTGAGGCCAGGGAGGGTGAGTAACTTGCTAAAGATCAAATATTAAGGTAAATTGAAGAGCTGGATGTCAGATTTCCTGACTCCCAATCCAACATTCTTTGTACCTCAATGCTGTTTCAACATCATTTAGTAATGAATAGCCTTAGTATTTTTTCTGAACATTTTTGTCTTGAAGAATACTGGGAGTGGGGAGGATGGGGTGCTGGTGGTGGTGGGTGTGGGTATGAGGAGAATAATACTGTTTGATACTGACATAATAGGTATTACTAGAAGGTACCTGGAGGCCTTGAGAAGACCCTAAGAATGACAGATGATCTGGGTCAGGATAGGGTAGCTTGGAGGCAAACTTAGACTATGAAGTACAAGCATAGTTAAGACTATTACTGGGATGATTGTGTCTATTTTCTAAAACTGTGAGCGTGTGCAGGACCATACCAATCTGTAGCAATGATATTTTAGTAAGGGTAAATGAGAAATAGAGGTGGGACGTCCTCGACAATTGACATTTGGGAAAGGGTGAGAAAGGATTAAGGATAGTGAACATTATTATTGTTTGTCCCTTTTTTGAATTCATCACAGAGCGATGTCTTGACTAGCAATTTAAGTGAGGCAGAGTTGCACAAAGTTCTCAGCCTCACTTTATCTTCCTTCACTTTATCATTGAAATCTAGCAGCAAGACGAAAGTCAAGATCACTGGCAATGGTCTGGGATGCAGTAGATGACTTGGCGTCTTTGATGCCCGACCTGCTTCAGTTGCCTTCATGGCCATTGGAGCAAATTGTTCTTATCTGCCCATTCCATTGGGTAGACACCCCCCTAACTCATGTTGGTTATCTTTAATCTGGTTTAGCCCATCTACCAAGAAGGTTTCACTGGCTATGGCTGCTGTGCATGCTATAGCTTTTTGGAGCCTCAGGGGAGAGTAAGCATCAGAGATAGGAGGAAGAAAGGATGTATCTTAGTGGACACAAAGTTTCTGGAAGAAACTGTATTTTGTGCTGCATACTTCTTTGCCATACCTCCTAGCCAGAGTTATATGGGCTATTAAAACACTTAAATATGTAGTAAATATTTTTATTTGATGATAATTCCATTAGTTAATTGTAATTAATCAAGCCAATTAATTTTCCCTCTATTCCAGTTGGTAAAATTATGGAAGGTAAGGAGCAGGTAACAGAAGCAACAAGGTGTTAAGGTCTTTGCTGTTGTTGTTGAGTCATTTCAGTCATGTCTGACTCTCTGTGACCTCATTTGGGGTTTTCTTGGCAGAGATAATGGACTGTTTTGCCGTTTCCTTCTCTAGATAATTTTACAGATAAAAAAACTAAGCTAGTGTCTGAGGGCAGATTTGGACTTGGATCATCTTGAATCCAAGCCCAGCGATCTATCCACTGAGCTACCTAGGAAGTGCAAAGAACTGTTTATACTGTTTAGGCCTTTTATGAGGTGTTAAGAAATTCTTCAATCAAACTTCGAGAATGGCTAGCTATTGGCTGGCTGAAGGTTTGGTAGCCCTATAAAAAGCAAGAAATACTCTCTAGGGAACAGTTGAGTCAGGAGGCTGCTCTGTCAGTTAAGAAGAGAGCCCTGGGAAAAGTGTTGGTTAAGGAAGGAGATTGACATTATGGATTAAAAGGAGGTTTGGGCTATTAACTGTAAATTTCATTTTTAAAATAAATTTAATTTAATAAGTATTTATGAAGTACCTATGATGTGTAAGGCCTCCATAAAGTCCTATCCTAATACATGGTCATGTGTGGAGGTGTCCAATGTTTCTCAAAGGCTATGCTAGTGAAGTTCAAGGATTAAAAAGGACAATAATTGTAAAGTATTTAGCACAGTGCCTGGCATATTGTTGTTTGTTGTTCAGTCATTTCAGTTGTGTCTGACTCTTCGTAACCCTATTTGGGGTTTTACTGGCAAAGATACTGAGTAGTTTGCCATGTCCTTCTCCAGGCTGTTTTACAGATGAGGAAACTGAGGCAAATAGGGTGAAGTGACTTGCCCAGGGTCACATAGCTAGTAAGTGTCTGAGACTGGATCTGAACTTGGGTCTTCCTCACTCCAGGCTTAGTACTCTTATCTACTGTGCCACCTAGCTGCTCCACTCGGCATATTGTAAGTGCTTTGTAAATGTTAGTTATAATTATTATAATTATATATAATATAAATAATAAAAATAAATATAATCTACAATCTATAATCTATTTATAGAATAATATAATACAATATAATATATATTATATATAATTATAATTTGTAAGCCTCAAAATATTATATAAATCTTTTTCTTTTGCTCTTTCTCTTTCTCCTACTTCTCTGTTTCAACTCCCATTTTGGTAATAGATTGTGTCTGCTTTCCAAGGTTGTTGTTGTTCATCCTTCATTCTTGAAGAGGACCAATGACATCACAAGGGTGATGTCTTGACTTGAGAGTGAACTGGATTCAAATGGGGCAGAGCTGCACAAAGTCATCAGCCTCATTCTCTCCTCCAGAGTTATTGGAGTCCAGTGGCAAGGCCTAAGTCAAGATGACTGGCGATGGCCCAGCTTTCCAAGGATCAACTTCATATAACACAGAGAGGCTTACCTTCAGTAGGGTAGTCATTTGATGACAAATTCTTCCGCTGCAGAAAACCATGAAACAAAAGAAAAGTACAAAATTGTCCTTGGTCTTCTGCAGTCCCCTCCTGCTTCCGCAGTGGCAGTGGTGTGGAGAAGGAAAGAAAATACTAAGGATCACATGGTTTTTAGACCAACTATAAACATTAACTTAGCTGTTGGTACTAATATGTGTGTGTGTGTGTGTGTGTGTATGTGTATGTGTATATATATATATGTGTAAAATCCGTGTGTGTATGTATATATATGTGCATATATGTATATACACACATATATTTTATGCATGTACATTCCATATTACATGTATATGATATATAATATAGTATATAATATATGGCTTACATATAATATAATATATGTATATTCCCTATATATATTACACACAAATATATATAAAATCCTTGTGTGTACATATGTACATATATGTAAAATCCTTGTCCAATAACTGATGTACCAATGTAACCAATAACCTGCACATACTACAGGAGGAACTGAATTTTATTCATTTTGGCATTCTCACTACAACTGAACCTGAGAAGACAAATTGGAGAGCTGTGTGGACTCACAGATAACACACAGATTCTATTTGAAGAAGTAAATAACAGAGTTGATAGAGTCAGTTTTATCATGTATCCAAAGGCAATGAGAAACATTATTTGAAGGGACATTTGGTCATTTCTATCAGGAAAACAATAATAGCTTATATATCAACATTTCTGAAGAATTTGATAATTTCCCCTAAACTAAATCAAAATAAGATTTGATAGCAGGTGATTTAAACAGGTGAATATAGGTAGCAAAAATATGTTAGAAAATGTGGTTCAGGAGTAAGGAATGAGAGGTTGAAGACTTGTGGACTACAAAGAAACTTGGGCTTCAGTATAGGGAGCTACCAATGATACAGGTGGGCAACTTTTAGTCTTAGAGAGTTACTTTGGGCACTGGGAGTTTAAGTAACTTGTTAGTGGTCAGAGAGCTAGTATGAGTGAGAGGCAAGAATTGAAACCAAGTCTTTCTGACCCCAGAAGTCTATAAGATAACCCAGGAAAGGTACTTTGTAAACTTTAAAACTCTCTATAAATACCTAGCTATTTTTGAGGCATCTGGTGGTGCAGCAGATAGAATGCTAGGCCTGGAGTCAGGAGGGCTTGAGTTCAAATATGACCTCAGGTACTTAACAGCTGCTGTGACCTTGGGAAAACAACAACCTCTGCCTCAGTTTCTTCAACTGTAAAATGGGATAATAATAGTACTTACTTCACAAGGTTGTTATAAAGTCTTTAGCACAGGGCGTGGAATATAAGTGCTATATAAATGCTTATTCTCCTCCCCTTCTCTATATATGAGTACTTTTCTTCAGAAAAGAATCAGGAGGCACTAGACATGGTGAGCACCAAATAACGTCATAAAAATGAAATTGGTTCTATTTTTATAGGAAATAATACTGATTCCTGAGTTGGGAATTTCCCTGAATTAGCTCTTTCTGTATAGTCAGACTCAATTGATTTGTTACATTAAAATGAACCTAAAGCTAGAAGAATATGAATGAGAAAAAAAATATGTAGTGTGCATTTAAAAGAACTCCACATAGAGATGTTTAGGTGTTATTGATGCCAAAAAATAGGAAATGGATGGAGGAAAGAATATTAATACTGAATATAACACTTTTGTACTGAAATTTAGCTGATATGAATCACTCACCAAAGAAAATCATCCCAAGGATGAAACTGGAAAGCAGATGACAAACGTGAGATGAAGATCTGCAAAAATTCTTAGGCCAGAGTCTTCACAGTGGAGCCACCACATTTGGATTCTAACAACACAAGCTGGTTGTGCTTAGAGAAAAAATGGAAGTAGCATTGAAGAGGACAGAGATGAGAAAAACAAGTGGATTAGGCAAAGTTTATATAGAGGAGGTCTTGCTGGAGACACATTTTTGAGGGATTTGAAGAACTGATTTTCAAGGAATCTGAAGGAGGGTAGGATAAAAGTGTGGGAGAAAAACTTGGACTTTATCACTACCCTCTCCTCCCTCATCTGAGTAAACTAAGAAATCAATAACCCATGATGCTTATGCCCACTTTCTCATCTATATAAAACTTTTACAAGACTAATTCCCATGAGCATCAAAGGCATCCTTGATGAGGGTATTAGGTAGGAATAATCAATCACTTCCAAGAGGTATGATAGTTGACCTCATCTTTACTGTTATGAAAGATACAACCTGACTGAAAGATACAGATGATACAAGGCCCCATTGTACTGATTGTTGACTGTAAAAAAGTATTTGATTCAGTAGAGCAAAACACTCTTTTAAAGGCTCTCTCTAAACAAGCTTTCATGAATATATCAAAATCATGCAAGATTCCTTGAAAAAATAAAAATAGAACCTGATTTGATAATTCTCTGATCATTAAGTGAGTGAGGCATAAAAATGGGAGACATACTTGGTAAAGGTGCTCACCATTGTCATGGAGGAGATCCAATGCACAGTCCATAGAATCAACAAAGAAGAAGGCTTGGAGGGACACTGTGGAAATGTAAAAATGTAATTTTTTTGTCACGCAGCTTGAACACAACACAAACTTTGGTTTTAAGTTAAGAGCCACTGTGTTAGTTTCCTTTCCTATAAAGCTAATAATGGTAGTGAGCCAAGAGTTTTCAATTTCCTTGAAGATTCTGAACCTACCCCAGATTTTTTTCTTTCTAAACCAATGTGTTTTTAATGATTTTGTCAAACTTCCGGATTCTTAACCCTGTTGGTAAATGCCATCCAGCCTGTAAACTAATTGGACCCAAATGAAATGAACATGAAGATGTGCTTATAATCTGTTAGGCCTGCACTATACTACTGTATTTGTGAAATGGCCAGACTTTGTCCTGTCTTTCTTCTTCTGGTTCTTCAAAAAGCACAAATCAAGTGATGAATACCAGATGTTGGGCTATCAAGTGCTCATGGGGCCAAATATATTATAGTTCAGGGTGAATAAATGTATTTTTTCCTGGGATTAAAAGGCTAAATAGCAGGTCATGCATATCTATGCATGTGAGGCGGTATTTATATTTTTGATCAGGTGAAGGGCACCTGGGGACCCTTAAAATTTTAGTGCATATGCACACAAAAGCCTGCTGTAACATGATTGAGTCCTAATGTTTGAAGCTGTTCACAGGACTGACTTTTCTCCTGGTCAGTTCTTTCCTTTCTTCAAAGGCAAAAATAATTCCCTCCCAGCGGGAATGAATATACAACCAGTTGCCAAATCAAGTTGATTCCACCTCCACCACATTTCCATTCACATAGCCATCACCCCAGTCCCGGCCTTCATCGCCTCTTGCCGGCATTACTGTAATGATGTTCTAGTTGGCCTCCTTGCCTCCAGCCTCTTCCCTCTCTAATACATCTCCACAGTTCTTTCCAAAGTGATATTCTTAAAGCCCAGGCCTTACCATGTCTCTCCTCTGCTCAAGAAGCTTCAGTGGATCCTGATTGCTTCTAGGATAAAGCACAAACTTCTTTGTTAGGATTTAAAAGTTTTTCACAGTCCGGCTCCAATTGTCCAACTAATTTCACGTTACTTCCCTTGAACACTCTTTGTTGTAGCCAAACTGGTGAATGTGCTGTTCCCTACACATGCAGTTCCATCTTCTGCCTCCATCCCTTTTGGTATTCTGCAGGCCTGGAATGATCTGCCTCTTCATCTGCACCTCTTGGAATCCTTGGCTCCCCTCCAGACTCAGCCTCTGTACCACCTCTTAGATGACTATGAGGTCTCCCTGATCACTTTCTCCAGGTGTTACTGCTACCCCTGCCCTTGAAATTACTTTGTATATATTCTGTGTCTTCTACTTATCTATGTACATGTCCTTTCCTTCTGGTAGATTATAAGCTCCTTGAGAGCGAGGAATGTTTTATTTTTGTCTTTGTATCTCTAATACCTAAAAAACTCAGTACAGTGCACCTGGTCTGAATTTAATAAATGTATTTTGAATGAAATATCAGCAGAGGTCTCTTGGAGTTTAGATTTTTTTTTCTAACTGCTGAGAACCTTACTCTTGCTTCACCAACATAAAATCTTATAAAAACGGCATATAACAGTAGTCTAGGGATCTGTAAATTATAGCAGGGTTTATATTATTAAAAATCACAATATCTTCGAGTTGGTAGAGACTTCGGAAACCATCTAGTCTAAACTGAAAAGCAATCTTCTCTATCATATCTCTGTTACCCACTCCCGCCTTCCACTTCTACTTGACTTAAACTTCCTGGGGCAGGACATTTAACTTTTAGGTATCTCTACTTTTGCTGCTACTATTAGCCCTCCTTCCTTCTCTTCCTCTTCCTCCTTTTCTTCCTTCTAAGTTTTATAATCACCAAATGGGATAAGCATTCCACCTGTGCCTTCATCTAAGTAACTGCGAAAATGTGGAGAAGTACATATTCCTGAGCCATGCCGTTAGAGGCACTAAACCAACTCTTTATTTTTGCTCATTCAACTAGTTTTGAACATACCTAACTATTGTCTGGGGCAGCTAGGTGGCACAGTGGATAGAGTACTGGGCCTGAAGACAGGAAGACTCATTTTCCTGAGTTCAAATCTGACCTCAAATACTTACTAGCTATGTGACCCTAGGCAAAGTCACCTAATCCTGTTTGCCTCAGTCTCCTCATCTGTAAAATGAGCTTGGTAAACCACTCCAGTATCTTTGCCAAGAAAACTTAAATGGAGTCACAAAGAGTCAGATATGACTGAAACAACTAAATAACAGCAACAACAGACTATTGTCTCTGTTTTGCATTCAAAGCCTTTCACAACCTAGCCACCTCCTACCTTTCCAGACTAGGTGGTATGGTGGATGGAATACTGGACCTGGATTTAGGAAGACCTGAATTCTTCAAATATTGCCTCAGACACTCAGTAGTTGTGTGACCCTGGGCAAGTCCTTTAACTTCAGTTTCTTCATTTATAAAAATGGAGATAATAATACCATCTATCTCCCAGGATTGATGTAAGGATCAAAGAAGAGAATATTTGTAAAATGCTTTGCAAGCTTTAAAGTGCTATGTAAATGCTAGCTATTATTATTATAGCTGGAAAGACTTGGTCAAATATGCTAAAACCTAAGTGTATGATTGAAATAGAAGGCTGGGATTGGCTGTTGATTCCAGTCTTGATGAGTAGGCTCTCTGTTGATGCAGTCTTCATGTAGACTTCAGAGAACCTGTGGGTATTGTCTGTGTTTCCTGTTGTAAAAGCTAATTGATGTTAATTTGTTAAATGTTACTGGAAGGCTAAACATCAGCAGTTATCGTTGGGCAGAATGTATTAGAAGTGGATATGAGCTGATAGCCATAGCTATCATCTTCAAGTCAATAAGGGTACTTTTAGCACCTTGAGGTGGGAGATATAACCTTGCTTAGGGACCTGATATTAGGAGAGTGGAAGTTCGGATAAGGTTCCCTCAAACACCATTTGGGATATGACTATAACATTCACCTCATCTGTCAGTCTAGAGAATAGAAGGCTCATGGTGGACATGAGTAATGTGCAAGAGTTTTTCTTGTTTAAAAGTAAAAAAAAAAAAAACCCCAAACTTCCAGTAATTAGGTTTAAAAAATAATCTGTCCTTCCTAGCATTCTCTTCCCCTACTGAGCAAATAAAAAAACAAATAAAATAAAACCAAGAAAGAAATCACTCCCTATATATCTATATAGATTAGCAAAAAAAATTGTTACATTAGACATGTCCAAAAATGTATGTTTCTTTCTGGATTTTAAGTTCATCACCTTTTTTTCAGGAGGGGAGTGGCATTTTCATCTTCATTTTTTCTTTTGGACTCAGGGTTTATAATGCTGCTGATCAGAGTTCTGAAGTCTTCCAAAGTTATTTTTTTCTATAATGTCATCATTTTACAAACTATTCTGGTTCTGCCCACTTTTCTCTGTCTTAGTTTATAAAGGTCTTCCCACTTTTTTCTGAAATTGCCCATTTCGTCATTTCTTATGGTACAAAATAATATTGTATTTCATTTATACAACACAATTTGCTTAGCCATTTCCTAATAGAACAGAGCCTTAGTTTCCAATTTTTGGTTATCACCAAAGGTGCTGCTATAAATATTTTTGTATGTATAGATTCTTTTCCTCTTTTTATAATTTCTTTGGTAGTATTGACTTAGTAATGGTACAGGTTGGTCAGAAGGTATTCACCATTTGATAACTTTCTGGGCATAGTTCCAAATTGCTTTCCAGAATGGCTAGAGCTAGATCAATTCACAGCTCCACCAGATGTGCACGTGTATACCTATTTTCCCATAGCTTCTTTAACATTTTTCATTTTCCTCTTTTATCATTTTTACTAGTCTGATAGGTGTGATATAGAACCTCAAAATTGCTTTAATTTTCATTTCTGTAAATATTAGTGATTTAGAGGCCTTTTTCATGTTGTTGTTGATAGAATAAATTTCTTTCTTTGAAAATTGCCTGTTTGTGTCCTTTGACCATTAATCTGTTGGGGAATGGTTCATAGTCTTATAAATTTGAAACAGTTCTTTATATACCTTGAAAATGAGACCTTTATTAGAGAAACTTGTAAAGATTTTTTTCCCTAGTGCCATTTCCTTTGTAATTTTTACTACATTAGATTTGAATAAAAACTTTAAAAAATTGTTCATATGATTCTTGTCTGAATATTTCTTAATATCAGGCAAGTAAAGTAAATGCAAACCCATTCTGAGAAACTAGTCAATTAATTACAAATAATAATAGAACTTTGAGTGCTTCAGCAAAATTTTAACTGCAGTGGCACCATACTGCTCCAGGATCAAATACAAAATGCTCTGTTTTGCATTCAAAGCCTTTCACAACCTAGCCACCTCCTACCTTTCCAGTCTTCTTACACCTTATTCCCCAACATGTATTCTTTGATTCAGTGATACTCCCTTTGTTTCAATAAATAAGACACCCAGTCTCTTGGCTTGAGGTATTTTTCTCTGGCTGTCTCCTATGTCTGGAATGTTCTCCCACCTCTGTTTGGACTACTGACCTCCCCGGCTTCCTTTATGTCCCAATTAAAATCCCGTCTTTTACTAGAAGCCTTCCCCAACCCCTCTTAATTCGAGTGCCTTCCCTTTGTTAATTATTTCCTATTTATTCTGTACATGGCTTGTTTTGTTTATACTTGTTGTCTCCCCCATTAGATCATAAACTCCTTGAGGGCAGGGCCTTTGTTTTACTTTTCTTTGTATCCTTATCACAGTACTTGGCACATGGGAGGCACTTAAATGTTTGCTGATTGATTAAACTCAACTCAAAATAAATGCAATGCATCTGGAGATCAGATGACTATGAATGTGGCAGACTTGAATAGACAATTACCACATTGATTAGTTTGGCTTGACTATTACACAAGAAGGTTGAAGATGTGGGTGGGAAAAGGTATGAAATGAATGGATTCTGACTATAAAAAACAAAGACATTAATAAAAATAGTTTTTTTTTTAAAGAATCAATGGAGTACCAATGTAGGCAGATAAAGTAGGAGCTATCGCCTCCTTAGAATTCTTGGTACACAGTTTAAGATGCCATGTGTCATGTCAGGGTTGTATGTTAAGCCCTGGCTAATCCCAATGGAGGGATGGGAAGAATAGGAGCAACGATGAGAGAGAGAGAGGACTATTTCCATTTCAGCTCATGACTCTTATTCAATGCATTCCCACACCACTTTAAAAAAAACTTTAAAGAAATTTGTTTTGGTACATGGGTAGAAAATTATAGCTCTACAGATGGCACTCTGTGATTACAGTCAAGATATGTTTTCCAAGGAAGCCTGTGTCATGCTGAACATGTACGTCTGCACCAAATTCAATCTATGACGTGATTAAATGACATTGAAGGCAGCCTGCATTTAGAAAATATAGGCTGAGTGAAATCTGCATAGACAAGCCATCAGATCAGTGACTGCCTTCTGGGTTCTGCTTAGAAGGCCTTTTTTCACTCAGGCCCATGCTCAGGGGAGGCAGGCAATGCTAGTTTTTCTGGAAAAGCTGTTCTTTTCACAAGTGGGGCTGAGAAAAATTGTCAGGCCACTTGAACAAACAGATGCCTGGTTTCCCCTACCAGCTTTCCCCTTTTGTCCCATTGTGAGGCCTAACAAAAATGAAGTTGAAAATGGTGGTAGAGAAGGATGAGGTCAGCAACATGTCACCAAAATCATGCCATGGTCACAAAGGGAAGAAAAAGAAACATTGAACTCCAAGCTCAATCACTTCATGGGAACAGGGAAAGAGGACTTTGCTTCTCTCCAGTAACTCTTCTACCTTTCCTTCTCCTCTCCATGTGCTTTTATGCCATGCCACCTACCATTATGGAATAATCATGACAGTGAAGATGATAGTGATTATAATTCACATTCACATATTGTTTTAAGTTTTCCAGGTCATAACTGGGGTAGGATAACTGAAGATTTGTCTAGGGTGCCAAAATCTAGAAGGCCTCGAGAGCAGAAGTAAACTGAGCTTAGCACTCAATTAGCAAGAACATAAATCATAAGATCATAGATTCTGAGCTCTCATTTTACAGATGAAGAAATTGAGGCCCATGGAGATTAAATGACTTGTGTAGGGTCATATAGCAAGTAAGTCTGGGGAAGAATTTGAATTAGGATCTTCCCTATTCTAGGTCTAGGGCTCTATCCATGGTGCCACCTAGCTATCCCCCAGAATTTGTTTAAGCCTTACTTAAAGGGAAAGCTGCTAGAGAGCCTGCTACCTCTCTCTCCCTCTACCCAAGTGACATTCCAGGTGAGTTCTTCTCTAATCTTCCCCTGCTCTTGATGATCTCACTAATGACCTAATTTCACTGGCAGAGGCCCATGGGACCTTGTGTTCTGAAGTCTCTCCTTGAAGCCTCAACCCCAACTCTGCTATCTGAATTTGTATTAAAAAGTTGATTTGAGAATTCTTTGACTGGTGTTAGCCCCAGACATGAGAAGTGCTAGTTATGGCTCTGGATTTTTCCAAAGCCTTTCCTTACAACCTTCTTTTGAGGTAAGTAGGGAGAGTAACATTATTCCTATTTTACAGATTTTTCAGAGGTTCAATTAACTGAAGAGATTTACTGGTAGTTGCATAGGTAATGTCAGAGTTGAAACTTAACTAAGATCTCAAATCTTACATGAGGCTCTTCCTCATCCCCTACATTGCTGTTCTTCCTCTTACAGAGCTGGCTACCTCTTTAATTTATCCTCAAGTTTATTTTGTATTTACCATATGTTTGCATGCTTTCTCCATTGATTGAATGAAAGCTCATGAGGTGAAAGACTTCTTCAGTCCTGTGGTACCAGTCCCATTCTCAATGATCTTTTAGAAGGATCTCTGACTCAGCACTTATATTCACCAGTTTCTTTAGTATTCTGGGTTATAGTTTGTCTGCTATAAAGGGGGCAAGAGTGGCCATAAAAAGAACCATGACAATTGTGGAGTCAGGCAGAGAGGAGACCATGGTAGAGGCTGAGTTGAGGAAGAACAGCAGTGACCAGGACCTCTAATGTTCAACCTATCCATGGGACTAATGAGCAATGGGAAGGGGAACTTTGAACTTGAACTCCTAAACTGTGTTTCTTTGAGATTCTGTGTTGTGGCTTGACTTCAGACAATGGGATTTTTGGTTTCTTGCTCTGGGAAGGATTTGTGGGTCACCTGTTCAGGCTGGTTGCTTTAATGTATTGGATTTTATTCCTTCCTAATATCATTAGGACTCTAATTTTAAAGAACTGTATCCAGCTGTACTATACTATGCTTTTTGACTAACTTTAATTACAAATAACCTTTAAGAACCTTCCTCTCTGTGTGAATTAGTCTGCTCAGCTTGGACGTTCACCCTGGGGCTGAGCTGGATTGGCCGATGAGAGAGTGAAAACATATCAAAAAGCCTACATCTTGCTGGGTCCACTTAATGCTTCATATACATTCATCTCGTACATCTTGGGACATATGTACTATCTTGGGATGTATCACTATCATGAATGTCCTCTTCTCCTAACTTCCCCTTTCCTAAATCCCTACCCTGCTTTTACCTCTTGCTCTGGGAACAATAATGCAATCAATACCAACAGAGCTTCTGGAAAAGGCATGACAATTGCCTGCTTTATGGCTTTTCTCATCATTCCTTTGACTCAGGAAAACGAAACAAAACAAAAAAGAACCCAACTAAACACTTCCCTGGCCACCACTCCTCTACATGTGTTCTTTTCCTACATTAGAATGTAAATTCCTTGAGGACAAAGATAGTCTTACTTTTGTCTTCGTATTCTTGGTACTTAGCACACTGCCTGGCACATAGTAGGCATTTAATAAATTTTAAAGATTAAAGTGATTAATTCAAATGAAATGTAGATGATATGGGAATGAAGGATAGATTCTTCCTCATTGTGATGGGTGTTAGAATGGAGAGTCAGATTGCATAAATCTATACTAACCCACAAAAGGGTAGATCTAGAGGGAGAGGGATAGCCAGCTCTTTAAGAGGCAAGAGAACTGGACAGTGATCTAGAGTATGGGTATACTTGGCAGCTGGGAATCACTTGGCCTTTATTGTTGAATAGTGTTAAGCACTGGTCAGTACTTCCAGGTAACTGGACAAATAAGGTTCAAATTCAGCCTAGTCTCTACAATTTGATTCTAACCTACCTTTCTAGCTTTATTTCTTATTCTTCTCCTATGCAGACCATTCATTAACTCTAGCCAAATGGACCTCCTCAATGCTCCCTGACTACCACATACATTTCTACCTTTGTGCCTACATTCATGTCTTTGCCACTATTTTATTCCATTGAATCCTATTCATACTTTCAGGCCCATCTCAAAAGCTGTTTACTCCATGAAGCCTTCCTTGGTTTCCTTGGCCTAAAATGACCTTTCCCTTCCTCACAGCACTTTGCCATGTACTTATCCATCTACTTTCTTGCACATATTGTGGTATGAACTTGGAGCTGAGGCAAAGATACTTCTTGTGGGTAGTTTGTTCTGTAGGTCTTCAAAAACATCATGAGTTCTAGGTGGGAGAAAAAGAAAAAAAACCAAACAAATCGCATTTCTAGTTGAAACGACTACCAGGGATATGTCTAATCTTATTTAACTTAGGCACTCAGCACATATCAGAAACATTTGCAAGACAATCTTTTTATTTATTGTCCCTAGACAGCTGGAGAAACTATAGGTGGATTTAGTCATATAAAATCCAGGCAGATATAAGCAAGTCATTGGGAGCTTTCAGTTGGAAAGATGTCCTCATAAATGCTGGCTCCAGAAATTCTAAGTCCCTGACCATTAACAGGGGTATGTAGACAGGTCACAAAAAATTGCAACATCAAAATCTTTCCTATGGGTCCTATTAGGCAGTATGTAAGCTTAAATTACGCTTTTTCTATTAAAAACATCTTTCAGTACAATGGCTAGCACATAGTGGGCACTTGATGCTTGTTGATTAATTGATTTCTTTTAGGTTCAAATATTCAAGTTTTCACTTAAAAAAAAAAACCCACTGTCTCATTGACCTTGACAAATTGTCATTCATTCTTAAACTTTAATCTATTCACTCTTAGAAAAAAATTCATGCATTATGAAATATGGAGTGCTCAAAAATGAATGTTTTATTAAAAAAGTACAAACTTACTAACTTATTTATAAGCCTAATGTCTCAAGATCATTACCTGTTGCAGAAAATGTCAGGCCCCATCTACAATACAGAGAAAAAAATCAGTCCTGGCACCTGTTATTTGGGCTGTCTCCATGATTGATTTTATGGAAATGGACTGGATTGCTGTGATCTGATTTGGTTAATATGGCCAAAATAACCAGCTCACTAGGAGCCATGTTTGAGTTATTGTGTTTGGCTTTGGAAGCCATGGGGAACATGGAATCAGGAGAAATCTGATTTTGAATGATACCACCTCCCATATTCATTAGCTGTGTGACTGTTAACTGCATTATTAGCCATCATTAGCTGTGTTAACTTTTCTTAGCTCAGTTTCCTCATCTGTAAAATGCAGGCTATAATACAAATAGCATGGCATAGTAGATAAAAGGCCAGATACCTATGGAGTCAGGAAAACCTGGGTTCAAGTCCTGCCCTTGACAAATTCTTCATGTATAACCTTGGAAAAGTCATTTAATCTCTCACTAGTTAACTCTTTAAGTTAGAGGTGAGTTGACACTCCATATTGATGGAAGGAATTTTCATACCAGTGATGAAATCACAGGTCCAGACTAGAAAACATATTCATGTACTGCTCCTACAACATTATTCATATGAGGATCAAATGAACTCTCTCTCTCTCTCTCTCTCTTCTCTGTCTACATACCTATGTTTTACTTTGCAAATCTTAAAATACTTAGCTATTTTACCTTTTGTGGGTGTATCTTCTGTATAGCAATATGACTAGACCAAGCAGTGGCCCAAGAGTTCATCACTATGTTGCTTACCTCTTGGCCATACTCTTTGCTAAACAAATGTAACAAATGCTGTTATAGTAGGATTACTGGATGCCACCTCTGTCACTCCCATTCCCATGTTTCTAGAATTACCTTGAAGTTTCTCAGAGCCTTAGACCTGGTGCTAGTTGGTGGGTACTTTAAGTTGGAAAGATAATGGGAGTGGGGTTAAGAATTTTTCTGAAGCCTCAAAAAGATTCACTGGGATAAATGTTGACTGTGTGTGGGAATCATAATGCCTATACCTTAAGGCATAAAAGGGAATAGAATTTACTCAATGTGTAATCAGTTTAAAACTGTATGCATCTTAACACCCCTGGCATCATTGCTACTACTTTTCCACTGAGACTGCAGAAATGGAAGTGAGCCACGTGGGATGGAGGACCATTTTGTATTTATCTTTGTTTCATAGGTTGCTACAGCCAAAGAATTCAATACCCAGTGACCAGGATATTGATGATGAGCCTTTTTATAATTCACTAGTCTGACCCTTGGAGAGAAGACATAATCGATTGTCAGTACTGTATTAGAAACTTTTCTGTCATGGAAAAGTTTTGAGACTTTGAGACCTCTCTATTAACAAAAGACCCAATGCCAGGGCATGTATATCCAGGATATTTTGGGGAAACTTCTGTGACTTGTCAACCTGTTCACATTCATGTGAGCATAATGACCAGAAGAAAACTAGAAGTCGTCAATAAAAAAATTATGAAATGTTGGGCAAGAAACTGAACACTTTAGGAGCATATTGTTGTTCAGTTGTTTCAGTTGTGTCTGACTCTTTGTGATCTCATCTGGGTCACCCCCATTTCTTGGCAAAGATACTGGAGTGGTTTGTCATTTCCTTCTCTAGCTCATTTTACAGATGGGAAAATTGAGGCAAACAGGGTTAAGTGACTTGCTCAGGGTCACACAGCTAGTAAGTGTTTGAAGACAGGTTTGAACCCAGGAAGATGGGTCTTCCTGATGGCAGGCCCAGCACTCTATCAGCTGTGCCACCTAACTGGTCTTTAGGGGCATAGGTAGTGTTTTCATCATGGGTTCTTGGCCAAGAATGGCCTGTACCTAGCAAATTCTGGCAAGTAGGTATTTGTCTAGAGTCTGGAGGATATAATTGAAAGGCCTTTAACTGAAAAAGAAGGGAAAGGACTAAACTATTCCTTTTTCTTTGAATCTCAATACCATAAAATAGCAGATTTCAAAGGGTTCAAAGAAAGGATAGTAGGAAGACATGACTTACTGGGTAGGATTCCAATATTTACAGAGAAGATAAGCCTAGGAGGAATGGGAAACTATCAAGAAAAAAAATTCAGGAGTCACAAAGAAAAACAATTCTGATGTGGAGAAAAAGGGCTTGTCTAAAGAGATCTCTGCGAATGCATGGGAAACTCATCAAACAACTTAAATTTCACTTTTTTTGAGCAATTGGAGTTAAGTGACTTGCCCAGGGTCACATAGCTAGTAAGTGCCTGAGGCCAGATTTTAACTCAGGTTCTCCTGATTTCAGGGCTGGTGCTTTATCCATTGCACCTCCTAGCTGTCCCCTAAGCAACTTAAATTTCAAAGAAAGGTACCAAGGATGGAAACAAGATCAGACAATAGAGGATGACTGCAAAAGCATGATTACAAAAATATCAGTCCTGTAAGAATAGTGTTTGGGCTACTAAAACTCAGAATAAGTTGAGAATTATGAGGAATACTAAGGATGACAAAGTCACCAGATTTAGACAGACTATTCCTACAAAACCCTCCTGAGAGGGGGTTGATGTGATTTCGGAGCCACTATTAGTCACCTTTGTGAAAGAAGAGGTACCAAAGGACTAGAGAAATGCTAATGTTCCATTTTTTTTTTAAAGGGAGGGGGGTTAAGAATGGTGCCTACAAACTTTTTCAATTCTTGGCAAAACTCTGTAATATAAAGGGAATGGTAGTGGATATCTAGAAAAGGGAGAAATAATCACAAAGATCTATTATACCTTTATCAAGAACCTGTCATTTCAAACTAATCAAATTTCCTGGGGTTTATTTTGGACTGTGTTACTAGACTGGTAGATTATCAGAAGTCTGTAGGTAGATTTTAAACTAGTTTTTGATAAAGTATTTGACAAAGTCTCATGCTATTCTAGTGGAAAATAGGGAAATGTGTGGGCTAACCCTAATTAGGGTTCAGTTATGTTTATGAGTGAACCTGTGCTTAAACATAATAAAATTTAGGTTTTAATCTCTGAAATCTCTGTATTGTGATGGAGTTATTCGGCCACCATCATTGCCGAATTCAATGAGAGTATTTTTTCAGTAACATGGGTGGCTATACTGAAGTGCCCCATATATCTGTTTTTTGGTCCCATATTATCTAACTTTTAAAAAATTAATGACTTACATAAAGGTATAGGTATCATAATTATCCATTTTTTAGATAATTCAAAACCAGGAGGGATGGCTAATACATTTTACAACAGAGTCATGTTTAAAAAAAAAAAGAGCTCTTGATAGGCTGTTGAGCCAAATCAAATAAGAAGACAGAGATAAAGACCAAAGTATTACATTTTAGTTCAAAAATGGAAAGATCAGTCTGCCGAGCTCTCCCTGTTGATTGTAGAAGCCTTGGGGTAGGGTGGGCCAGGGTAGCTGTTTTTAAATATTTGAAAGATCATCATGTGTAGGAAAGATTAGGCTTATTCTGCCTGGCTCAGCAGATAGAATTAGGAACAATTGGTAGAAGTTTCAGAGAGACAGATTTTGGATTTATGTAAAGAAAACCTTCCTAATAATAAGTCCATCTAAAAGTAGAATGAGCTTCCTCAGAAGGTAGTGAATTTCCCCTTACCACTCTCTATAGCTTTTCAAGCTTAGGCCAGATGGCTACTTGTCAAAATATTGTAGTATGAATTCTTTTTCAGGTATGGGTTAGACCTGGTGGCCTGTGAGACTTTCTTTCAACTCTGAGATTCTAGTTTTTTGAGAATCTAAAGTCACCTCTACCATGATGTGATATCAGAGCAAGTCATTTTTTTTGGGGGGGCGTAGAGAATGAACTTCGGGTCAATAAATTTGCAAGAAGGTCTTGATTAGCAATAATAGTGTCAATCAGTAAACATTCACAAGGTACCAACTATGTGCCAAACGTTGTGTTAAGTGTAAGAAAGCAGTGTGACATATTGGATTGCATTCTGAACTGGAAATTCTGTGTTCAAATGTTACCTCTGAGATTTTAAACTCTGTGTCTATGAAATCTTTCATGGGACATTTTTCTTCAAGAAGAGATGGATACTAGCAGTTCCTTGAGTCAGAGGGAAGAATCTCTAATTGTGGAATTATTGTCACTGTGATTGGGATAGATTTAGGTGTATGGAGGGGACTTGAAAATCAAGCATTTTAGGCTGTACAACTGTGTATACCCTTTGATCCAGCAATACCAGCATTAGGTCTGTATTCCCGAGAGATTTTAAAAAAAGAAAAGGACTTATATGTACAAAAATATTTATAGCAGCTCTTTTTGTGGTAATAAAGAATTGGAAATTGAAGAGATGCCTATCAATTGGGGAATGGCTAAATAAGTAGTGGTATATATTTATGCTATAAGAAAGGATGAGCAGGATGCTTTCAGAAAAACCTGGGAAGACTTATATGAACTGAAGCAAAGTGAAGTGAGCAGAACCAATACATTGTACACAGTAACAGCAACATTGTATGATGTTCAACTGTGAATGATTTAATTATTCTCAGCAATACAATGATCTAAGACAATTTCAAAGGACTTATAATGAAAAATATTAGCCACTTCCAGAGGAAAAAACCGATGTAGTCTAAATGCAGATTGAAGCATACTTTCTTACTTTCTTTATTTTTATTGTTTTTTTTTTTTGATCTGTATTTTCTTTCACAACATGGCTAATATGGAAGTATCTTCTGCATGACTGCACATATGTAATCTATGTCAAATTGCTTGCTTTCTCAAGGAAGGGGATGGGAGGGAAAAAAGGAGAGAATTTGGAACTCAAAATTAAAAAAAGATGAATGTTAAAAATTGTTTTTACATGTTATTGGAAAAAAAATGAAAAAAAAGGAAAACCAAGCCCTTTAACTTATAACATATAGCAGAACACCTACCCATATTGTGTATAAAAGGGCAATCCATCCTGCAAGGAGGGTGAGGGTGAGGGAAAACATGGACTTTCTTTTTTTTTTTTTCTTCTACTATTTGGGGCAATCCAGCCAGACTCTAGGAGAGCAGCACCAATGAGAAAGTTGAGCTCTGGGGCAGTCTGAGAAGCCTTCTGAGTTCTGCAGAAGGGAGGCTTACAGGCATATGGTGAGTTGGTAATCACTGGGATTTCTTTTTCATGTGACTCATTTCTCCATTTTCCTTCCTGCAGCTTCTTTTCCAGGCTCTGCACCCCAGGATGCATTGGAGGCTCTTGCTGGTTTCTTGGCCACTGCTAGAGACTGCGCTTTTGAAGGGTTCCTCAATGTGTTTTCTTTTTCTTTTCTTCTCTCTCTCTCTCTCTCTCTCTCTGTCTCCCCCCCCCCCCCCCCAACGGATGTCAACAAGCTGCAGGAGAACCCACCAAACGCCTCAGGGTACAAAGGGTGCAGAATATGCAAAGCTGGGCTAGTGGAAGTGGGAGTAAAGGGGGGGAGAGTGTATTAGTGTGAGAGTCTGTCTGCAGGACTGTGATTAGAGAGGGTGTAGGAGAAAGAGCTTTTCTGTGGAGTTAGGAGACCTGGGTTTGAGTCCTGTCTTTTCATTTGCTAAGTGATTTGACCTTACATAAATCCATGTATTCTTTTTTTTGCTTTTTGGTGAGGCAATCGGGGTTAAGTGACTTGCCCAGGGTCACACAGCTAGTAAGTGTCATGTGTCTGAGGCTGGATTTGAACTCAGGTCCTCCTGACTCCAAGGCCAGAGCTCTATCTACTCGCCACCTAGCTGCCCCAAATCCATGTATTCTTTATAAGTCTCAGTATTCCTATCACCAAAGTGGGCACAGATCATACTTGTTGTACCCACCTCGAAGAGTGCTTGTGAGAATCATATCATCTGTGTCAGAGATGTCAAACTGTGGCCAGGATAATTCCCAAGTGGACCAGAAACAGATTACAATGTAAATGTGAAACATTTAACAAAATAAAATAAAAAATACAATAGAACACAGATAATGTTAATTTGTGGTTTTCTAAGTCAATATGCAGGCATCCTTATATACAATTTAGTAGCCCCTATTTCTGTTTGAGTTTGATGCCATGATCTATGTAAACTGTAAAACATCATTATGTTTCTGGAGTACAGGGAATATGGTTTTACCTTGGGTGTTTTATGTAAAACTCCACTGAAATCTGGATATTTAAATGAGGACGGTTTACAATTCGGCTGTAACACCATGGTAAAAACCTTCTCAGCAGAAAGGCTAAACCAGGTTAAGAGTAACCAGCAGGCTTCAAACCCCTTGGTGAGTTAGGAGGGTGTCTACCGCAAGCATGTGAAGATCCACATGGGAAATGAGCAGATAAGAACAATTTGTTCCAATGACCGTGAAGGTGGCTGAAGCAGACGCTGTGTAGTGCTTAGGGCTTGGTCAGACATTGAAGACCCCAAGGTCATCTACTGCATCCTAGGCCATTACCAGCCATCCTGACTTTTTGTCGTGCCACTGGATTTTGATGACTCTGGAAGAGAGGGTCTTTGTGCAAATCTGTCTCACTTAAATCCAATTCACACGCAAATCAAGACATTACCCCATGATGTCATCGGTCCTCTTTGAAAACAAAGGAAGAACAACAACTGTATACTGAATACTGTGCTAGGCAAACAGGGAAAAGAGCTTATATTTTACTGAAGGAGAGGACATGTTATATGGACAAGTAAATTTAAAATGTATATAAAGTAAATTTTTTTGGGGGGTGGGGGTATAGATTTATATATATATATATATATATATATATATATATTTTGCTTTTCAGTGAGGCAATTGGGGTTAAGTGACTTGCCTAGGGTCACACAGCTAGTAAGTGTCAAGCGTCTGAGGCCAGATTTGAACTCAGGTCCTCCTGACTCCAAGGTCGGAGCTCTATCCACTGTGCCACTGAGCTGCCCCTAGATATATATTTTCATTGGTGTAGGGAACTCTTGATTGAGAAGACTCCCTCATCTAATGTAGATAAGTAATTTTTGGTCTTAGACGATGGCCTAAGGCCACTGAGAGATTGAGTGACTTGTTCAGGGTCATACAGTCAGTGGCAGATGCAGAACCTGACCTGGAGTTTGACTCTATCCACTATCTTATACTGCCTCTTCTACAAAATAAATACAAATTATTATCATTATTATTATTTTTGGTGGTAGGGAAGGCACTAACAACTGGGAAACAAGGAGAGGCCTTGTATAAGGGGTAACAACTGTTTTGCTTTTTGAAAGATACTTTTAATCTTTCCTAGTAAAGGAATCCTGCTTTCCTGGTCTGGCTCCACAATAGGAGATTGTTTGTTGGATGGATGTTGAAAATAAGACCAGTTGCTGCTGATAGCTTGGCATTTAGTTTTCTGTTCCCAAAATTGGCTTACAGGTTCAAGGAAGAAGTGCCTTTTCCTTGGTGGCTGCCTTTTGGAATTCGGTGGTTTCTGTTTTCTGGTTGATGGGTTGTTAGTACTAAACTTCAATAGCTCCCTAAGCTCTCTCAGCCTTTCCATTCTTGCTGTTTTAAAGGCAAGCAGAGCTGTAAATCTTGCCGACAATGACTTCTATAGCTATTGGCAGGCACTCATCCACATTTCAGGCAACCGTGGGAATGATTGAAGCCAAATGCCAACACCCATCATTGGTCTCCTTAGCTTTTAATAGAGCTAGCCTAACTAACATGTGTCTCTCCCAGGTGAAAGGCCTTCTCCAACATGAGCAAAGGGGCCTTTGGTCCAAAATACCAATAACTTTATGTTAGGACTTCACTTTTCAACAATATTTACAATGTGTTCTGATAAGAAGCCAATAGACAGTTTGGGGTAGAAATGAAAATTCAAGAATTGGTGGTGACTGTGAGAAGGTGATTGGGAAAAGGAATTGAAATCTCTGGAAAACACTCTGTTCATCCATGCCTTTCATCCTTCCATTACCCCATAGAGCTTGCTGGCAAAAGTAGAAAGGGGATTTGATGGGCTGGCTCTGTGCTCCCTTCCAATTTCTACTAGGCTGTTGAAAGGAGGGAATAGTCCTAATCTCTTTAAGATGACCATAGCTATTTTTTCTAGGATACCACCATCAGGGTAACAGCTGGGTGGAAGGGTGTTATTTGTTTGTTTGTTTTAAAGACCAGACTTGTGATTTCATTTCTAAGTCCCTTCACCAGAGCTCTGCAACTTCTAATCTTAGAGAGTTGCTTGGAGGTGTCAAGAGGTTAAATGAGTTGCTGGAGGTCATTCAGCCAGTGTTCAATTCAATTCAATAAACATAGGTTTTATTTAAGTGCCTACAATGTGCCAGGAACTGTGCTAAATGCTGGGGATACACACAAAAAAGGCAAAAGGCAGTTCTTGCTCTCAGGGAGCTTACAATCTAATGGGGGAGACAATATACAAACAAGTGCGGTCAATTTCCAACTTTTGCCGGAGTAACATTCCTAGAAAATGGCTGGAAAGTAAAAAACACAAATGTTAATACATTGAACCTAAAGTAAATAGAAGTTTAGATTCCTGTGACCACCAAAATGTATAATCTCTTGCTAATGATTACTGAAAATACATGTTTTCCCCCTGCATACAATTCTTTGTTACAAAATATTAATTTAATAATATGCATTTTTCCTAACACAGTAACCATGAAATAAAATGTAGTACAGAAAATAAAATTAACATGTAAAACATTTTTTTTCTGGCTAATAATTCTATAGAATTCTGTGATCTTTTATGCTACCATCTCAATGAAAAAAAGCATTGATTTCAGATAATGTTCACTTTTCACAACGCATGAAATTGACTGTACCACAAATACAGTACAGCAAATAAAATTCTTAAAACAGAAACGTTTTAAAACTGAATCTTACCTTCTTCTACTGTGTCAGATGCTGTGTAAGGACATTGTACTGTATACTATTAAACCTTTCTACCCTGGCTGCCATTTGAAAACCAAAGAGGTGGTTGTTGGGACTTTAGTAGCTGCTGGAAGACACTGATACTTGTGAGGTATTTACATCACCTCCCACACTCTGTCCTTCACAGCTGGTGGATGGTGTTTGAGACTGTGAAGGAAGCACCAGCTTGAAATAATTCATTAGTGACATCTGCTTCATGAACTTTTTTTTTATTACTTTATTTTGATTTATCAATAATCACTTCCATATGCTTTTGAGTTTAAAATTTTTCTCCCCTTTCCTCCCCACCACCCTCCCCAAGATGGCACATAATCTGTTATAGGCTATACATTTACATTCATGATAAACATATTTTCACATTAGTGATGTTGTAAGTAGAAATTAAAACCAACAGGAGGATCCATCAGAAAGAGGAAACAAAACTCAATAGAAGAGAAAAAAATTAGCAGTTCAGCTTCCATAGTTCTTTCTTTGGGTGTGGATAGCATTTTCCATCACAAGGTCTCTGGAGATATCTTAGATCCTTGTATTGCCAGGAAGGATTAAGTTTATCAATGTTAGTCATCATGTAATGTGACTGTTACTGTGTACAACGTTCTCTTGGTTCTGCTCGCTTCACTCAGCATCAGACCATACAAATCTTTCCAGGTTTTTCTGAAGTCAGCCTGTTCATCATTTCTTATAGCACAATAGTATTCCATCACATTCATATACCACAACTTGCTCAGCCATTCCCCAGTTGATGGGCATCCTCTCAATTTCCAATTCTTTGCCACCACAAAAAGAGCTCCTATGAATATTTTTGTATATGCAGGTCCTTATCCCATTTGTGTGATCTCTTTGGGATATAGCCTTAGAAGTGCTATGGCCGGGTCAAAGGGTATGCACATTTTTATAACCCTTTGGGCATAGTTCCAAATTGCTCTCTAAAATGGTTGGATCATTTCAGAACTCCACCAACAATGCATTAGTGTTCCAATTTTCCCACATCTTCTCCAACATTTATCATTTTCCTGTTTTGTCATGTTGGCCATTCTGATAGGTGTGATGTGGTACCTCAGAGTTGTTTTGATTTGCATTTCTCTAGTCAATAGTGATTTAGAGCATTTTTTCATATGATTGCAGATGGCTTTAATTTCTTCATCTGAGAACTGTCTGTTCATATCCTTTGACCATTTATCAATTGGGGAATGGCTTGTATTCTTATAAATTTGACTTAATTCTCTATATATTTTAGAAATGAGGCCCTTATCACAGAGACTGGTTGTAAAAATTCTTTCCCAATTTTCTACCTTCCTTCTAATCTTAGTTGCATTGGCTTTGTTTGTCCAAAAACTTTTCAATTTAATGTAATCAAAATTATCTATTTTGCTTTTCTTAATGTTCTCTATCTCCTGTTTGGTCATGAATTCTTCTGTTCTCCATAGATCTGACAGGTAAACTATTCCTTGCTCTCCCAGTTTGCTTATAGTATCAGCCTTTATATCTAAATCATAAACCCATTTTGACTTTATTTTGGTATATGATGTGAGGTTTTGGTCTATGCCTAGTTTCTGCCATACTCTTTTCCAGTTTTCCCAGCAGTTTTTTTCAAAGAGTGGGTTCTTATCGCAGAAGTTGGGGTCTTTGGGTTTATCAAATAATAGATTACTAAAGTCATTGACTAATGTGTCTTGCATATTTAACGTATTCCGTTGATCCACCACTCTATTTCTTAGCCAGTACCAAGTAGTTTTGATGATTGCTGCTTTATAATACAATTTAAGATCTGGAATGGCTAGGCCACCTTCTTTTCATTAGTTCTCTTGATATTCTGGACCTTTTGTTCTTCCAAATGAATCTTGTTATTATTTTTTCTAACTCTATAAAATAATTTTTTGGTAGTTTGATTGGTATGGCACTGAATAAGTAAATTAGCTTAGGTAGAATCGTCATTTTTATTATATTAGCTCAGCCTACCCATGAGCAACTGATGTTTTTCCAACTATTTAGATCTGATTTTATTTGCGTGAAAAGTGTTTTGTAATTGTGTTCATAGAGTTCCTGGGTTTGTTTTGGGAGGTAGACTTCTAAATATTTTATAATGTGTACATTAAGTTTAAATGGAATTTCTCTTTCTATCTCTTGCTGTTGGGCTTTGTTGGTAACATATAGAAATGCTGATGATTTATGTGGGTTTATTTTATAGCCTGCAACTTTGCTGAAGTTGTTTATTATTTCAAGTAGTTTTTTACTTGATTCTCTGGGATTCTCTAAGTATAACATCATGTCATCTGCAAAGAGTGATAGCTTTGTTTCTTCTTTGCCTATTCTAATGCCTTCAATGTCTTTTTCTTCTCTTATTGCTAAAGCTAACATTTCCAGTACAATATTGAACAACAGTGGTGGTAATGGACATCCTTGTTTCACCCCAGATCTTGTTGGAAATGCTTCTAGCTTGTCCCCATTACATATTATGCTTGCTGAAGGTTTTAGATAGATGCTATTTATTATTTTAAGGAAGAGTCCATTTATAACTATGCTCTCTAGTGTTTTTAATAGGAATGGGTGTTGTATTTTGTCAAAAGCTTTTTCTGAATCTATTGAGATGATCATGTGGTTTCTGTTAGTTTTGGTGTTGATATGATGGATTATGCTGATAGTTTTCCTTATATTGAACCAGCTCTGCATTCCTGGTATAAATCCTACCTGGTTATAGTGTATTATTCTTGTGATAAGTTGCTGTAATCTATTTGCTAATATTTTGTTTAAAATTTTTGCATCTATATTCATTAGAGAAATTGGTCTATAATTTTCTTTCTCCGTTTTGACTCTTCCTGGTTTAGGTATCAGTACCATATTTGTATCATAAAAAGAATTTGGTAAGATTCCTTCTTCACCTATTTTACCAAATAGTCTATATAGTATTAGAATTAATTATTCTTTAAATGTTTGATAGAATTCGCATGTAAATCCATCTGACCCTGGAGATTTTTTCCTAGGGAGCTCATCAATGGCTTGTTCAATTTCTTTTTCTGAGATGGGGTTATTCAAGTATTTTACTTCTTCTTCTGTTAATCTGGGCAATTTATATTTTTGTAAATATGTATCCATTTCACTAAGATTGTCAAATTTGTTGGCATATAGTTGGGCAAAATAATTCCTAATTGTTGTTTTAATTTCCTCTTCCTTGGTGGTAGTTTCACCCTTTTCATTCTTGATACTAGTAATTTGGTTTTCTTTTTTCTTTTTTTTAACTAGATTAACCAAAGGTTTATCTATTTTATTGGTTTTTTCATAAAACCAGCTCTTAGTTTTATTTATTAGTTCAATAGTTTTCTTGATTTCAATTTTATTAATTTTTCCTTTGGTTTTCAATATTTCTAGTTTGGTATTTAATTGAGGATTTTTAATTTTTTCTTTTTCTATTTTTTTTAGTTGTATGCTCAATTCATTGATCTCATTTTTTTCTGTTTTATATATGTAAGCATTTAGAGATATAAAACTTCCCCTAAGAACTGCTTTTGCTGCATCCCATAAGTTTTGGTATGTTGTCTCATTATTGTCATTCTCTTGAATGAAATTATTGATTGTTTCTATGATTTGTTGTTTGACCCAATCATTTTTTAGGATTAAATTATTTAGTTTCCAATTATTTTTTAGTCTATCTTTCCATGGCCCTTTATTACATATAATTTTATTGCATCATGATCTGAAAAGGATGCATTTACTATTTCTGCATTTCTGCATTGGATTGTGAGGTTTTTATGCCCTAGTACATGGTCAATTTTTTGTGTATGTGCCATGTACCACCGAGAAAAAAGTATATTCCTTTCTGTCCCCGTTCAGTTTTCTCCACAGGTCTATCATGCCTAACTTTTCTAATGTTCTATTCACCTCCTTAACTTCTTTCTTGTTTATTTTGTGGTTATTCATGAACTTTTAAGGGTCTAGGAGTATGGGAGAACAGCAGAGGTGAGTTGACATTTAACCTTGAGGCTGAATGTGTTAGATGGGATCAGCGATGAAAATATGCAATGCATGCACAGGGAGTTCTTTACAAGGTAGGGTGACCAAGACCAGTGAGTGAAGCACCTAGCAGGGTACTGGCTGCTCCACAAGTTTGTCTGCTTTGGACATCTCCCTTTTTTTCTCTGCTGCTCATAGCTTGGAATGTGCATGATTGCCAACGTGAAAATGAAAATGAGGTTACTAATAAAAATCATGGGAATGTTTGAAGTTTAAAAGCTAAAGATGCAAATGTTGATGATTGACTCTCTCTCTCCTCTCTCTCTCTCTCTCTCTCTCTCTCTATATATATATATATATAAAGTAAGCTATATACAGGATAAATAGGAAATAAGTAACAGAGGGAAGGCATTGGAATTAGGAGGGTTTAAGGAAGGCTTCCTATAGGAGGTGGGATTTTAGTTAGGACTTAAAAGGGAAGCCAGGGAGGTCAGTATTTGGAGTGGAGGAAGGAGAGTATTCCAGGCATGGGGGACAGCAAGAGAGAATGCCTGGAGCTGAGAGGTGGAGAGTCTTGTTTGTGGAACAACCAGAAAGCAAGTACATTGGATCAAAGAGTATGTGTTAGGGAAATAAGGTGTAGGAAGACTGGAAAGGTAGGAGGGGACTAGGTTGTGAAGGCCAATTTGTGTGAGAGGCAGGATTTGAACACTCTTTTAATTATTTCCTTTTATCCTATATATAGCTTGTTTGTACATCTTTGCTTTTTTTTTTTGTCTCCCCTATTAGATTGTGAGCTCCTTGAGGGCAGGGATTGTCTTGCCTTTTTTTTTTTTGTATCCTCAAGTACTTAGCATAGTGGCTGGCACACTGTAATAGGTGCTTAATAAACGTTTATTCACTGACAACCCAGATCTTTCTAGCTCCAAGGCTAGCTTCACCTAGTGAGCCATGCTACTTCTCAGAGGCCTGTTATGAGGGCAAATTTTGCCTTGAGTGCTTCCGTTCTCAAGGATATTTTGCCCCTTCTTTCATTTGATGGCACCCCATCCATCACCAATCCAGGCTGAGATGCAGTACCTTATAGCAGAAAGAATGCTTGACTTAGAGTCAGGAGAGATGTGGGTTCTAATTATTGTTTTTTTTTCTGATACACAAATCACAACCTCTCTGAACCTGTTTTCTTATCTATAAAATAAAATAAGACTAATAACACTTCTTCCTTTATTACCTAGTATGATAGAATTTTGTGAGAGAAGTGCTTCATATATATGTATATATATATATATTTTAGGCAATTGGGGTTAAGTGACTTGCCCAGGGTCACACAACTAGTAAGTGTCAAGTGTTTGGTCTGAGGCCGGATTTGAACTCAGGTCCTGAAAGTGCTATATTAGTGAGTGCTATAATGATATTGTTATGATTATTATTAATCCTCCCAAGGGGCTCAGTGCCTTCATGTTCTCTATTCTTTCTTCCCCTTTCAAAACCTGCTTTCAGAAATTGAGCTGAAACAACTCCCACTCAGGTATTAGTCTAGCAAAGAGCATTTATTAAGCACCTGCTAAATGCCAGACACTAGGTATACAGACACAAAAATGAAAGTCTCTGCCCCCAAGGAGCTTATATTCTTTAGGTGGAGGAAGCATGTAAACCTCTAAGGATATGCAGGATAAGTTTAGGCAAAATATAGAAAGAGTAAAAGGTCATTTTTTTGAGGGGTATTCACTGACAGCTAGGGAGGGAATCAGGAAAAGTTTTATGTAGACGTGATGTTTGAGCTGACCTTTGAACGAAGTAAAGGATTCCAGCAGATGGAAGTGAGAAGGGAGTGCATTTCAAGCACGATAGGAAGAGGGCTTGTGCAGGCTGCAAAGACGTGAAAATGGAAGATAGAATGTTTTGTAGAAGGAACAGTAAGCAGGCCAGTTTGGTTGTACGGAAGGGTGCATGAAGGAGAGTAAGTTGTCCCCAAAGTCTTTGTTGCAGTTTTAAACTTTAATAGAGTAAGCTGTACTAGGACTTTTGAGAAACCCTGTATCATAAAGCCAGGAAAAAATAGTTAAACATTTTTGGAAGCTTTAGGTAGGTGGTGAGAGGAGGGAAGGGAAAAGTGGAGTTAGCTTTTGTGGGCATGGATTTGATGTTCCCCCAGATGTTACTTAGTGTCATTGTAAGAGTGCTGAATTGAGACAGATTTTGGGTGAGATTGGGGCTCTCATTAAAGCCATTCAAAGAAGAGAAATGAAGATAATCCAGGGGTCAGAAAGGCTGTTGTATGAGGAGAGAAATCTTTGGTACAGAAAAATGAAGGTTAAGATGAAGACTGCAAATGAGATTGATGTTTACTGTTATGTTATTGTATGTTTATTGTGTATTATTGATGTTGAAGAGATCATAGGATTTAGGACTGAAAGGGAATTTAGAGGCTGTTTACCTTAGTGTCCAATTACCTTATTGTAAAGATAGTATTAACACATTTATTTAACATTTTAATTCTTGCAAACCACTTTCCTCGTAGCAGCTCTCTGAGATAGGGAGTGTAAATTGTTTTTTAACTGGATGAGTGATTTCATCGTTGTGGAGACAAATTCCCCCTGTCAGTCTAGGTTGGTGCCTATTCTGCAGCTTATTGCCTTAAAGGGTTTCTTGGAGTATCAAGATGCTAAGTAATTTATCTAACATCACATTGACTATATCAGAGGTGGCACTTGAACCCAGGTTTTGTGACTTACAGGCCAGTTCTTTATCCATTAAACCATGCTGCCTGTCAGTGTACTGTTTTTCCTCTTTTACAGGTGAGGAAAGTGAGGCCCTTGGAGATTAAGTGACATGCCAATTCATAACTACATAACTAGGAGGGGTCTGGGGCAGGATTCAAATCCAGGTCTCCTGTCTCCAAATCTGACCCTTTCCCCAGTATACCGCCTTGTTTCTCAAGGCATGGATGGCTGTTAACACAGATTATTCACCAAACAAGGCTCAAAAGGACTAAATTAGCACAAATAAGTTTCCTACTCAGCATGTAGTAAATTTGAGAATGTTGAACCTGGAGGTGAGATGACTTAGAGAAGACATAATAGCTGTCTTCAAGTATTTAAAAGGTTATTACACTGAAGAGAGATTAGACTTTTTCTGCTGGTCCCCTCAAAGGCAGGAATATCAACAATATGTGAAAGTTATAGAAAGAAATATCTTGGCTTAATATATGGAAAAACTTCCTAAGAATTACACCTGTCCTAAAGTGGAATAGGCCACCTCAGGAGGTGATGAGTTTTTTTTTTATCAAGGGAAGTGTGTAGTCAGAGGCTGGATGATTTCTTGTTAGGGATATTATTGATGCAGTTTTGATTTGAGGAAGGATTAAACTAGATGAATTTTTATGCTGAGGTCCTTTGCCGATGATACTGTTGAATCCTAGCTCTTACTTCAGGCAGGTTGATCATTAGTATCTTAAGAAGTGATGTTGGCTGGGCATGGTGGCACATGCTCTTAATCCCCAGCTGCTGAGGATGCTGAGTCAGCTGGTAGATTGTTTAAGCTTGGGTGTTCTGAGATGTAGTAGGACTAAAGCTGATGTGTGCTAAGTTGGGCACCAATAAGTTCCTAGAAGGGGAGGGCCACCAGGCTGCCTAAGGAGGAACAAACTGGCCCAGATAGGAAAAATGGAACAAGTCAAATGTTCTATTCCAGTTATTGGGATGGCCCTGTGAATGATAACTGTACTTCCTGTCTGGGAGAGATAGGAAGAAAAGGAAGAAGATGAGGAAGGAGAAGAAGGAAGAGAAAATAATTGAATGGTCAGAATTTCAAGCATAGTGGTATTTAGTGGTCAGTGGGCCTTTTAATATCTTTCATACTATGCCATGTCTGTGTGTGGGTCTGAAAATTAAAATGACAGAATTATAACATCTCAGAGTAGGAAGAGACATCAGAGATCATCTGCTGTTGTTCAGTCGTTTTTCAGTTGTGTCCAGCTCTTTGTGACCCCATTTGGAGTTTTCTTGACAAAGATTCTGGAAGGGGTTGCCATTTCCTTCTCCAGCCCATTTTATAGATGAGGAACTGAGGCAAACAGAGTTAAATGACTTGCCCAGGGTTACACAGCTAGTAAGTGTCTGAGGCCGGATCTGAACTCAGGAAGATGAACTTTCTTGATGCCAGGCCCAGCACTCCATCCACTGTGCCATCTAGCTGCCCAGAGGTCATCTGCTTGGACCTATATCTGAACAAGAATTTCCTCTACAACCTATTAGACAAGTGGCCATCTTAACCTTTACTTGAAGGCCTCTAGTGATAGAGAACTCATTGTTTCCTGGGGCAAACCAAACAGATCTAAAGAACAGTTAAGTTTTCCTTTGAATGAAACTCACATATGCTTCTGGAACTCCTGCTCATTGAATCCCTTTTCCACATGACAGTCCTCCAAATACTTGAAGATAATGGTCTTACTCTCACTAAGTTTTTCTGTCTTTTGGTTAATCACCCTTAAATCCTTCAACTTGTCTTTCTATGTTCTTTATCCCTTCCTCAACTTGATGTCTATTCTAGATTGATTTCATTGGTCTCCTTTCTAAAATGTGACACCAAGACCTGAAAACAATCTTCCAGATGTGGTCTGACAGGGACAAAGTATGATGAGGTGCACAGATTTTTTCACATGTTCTTTTGGTTGCTTAGACTCTCTCATTCTATGTAGTTTTTTCAAGACAAAACCAAAAGATTCTAAGGAAAACAAGGAGGAAAAAGAAACCAACACAATGCTTTGATTTGACACAGAAAAGGGAGGTGGGAAGGGCTCTTGAACTTTTGTTGTTATTAAAATGGCTCTTTCCACCAAGAGAATTGCTGGACCCTCTGAGGAAGAAGAAGTTGCTGATATTTCAAAGAATGATGAGGATCCATAGGTGTCACCAAGAGGAAAAAGAAACAAATAATGGTGGTTGACACTGAGGACTTTCAGGGCCATGGTCTCCACTTAGAGATGACACACACAGGAATGGAGTATGGTATCTTCCAAGGGCATATGTCTTAGATGTTATGGAAGCTGGCTTCTTTGGGGGACAGAAATAACCTTTTTTGGAATTGAGAATTGAATGTACAGGATTCTCTCAAGAAAGCATCAGTTCTGATGAATGCATTCTTTCTTAGCATATACATATACTTGGAAGCCCTTCTACTATGCCTACTTGTGGCATGGTAGTGAACCTGAGTTCTTCAAGATTATACTAAAAAAAATAAGCTTTGGCAGGTTCTAACATGCTGGTCATAGAGGGGATGAATTTTTCAGATACAGAAACTCAAGTAGACCACTTACTAAGGTATAAATAAGTTGCAGTTTTATCAGTGGGGGGAAGTATCTACATTGATGAAATCTCAACTCCTAAGAGTATTAAAGAAATAATAGTCCCTCTATTATAAGGCCCTCTTCAGATGCATCCTCATGGTATGGAGGTGACCCTGGAAACTCCACTGGCAAGTCATCAAGGACCTTGCCAACAGAGTGCCAGTCACAAATGATCAACTTTTCAGGAACAGCTACTCATGAAGACTGTCTACTAAGGTACAGAGGAGATCTGATCTGCATTGGTGGAGGGAGTACCCACATGGATAAAATCACAGATCCTTCAATCAATCAGCAAGCATTTATTGAACACCTACTATATGCCAGTTATCACTAGGTGCTGGAGATATACATATGAAGAGTGAAACAATAATTACTCACAAGGAGTTTAAATTCAAATGGGGGAGAAATAAGTATCCTTAAAGTAACTATATAGACCATCCAATCCAGCTGTCAAGTTGGACTATTCTATTATTGATCCTGCTGCTGGGCCACTTCTTCCTACCTGGAACATTCATGCCCCTCTGGAAGCTAATGCACTTAGCTCTGGCACCCTCACGTGTTGGTCTCAGGAAGTTATCCTAGGTTTGTGACAACCTACCTTCCCCTATGGAGTGGCGCAGCACCCACTCAAAACCACAGTTCACAAGGCTATATTGATATGATTATTTTTACCGGCCTGCCAGAAGATACATTAGTTAAAACAAAGTATACTTCATTAAACAGCATAGCAAATAAAGTCCCCCATGCCCCATGGGTACATTGTCCTAAAGTTTACTGCATCACTAGTGGGAGAGAGCACACCTGTGAAGAACACACATGACCAAGGAACATACATGGAAGGCACATATAGGGATCATATATAGGTAGGACATATGCAGGAAGAGGAATACATTGGGAATTCAAGTAGCCAGGGCAAATGTGTGGAAGGCACAGTTGTAGGGGACGTGTATGGCCAGTATACATATATATTGAGGACAACTAATACTGACACTGAAGGGCTGTAAATACCTTCTTGTGATATTATCACACTGCTATCTGCTGGGTGCCTAGTTTCTTCTAGGTGCATTATCTGTGCTGGATAACATTGTCTTTTCTGGGCTGTGCCTCTCTGCCCTGTTCTTCATTTAGAGCATTGTCTGTTGGGTGTCTCCACTCTTCTCAATGTCAATGAGCTTCTCCTGCTACCAGCTTCTGGGCTTCATCTCCTCAGAGCTACCTGCTGGCCATCTTGGCTCCTGTCTGCTAAATGCACTGGCTGGACCTTGATAAAAGTATGCCAAGTCTATGTACCACAACCCTCACTTACAGGCAGGAATGCAAGACCAAAGAAGACTTCAATCTAAAGTTCATTATTCTCTTGGGCTTTCTGTGTCTGGGGCTGAATTAAAGTGTACTGTCCCATACAACTATCTGACTTAAGTTTAGAAATTTCTTATATCTCTTTTTAAAATGCTTATGATGATTCTGTGCCTTACCTTCCTCTCTACACCCCTTCCCCATTTCAGTGTGTTTTGTCCAAAGAAATCCCACAGGAGCTATATGGAGGCTGGGATTACAAATCCTACCTTCTTTGGGTTGGGAGATGGGAAGGAGGGCAGGAGATTCAAACCCTGCTTTTAATATTTGCTCACTGTTACCCCATGGGCAAATAATTTATCTCTTCCAAGTTTTTGATTCTTCATCCATAAAATAAAGTGGTTTGACTAGATTAATCAACAAACATTTATGTGTTAGTCAATCAACCAATAAGTATTTATCCTAAGAAATGCTTACCTTGAAAATCATTATGCTAAGCAGTGGGAATACAGAGAAAAAAATAAAAATAGTCCCTGTCTTCAAGGAATTTACATACTAATGGGGGCGATAACATGTAGGTGAAGCTCAGTTGCTACCTATGTAAGTCGGTATGTACAAGATACATACAAAACAGATACAAGACATTCTCTGAGGGGAAGGCACTGGTGGCTAGGGGAAATTGAGAAAGACCTGTAGAAGGTGACCCTGGGTCTTGAAGGAAAGCAGGGATTTTAAGAGGTGGAGGTAAGGTTACGAGTATTCCAGGCAAGGGAGACAGCCAACCTAGAAGTACTCAACCTGGAAGATGGTGTGTCATGTGTAAGGAACAGCAAATAGGAGAGTGTGGCTGGATTATAGAGTACATTGAAGAGGCTGATATGTAAGAAGACTGGAAAGCCAGGAAGGGTCCAGGTTGTGAAGAGCTCTAAATATCAGAGGAATTTCTATTTGATCTAGAGATAATAGGGAGCCACTGAAGTTTATTGAGTAGGTACAGGCCATCACTTGAGAAAAATCACTTTGGTCATGATATGGAGAATGGATCAAAGTGGGGAAAGTCTTGAGGTAGAGAGACCAAGTAGAAAGCTATTACAAGATGTCCAGGTGAGAGGTCATTAGGGCTTAAATAGGGTGATATGAGGGGAGAAAAAGAGAAAATCATTGTAGAGAAAGAAAGCACAGATTGGATATGTGGGCTGAGTGAGAGTGAGGAGTGAAAGATGACCTTGAGGTTGTGAACATGCATGCCTGGAAGGATGGTGGTGGCCCCAACATTAGCAGTGAAGTTTGGAAGAGGGGTGGGTTTGGAGGCATCCCTTCAAGCTCTAAAGCAGGGGTTCCTAACTTTTTTTCTGTATCATGGACTATTTAGCATGATGGACCCTTTCTTAAAATGTTTTTAAATGGCTAAAATAAAATTCATAGGATTGCAAAGGAAACTAATTATATTGAAACAGTTCCCAAAATATAAAAAAAAATTTGTGATATGATAATATATCTAGTGATCAGTTAACTATATATAACTAAATATATCACTGAATATTATAACTGTGATAATCATAGCAATTTTGAAGAAGTGATAAGTAAAAATAATATTTTCTGCAATAACTGTAATGTGATATGAAAATATCTGTGATTTCTACTGGGGATAAAGTTGGAGGTAATGCTGACATTATTGTGAGTTGTTGCTTACATTCATGAGAAATACTAAATTTTAGTTAGATATTAGTGAAAACAAATATATTATTTTCCCCCAGTCCAAGTTAGTACAACCTTTGTAGAGACCACTATGCTAAGTTAAGAATTCCTGTTATGATCCTAAGTGATGGAAGCAAGGTCATTGTCTTTCACTCCCCTGACCTATATTCCTGCTTTTATTATTATGTATTATCTGTTAGTAGCAAAGAAAAAAAAAGACCAACATTGGGCTTGTGCTGTGTTTTGTCCAGTGCTAAACCTCCCTGTTTCACTACACAAATATCCACAAGGGAGGTAGTGCCCTGTGAAACTGGAAAACAAACATTAAATATCCCCACTGACCACGATAAAGGTACAAGGATCTCTGCTCCTCTGAATCCTGACATTCAGCACTACTGATCTCCCTATATTATGTCGTCAAGTCAAATCAGCAAACATTTGTTAAGTATCTACTATATGCCAGGCAGCTAGGTGGTGTAGTGAATAGAGTGCTGGGCCTGAAATCAGGAAGACTCATGTTCATGAGATCAAATCTGGCCTCAGACACTTACTAGCTGTGTGACCCTATGCAAGTTGCTTCACCCTCTTTGCCTCGGTTTCCTTATCTATAAAATGAGCTGGAGAAGGAAATGGAAAACTACTCTAGTATCTGCCAGGAAAACCCCAGATGAGGTCACGGAGAGTGGGGCATGACTGAAATGACGAACAACAAAAAGTGTCTACTGTATGTCAGGCACTGTCCCTCCCTTTGAAGTCCTGGGGATACAAAGAAAGGGAGAAAACAGTCTCTGCCCTCAATGAGCTCCCAGTCTAATGGGAGAGACAACATAAAAACGACTATATAATAAGATGCACACACGATAAATTAGAGATAATCTCAGAGGGAAGGCACTAACTAATATTAAGAGGGGACCAGAAAAAGCTTCTATTCTCTCTATTCTGTCTTCTGAGGCAAGGAAACGAGACCTCTTTCGGCTTTGCTTGAAAGCCTTTCACAAAGGATAGCCCTCCCCCAAACTGCTCTGGGGGTCCAACATGGAAAAAAAGGACGTTTTCTTGGAATGTGTCCCACTCACTATCTCATGCCTGTAGCATTCTCTGATGTCAGACTCCAGCATCACCCACTGGCAGGGGATATGACCAGTTCCATGAAACCCCAGAGTGCATGGTCGTGTGGAGAGTTTTCTACGCGTCGTCCTTTTGGAAATTAGGTCACATTTTTAACCTGAAAGGAAAGGAATCTAACACCCCCGGTTAAAAACCCTTGAGGAGGCTGGAGAAAGATGGATGGCAGGAGGCTGGTCTCTTTGTGCTGATGGTGGGCCCCTGTAGGACGTCCTATAGCTGTAACCTGAGAAGGACAGCCCAGCCAGGCTGTTCTGTCCATAGTGTGCTGGCTGTTAGAGTGGGCGAAGCCAGCTGTTGTAGCCTTGCCAATAAGGGGGAGGGGGAGATTGGACCTATTCCTAGGTGTGTGCCTGGATGTGATTTGCTTCCCTCAATAGCGCGTACGAGTGCTCTCCCTGAATTGACAGAAAATAGGAAACTACCAGCAGAAATCACATCATCTGGCTTCCTTTCAGACAGTCTGTTCTTTGTGCATGGGCAGTGCTGACTGATACGGTGCTTATTGTTTTGCTGATAGAAGAGAAATAAGGGAGTACCTTTCTTCCCCTGGGTTAAGTATTGCAGTTTCGTTCAAGGGTTGCTCTTGAAATGCAGGTGCCTCATTGCTAGAACCACAAGGATGGATCATCAAGGCTAGGTATTTTCTAGACTAGGGTAATTATGATAAATATAGGTATCCCAGGGAGTAAGGAAAAAGGCTATTTTCAGAGCATTCTCGTTGTTAATAGAAATTTAAGTGGTGACCAAGGGGAGTTGCGGAATTCCCAGTTAGTATATTGAGATGAGGATTTATTTGAATCACAAAATTCTCTGGTTCTTTTCAAGGAGGAAGAGGTTTCTTTTGGAGGCTTGATTGCTTACTTTTTTTTTTTTGCTATCTTTTAAAATAAAAAATACTTTTCTTTGTTTTTAATATCAACCCAATTTTTGAATATATTCTTCCTTTCCCCCCGTCTAGCATGCCAATCCATATATAAAAGAGAATAAAAGAAAGAGAAAGAAAGCAGTTCAGGAAAATCAACATAGGAACCAAGTTTGAATATTAATGCAATAGTTTATACCCTTAGCTCTGAGTAGTTACTATAGGATGCACTGGATATATCTTGCTACCTATACATCTCCAAGATTTGTGTTAGGAAGAAGCAATAAGGCATAAACCAAAAATGTGCAATGCTGGAATCAATTCTTCAGCGAATTAAAAAAATAGAAGTAAATCTAGCTATGAAACATGAATTTTAGTACTATCTCTCAGGAGTTATGGGGTAAAGTTATCTTTTTAGCAGGTGATGAAAGCTAGGAAGTCTAGTGACTCAGCACAGTAGAGAAACATAGAAAGATGAGATTTCAAAGCCTACTTAGTAGCATGTGACCCTGGGCAAGTCACTTAACTTCTCTATGCCTCAGTTTCCTCTTCTGTAAAATGAGAATAGGAATAGCTTTTGCAATTACTTCATTGGGTTGTTGTGAGGATCAAATGAGACGGAGTTTGCAAAGTGCTTTTGCAGACCTTAAAGTGCTGCACAAATGTCAGTTATTATTAGATTACATAATGAAATGAAGTCATTTAGTTCAACTTACATTTAGGAAACAAGATGGCCAAATCAGAATTACACAAACACATCCTTTTCTTTATTTTTCTTTCTTTCTTTCTTTTTTTTTCTTTTCTTTTTTTAGGCAATTGGGGTTAAGTAACTTGCCCAGAGTCACACAGCTAGTGTCAAGTGCTTGGTCTGAAGCCAGGTTTGAACTCAGGTCCTCCTAACTTCAGGGCCGGTGCTCTATCCACTGTGCCACCTCGCTGCTCCCCTTTTCTTTATTTGTTAAACAATTACTCTTTTTATTCTGAACTTAGCAAACATCAAATAGCACCGGCATTTACATATGTATCATAGAACAGGAAGAAGGGGTTATATATGAGCCTCATTGTAGTTCTTGATTATGTACAGTTGGCTCTTCTTTTAAAGTTTATAACAAGATCAACTTGTAGCTTTCCAAGCTGTCCACCTTGCTCCCCTTGGGCACAGGAAGGGTTTTTTGGAAACTTTATGAATCACACTCCAGGCAAGGTGAAAAGAGAAAATTACTCCAGGGAGTAATTCATTCTATTTCTATTCTTGGTGCTGAGGGGAATTAACTGTTTTTATTTGTGTTTATGTCTTCACAGTGCTTTTCTTTTGTAAATCTGTATTAAAGTGGTCAAATTCCAAGATAAATGAAGAGTTGGTATGAGGGCATCCAGCTCCCTGAAAGAGTTCATGTCATTAAGCTCTGGATGAAATATATATCTCAAGATATTGCAAGAACCCAGGGCTATGAGAACTGTGGTAGAGTAGAGACAATATTGGATTTGGAGTCAGAGGATCCAAGGTTTGAAGCCTAGCTCTTCTATTTAATGCCTATGTGACTTGGAGCAAATTACCACCTCTGTAGGTTTTCATTTTCTCATCTTCAGAATGGCAGAGGAGTGGGGAAAAAGGATATATTGATCTCCTTTCAGCACTAAAGTTTATGATCTTTGAAAAATCACGTAGACTGGGAGAGGTACTAAAGGGGTGGAGATAAAGGAATATCCTGATTTTTTTAGAGGAATAAATGTTTTTTTAACTTAATATTTAAAAAAATACTTTTTTAGAGGCTGAGCATGACTTTGGTTCCTTGCAAAATTCTAGAATGCATTATTATCAATATGAAGTTGTGAACTTTGATAAGGGAAGCAATGATCTTTAAGAACCAGAAAGGGTTAATCAAAAAACAGGCCATGGCCAAGCTGATTTGCTTTTTGATAGAGGGTTCCCTGTCTAACTTGTGCTTGAGCAAGAGTCCTTTTTATAGCATTACCAGCAAGTGGTCATCCAGCTTTTGTTCAAAGATGTTAAGGGTTAGGGGACCCATTCCTATGTTGGTAGATCAGAGGGATGCCCAAGCCAGAGTACAACTGTATTTTAGGCTGGCATTTGACTAATTTCCTCAGGATATCCTATGGATAAGACAGAGAGATTACACAGTATGGTCACACAGATTTGGAATTGGTGGAATGGCTCGGGAGAACAGATTGTTAAATTTTCAGTGTGAGCATCTAAACCTCGGAAATTGACAAATATTACAAATTAAGACTTGATTAATTTTTTTGTTGATTATCTAGACTTAAGAAAGTGATAGAGGAAATATTAATAATACAGATTAAATTTAGAAGTATATCATGCATATTTTCCCCCTCACAAAAATGGGTTTTAAACATTTACCAGCATACCCCTAGACATAAGTAACACACTTATCAAATTTGGGGGTGACACAAAGACAGGAGGGATAGTTGATTCATTGGATGGCAGAATCTGGATCCAAAAAGACTTCAACAAAATGAAATGGTAGATTTGAACTAACATTATTATATTTAGTAAGGTTAAAGGCAAAGTTAAAAAAAATCACTTGTACAGGTGCAGGCTGAGGAAGACATGAGAAGAAAGCAATTCATGGGGAAAAGACTTCAAGGTTTCATTAGATCTCAAGGTCAAAATACCAGTAGTATAATCTGTCAACCACTAAAAGTCTTAGTTTTATGCTGCATTAATAATAGTGACTTGCCCAAATTCACACAACTAGTGAACAAATAATAGAGGTTTGAACTTAAGTTTTGGTGCCCCCCCTCCCAGTCCAGCATTATTTTCACTATGCCACATTGCATAGTAAAACAAATGATAATTTGCTATGTTCCATGCTGTTCAGATGACATCTAGGTTAACATCAGCTTCTAAGACACCCAATTTAGAAAAGAAAAAGGGAGATAAATCCCATTATAATCTGCCCTGGTCAGGTTGCATTGAAGTATTACATCCAGTCCTAGATGCTACTTTTAAAGAGGAATATTGATAAGCTAGAGTGTATGTTTTCTCTTTTCTGAAGTCAAGTACTTGGTTATGGGATAAGGGCCCAGAGCTATCACATCGACCAATATTAATATGTGTACTGTGGGCAAAATGGTGTGACCCAGTCAGGACAAGAAGTCATGAAAGCATCTGTTCAAACCCAACTAGTGCCTGAACAAGAATTTCCTCTACAACATTCCCCAACAGGGGCCATCCAGCCTTTCCTTGAAGACCTCACTACCTTTTAAGGAAGCCCATTCCATTTTGGAATGGTTCTAATGGTTAGGAAGTTTTCCCTTTTATTGAGCCTAAATCTGCCTCTCTGTGCCCTTTCCCTGTTGTTTCTAGTTTTGCCTTCTTGAGCCAAGCAGAAAAAGTCTCATCTTTCTTCCATATGCAGTCCTTTACATACTTGAAGACAGCTAGAATGTTCCCCAACCCCTACCCCCAAAATTGCCTCTTTTCCAAAGTAAACATCCCCATTTCTATGAACTTGTCCTCTGATGGCACATTCTAGAGGCCCTTCACCATGCTATTTATCCCCTTCTAGACACTTTCCAGCTTATTATCAATGTCTTTTCTAAATTGGGTCTCTTAGAACTCGATGCTATCCATATGTCATCCAAACAGCATAGAATGTAGCACATTATCACTGACTTTATTCTGGGCAGTTCTGCATAGTGAAAATCATGCTGGATTTGGGGCAAAAATCCCTCAACCTGAGTTCAAATCTCAGCTTTGCTATTTGTTTACTAGTTGTGTGACTTTGGGCAAGACACAACCTCTCCTGGCTTCAGTTTCCTCATTCATGAAACGATAGAGTTGGCCTTGATTTGTTAGACTTCTTCTAATTTTAAATCTATGATCCAGAATAAGGCAAGCCAGGTCATATGAGGACTGATAAATAAAACTTGTATTGTTTAGCCTGGAAAAAAAGTGAAGAATCAGGAGGAACTTGATAGCTGTCTTCAAATATTGAAATGACACCATAGAAAAAAGCAATTGGATTTGTATGGTTTTTGCTCCATAAGGTGTAACTAGGAGCAAATCAGTGGAAGTTATAGGGAGGCAGATGAGAAGTGATCCATTCCTCAGAAGGTCCTCCCCTGGTCAAGGGAGGGGAAGGAGACAAAGACCCAAGATAAGACCAAAGTCTGGGGCTCTGCTCCTTCTCCCTTCCTCTAATTGATTCCTTCTTAGGGATTTAGCTTGTTCAAATCCTTTTGGGTTTCTAAATTAGCTTCCTGATTTTATACAAGCCTATACAGTAACAGTAGGATGTTACTAAGCTTCCTCAGCCAATCCAAACACTTTTTCTGTGTAACATCCCTTTTGCTGGTCAAGGACTTTTTCATACTTAGTCTAAGGCTTATGATTGCTTGATTGGAGAAGTGTTTTTCACCTGGTTACAGTAGCATTTTAACATTTACTTTAAATGGGGTGGGGTGATTTGACTTAGTAGATGACTCCACCCTTAATATGAGTTATTATTATTGGTGAGATTATTATCTTAGCATGAATAATGATGACAATGAGGATGATATCCTTCAATTTCAACTAGATCTGTGGTCACTGATATGGCTGCTCTCTCCAGCAGTGCAGATTATAACCCCTCCATGGCTCATAGTCAGAATATTTGAGGAATGAAAATACTATTATAATTCAGACCACCCTCCTTACTCTCAACATAAGAATCTCAGTGGAGATGGAAATTCTTTGCCTCACCATGTGGAAAAGTCTGAAGCGATTTAGATTTCATGAGGCTTCCTTGGCACTCTGTTTTTGGTTCTCTCACTCAGTTAAGCAATACTCTTTGTTTTCTTGGGATGATTTTCTGAAAATTTGAAAGATAAGAAACACCTTTTGGTGTATATAAATTAAAAAATATGTCTTACTTAAAAGTGAATGCCACATAATGTACACTCAATATCCCTTCTAATTCATTCAATAGACATTTATTAAGTGCCTGCTATGTGCCAGGCACTTGTGCTAGATGCTAGGGATACAAAAAGAGGTAAAAGACAATCCCTACCTTCAAGGAGCCTACAATCTAATGGGAGAGACAACTCCCAACACATATATACAAAGCAAGCTATGTACAGGATAAATAATGAAAAAATTGAAAGAGGGAAAGCAGTGGAATTAAGAGGGGTTGAGGAAGGTTTCCAGTAAAAGAAAGGATTTTAGTTGGGACCCAAAGGAAGCTAGGGAAATTGCTAGGTGGAGTGACTGAGGGAGAGCATTCCATGCAGAGGGGACATCCAGAGAACATACCCTGGTCACAGAGATGGAGTGTCTTGTTTGTGGAATGGCCAGGGGTCTAGGGTCACTGGATTGAAGAGTATGTGTTAGGGAGTAAGGTATAAGAAGACTGAAAAGGTAGGATGGGACTAGGTTATGGAGGGCTTTGAATGCCAAATATAGCAGTTTGTATTTGGTCCTGGAGGCAGTAGGGAACCACTGGAGTTTATTGAGTAGGGGGTTTGTGTGACATGATCAAACCTGTGCTTCAGAAAAATCACTTTAGTGAGAGAATGGAGGATGGATTGGAGTGGGAGAGACTTGAGGCAGGCAGACCCACCAGCAGCTTATTGCAGCAATCAAGGCATTAAGTGATGAGGGCTTGCACCAGACTGGTGACTATGTCAGAGAGAAGGGGGCATATTCTAGAGATGTGGCAAAGGTGAAAACAGATCTTGGCAACAGTTTAGATATGGGGTAGTGAGAGATAGTGAGGAATCCAGGGTGACTCCTCAGTTGTGGACCTGAGAATCTGTGAGGATGGTTTTGCCCTTTACAGTAATAGGGAAGGGGTGTATGTGGGGAGGATTTAGGGGGAAAAGTAATGAGTTCTGTTTGGGACATATTGAGTTCAAGATGTTTACTGGACATCAATTTAAAGATGTCTGAAAGGCAGATTGAGATGTGAGATTGAAGGTCAGCAGAGGAAACAGGGCAGGATAGGGAGAATCATGAATTCTCAGCCTAGAGATGGCAATTAAATCCATGGGAGCTGATGAGATGACCAAGTGAAGTAATATGGAGGGACAAGATATGAGGACCGAGGACAGAACCCTGTGAGACACCTGTGGTTAGAGAGTATATTCTGGAGGAGGATCTAGCAAAGGAGTGATCAAATAGGTGGGAGGAAAACCAGAAGAAAGTGGTGTCCTGAAAATCTAGAGAGAAGACAGTATCAAGGAGGAGAGGGTGATCAACAATGTCAAAGGCTGCCAAGAGATCAAGGAGAATAAGGATTGAGAACAGGCCATTGGAGATAGCCATTAAGAGATCATTGGTAACTTTAGTAAGAACGGTTTCAGTAGAATGATAAGGTTAGAAATCATCATAAGGGATTAAAAAGAAAGCAAGGAGAGAAAGTGGAGGCATCTATTGTAGATGGCTTTTTGAGTTTAGCTATAAGGAAAATAGACAATAATTAGTCCAAGGACTCCTCTTCCAGTCAGATTCCCTTTTGAACTCAAGTCATTTCCTGGAAACAAATTATTCTCTGGGGAAGAAAGGTGCATTAACTCTTCCAGGTAATCTCAGTGACGCAGGGCTGTGCTGAAAAGTCCACTGGAGTGGGGATAGGTCTGAATGAGATATTGCCATTTCTATCTCTACAACATGCACTTCTTTTCACTCACAGAGCCACCACCTTCCTCATCCTTTCACCTAGACTACTGTGATAGCCTCATAATTGGTCTCTGTGGCCCAAGTCTCTTATCCATTCAATAAATCTTCCATGCAGCTGCCGTGTTAAGTGGGTTTTTAAATGGTTTTCTTGAAGCACGGATGTGACCGTGTTGCTCCCCATGATCTCTGAAAGTAGATATAATGTCTGTTTGACATTTAAATACTTTCACAACTTGTCCTCAACCTACCTTTCTAGCTTTATTACATATGGGTAGGTGCAGTGGATAGAGTGCCTACCCTGGAGTCAGGAAGATGTGAGTTCAATTCCAGATTCACACCGACTAGCTTTGTGACCCTCTGCAAGTTGCTTAACCTCTGTCTGCCTCAGTTTTCTCAATTGTAAAATGGGTATAATAATAGCACGTACCTCCTCCTAGGGTTGTTGTGAGGATTGAATGAGATAATATTTGTAAAGTGCTTAGCACAGTGCCTGACACATAATAAGTTATATAAATGTTAGCTATTATTGTTATTGTTATTATTATTTCCCTTATCATTCTGCCAAAATAGTCTTTTTGCTATTTTTCATAATGGTCCTCTACCTCCCATCCCTGGCTATCCCCCATGCCTGGAGTAAGTTGTCTCCTCTCTTCTGCCTCTCAGAATTCCTAGTTTCTACCAAGGCTCAGCTCAAGTGCCACCTTCCATATGGAACCTTTTTAATCTCCCAGCTATTAGTGCTTTCTCACCAAATCTTGTTAAATTTTGTGTGTTCCTATATATAAGACAATTTGGTATAGTGAGGGAGTTGGCCTTGGAACTAGGAAGACCTCAGTGTAAGTCTTGCCTCATCATGATACATACTGACTCTGTGACCCTGGATAAGTCTCATAATCTCTCAGTTCTTTAGGCAATTTTCTTCTTTTGAATAGTAATTTGTTTTTTTCCAATTACACGTAAAGACAATTTTTAACATTCTTTTTTTTTGGAGGCAATTGGGGTTAAGTAATTTGCCCAGGTACCCCACTTTGTGTGTGAGGCCGGATTTGAACTCAGGTCCTCCTGACTCCAGGACCTGTGCTCTAACCACTGTACTACCTGGCTGCCCCATAACATTCATTTTAAATAATGAGTTCCAAATTTTCTCCCTCCCTCTCCCTCTTCTTCTTCCCTAAATAGGTAAGAATTTTTAATAGGTTATATATGTGCAATCATGTAAAACATATTACTATATTAGACATGTTGTGAAAGAAGAAACAGACCAAAAGGGGAAAAAAACCACCAAAAAGATAAAGAAAGTAAAAACAGTATGCTTCAATCTGCGTTCAAACTCCATCAGTTCTTTTTCTGGACATGAGTCCTTTGGAATTGTCTTGGATCATTGCATTGCTGAGAAGAGCTAGGTTACTTATAGCTGATCATCACACAACGTTGTTGTTACTGTGTACAATGTTTTCTTGTTTCTGCTTCCTTGACTTTGCATCAGTTCATTTAAGTTTTTCCAGGTATTTCTGAAATCATTCTCCTTGTCCTTTCTTATAGTACAATAGTATTCCATTACATTCATATACCACAGTTTATTCAGTCATTCTTCAATTGATGGGCATCCCCTCAATTTCCAATTCTTGGCTACCACAAAAAGAGCTGCTATAAATATTTTTGCACGTGTGAGTCCTTTTTCCCTTTTTATAATCTCTCTGGGATTCAGATCTAGTATTGATATTGCTGGATCAAAGGGTACAATTTGATTGCCCTTTGGACATAGTTCCAAATTGCTCTCCAGAATGACTGGAACAGTTCACAGCTCCACCAATAGTGCATCAGTGTCCCAAATTTCCCACATCCTCTCCAACATTTATCATTTTCCTTTTCTGTCATATTAACCAATCTGATAAGGTGTGAGATGGTAACTCAGAGCTGTTTTAATTTTTTGGGCTACTTTCCAAGACTGTTAGTTGCAGAGGACTTGCCAACCTTCATTGTAGAGGAAATTTCCTTGTCCAGGAATTCTTTATGTCAATGAAGTCACAGATCCTCATAGTCCTAATCCTTAACTCTTAAATGACCTAAATATAAAATGTCATACCATTAAAAACACAACAAAATCAGAAGAGCAGATCAAATGCTCCAACAGTGATGAGGAAATTCTTAACTAAACAAAAGGATGGAGGCAATGACAATATATAAAATAATTTTGATTACATGAGATTGAGAAGTTTATGTGTGAGCAAAATGATGAATTCAAGACGTTTGGCCCAAATGAACCTATTCTCAGGCACTGAAAGAAATGATGGATGTGGTTTTTGAGTCAGTCATTGATACTTTAAAGGTCATGGAAAATGTGAAAATGGGTCACAATAATGGATGAGGGCAAATGTCTTGATTAAAAAAAAGGAAAGAGACCAGAGTCTGAAAAACTAAATAATAGTGATCTTAACTATGATTCCTGATAAAATTCTAGAGTGGAGCATTGAAGAGGTAGCTGGTGAAATCTAGAAAGGGAAGCAATGATCACAAAAAGCCAGCATGGCTTCAAGAACAAGTCACACCAGACTAATCTCATTTTCTTTTTGACATCCAATGATGCTTGAGAACTTGTCATGGGCAAGTCCAACTCTACTGTCATGCTGGGCCTTTTCCAATAGTGTGTTTCTTCCAGGGCCTCCATATTGAGGAGGGTGCCAGGCTGGCCATCCTTCAGTTCCCTCCTGGCTTTGCTTTGGACTTTCTTGACTATGCTCCTGCCTATATACCCCCTTCTCTCCACCCTTTCTCAGCTCTCTTTTGTGTATTGTCTTCCACTATTAGAGTATAAGCTCCTTGAAGGCAGGGTTTTTTTTCTTTCTTGTATTTGTTTCTCCAGCACTTATCATAGTGCCTGGCCCATAGAAAGCACTTATTAAATGCATATGGCCTTGCCTGTTGTCCCATCTTTGGGTATACTCCTGTTAGCAGGGATACATAGATACTCTTTATTTTATATCGAGCATAGCTAGCAAAGAGATTTTTATATCATGCAAATTGAAAAAAGCATACACGCTTGTTCCATTTTAAAAATGTATGTCCATGATAACATTGCTTTTATTTTGCTTATAAACAGACTGTAGAACGTATGTTAAATTTATGAGACGTGCAGCAGAATGTTACCGCGTTCTTGAACCACCACTGTTTTACAAATTTGGCATCTGCAGGCTTCGAAAGACTGAAATGTTTTAAATTTATTTACACCCCACAGTTTCCTTAGGGAACTGTTTTCCATAAGCTAATGAGGCAGTGGTGCAAGTGTCTCACTGTTATTCCTGGCAGGACCCTCTGAGCCTTGCCGGCCCTGCTTCACTGTTTTTTTCTTCAGTAGCCCAGTGCAAATAATAAATAAGGGAAATACATCATCCCTTTTAATATGGGTGCCAAGTGGTGAAGCTGCCAAGGTTAAGACAAAGCAGTTGTGAGTTGGAGTCCATTCCTACCCTGTACCACATGTGCCCCTAGCCTAAGAGACACCCTTAGAGTGTGGCATTTTATCATTTCAGATTGCTCAGAATGAGCACATATAGTCCCTTGACATCTTCTCCATGAAACAGCCAGATTTTTAAGAGGGAACGATATAGCTCAGTGTTTCTGGAGAAGAGGATTCTTGGTAGATTAAAAGGCCCTTTGAAGTCAGGGATTTTAGGATGATAGGATCATAGATTTGTAGCTAGAAGGGAACTTAGAGATTAGTGAGTCCAATTCTGTCATTTTATAAAGAAGCTGAGGTCTGGGGAGGTTAAATCATTTGCCTGAGGTAACACAAAGTATATTGCTTACTGTCTTAGGGGGGAGATGAGGGAGGGAGAAAATTTGGAACTCAAAATAAAAAAGAGGATGCTAAAAATTGTCTTTTCATGAAATTGGAAAAAATATTATTAAAAAAGAGTAAATATCTGAGCCAAAACAGTGTGTCACAAAACTTTTAGGGCAATATTAAGCCATTAAAGTTTAATGAGACTTTTGAGGCACCCTGTATTCGAACCCAATTCTTCTTGACTCTAAGTCCAGTGCTTTTTTCACCATGTCAGGATGAACTGGTCTGTCTTCATTATTTATGCAAACACTTATTGGCTACCTAGCACTGTTCTCAACTTTCTGCTCACCAATGATGGGAATTGAAATGGGGGAAAAGAAGTATGACATAATCCCTGCCTTCAAAAAATTTATAATCTTTTTTTTTTTAACTCCAAAGTAAATTCTCTAATATATTATACTCAGGTTGATGAGTCTGATTTTGTACATGAACTAAGAATGGTTTTTACATTTAAAAATACAAAGAACTTTATACAAAATTGTTAAAACCTCTCTTGGTTTTACCTGTCTTGGAGTACAAATGCTCTGCAGTGGGAGGGATTAAGTCCCAGCTGACCCTTGTACTACACCATGATGCTCCTGATAATCTGCTTTGAGAACACAATTTCCACTTCATTTCCCATGCTTCCTTTTCTCCTATTTGTCTTTAATCAACATCACTCAACTAATGAACAACAAAACATTAGATTGTGTGGCTGGGGATGTAAGTAAACCAGGAGTTTAGAGAAAGGAAAGATAAGTGTGGGTTGGGGTAATAGGAGAAGACTTCTTGGAGGAAGTATACTTGAATTGGGCCTTGAAGGGTAAAGAAGATTCAAATAGATGGAAGGGCTACCCATTAGACACAATAGGAAAGGCAAAAGGATGAGGCTGGGACAAGGGAGGGTGGGTGCCTGTAGAGGTGTGGGAAGTAAGGCTGTATAGATTGTTGTTGTCATTTTTCAGTTGTGTCTGACTTTTTGTGACCTCATTTGGGGTTTTCTTGGCAAAGATATGGGAGTGGTTTGCCATTTCCTTCTCCAGTTCACTTTACAGATGAGGAAACTGAGGCATACAGGGTTAAGTGACTTGCTCACACAGCTAGTAAGTGTCTGAGGCTGGATTTGAAAGGAAGATGAGTCTTTCTGACTCTAGGACCAGTGCTCTATCCAATGTATCACCTAGTTGCCCTAGCTATTATATAGATAGGATGGGCCAGACGATGGAAGACCTTCAAAGCTAAACAGAAGAGTTGAAACATGATACAGTGGGTCACAGGGAGCCATTGTAACTTACTGAACTGCAGAAGTAAAATGATGAAAATAGAATTTTAGGAAGATTAGTTTGGAAGTAATGTGCAGAATAATGGGTGAACAGAAAGACTGGGGAAAGAAAGTCCAACTCTTCAGTAAGTCAGGTGGGAGGTAATAAAAGCCTGGGCTAGTGTAATGATTCTGGAAGTGAATCAAAAGATGGGGGGGGGGTGGAAATCAAGCAAACACCAATATCATCAGTATCAACCAACCAATTAATCAAAAATCATTTACTACTATATGCCAAGCACCATGCTAGGCCCTGGGGATACAAACTCAAAAAATACAACTGTTCCTGATCTCAAGGAATTTATATTCAATAGAATTTGGGAATATACAGATAAAGCATTGATTAAGTGCTAATGGCTGGGATACAAATACAAGTAATCAAGACAGTCCTTACCCTTAAGCAGCTTAAATTCTAATAGGGAAGTCAAAGAGCTGGAATTAAGGAGGATCCAAGTGATGACAAGGAAGAGGAGTAGAAAAAGTCTAGAACATTGAGGAATCAGTGAAGAGAAGCATGACTGGGGCCCCTTTTGCATAAATGTAGGGAATGAAAGAGAGGGAAGAGACAAAGATGATCATAAGGCAGTTAGCGTCTTTGCCCACAGATGAATTTTTCTCTTCTCTGTCTCTTTTTTAAAACTGCTACTTTGTCTAGGTTTCAAAATTTAAAAATCCTTGAAAATTAGTGGATGAATTCTCATCAAGAATTCTATAGTTGCCTGTATCAAAGAAATAGTTCTTAGGTTCAAGTGGTTCTGGAAATTGGGGGATGCAATAAATGATCACCAAGGAAGCAGGGTGTTCTAATGGAAATAGTGCTGGGTCTGACATCAGAAGACTTGGGTTTGAGTTGTCATTTTGGTACTTTCTACCTGTGTGACCTTAGGTAAGCCACTTAACTACTCTGGTCCCAGTTTCCTAAGATGATGGATTAGATGACTTCTCAGGTCACAATGTCGAGCAGCTACATGGCACAGCAGAGAGAGTGCTTGGTCTGGAATCAGGAAGACTCATCTTCATGAGTTCAAATCGGATCCCAGACACTTACTAGCTGTGTGACCCTGGGCAAGTCACTTAACCCTGATTGTCTCAGTTTCTCATTTGTAAAATGAGCTAGAGAAGTAAATGGCAAACCACTCCAGTATCTTTGCCAAGAAAACCCCAAACAGGGTCATGAAGAGTTGGACATGACTGAAACAACAAAACAAGATCATTATTTATGATCTTCTGGTCCCAGCCAGCCCTAGGATAATAAACTCAACCTTTACCTGTCATGGTGTAGTTCCTAATGTACCATCCAGGCTTTATCTCCCATAGCTTCCACCCTCATTCTTGACCTCCACAAGGCCAGGAATGTTGTGTCTCATTTCTACATAGTCTTGGTCTCAGCAGATGGTCACCCAGAAACCAGGGACATTCCAGAAGAAGGTGGTTTTAGATGAGGTGCTGCAGCCAGATAGGGGGAAATTTGGATAGCTGGAGGGAAGCAGGGGGCACCAGAGATTGTGGAGAGGGTCTGCCAGGAGGTGGGAAAGGGCTATTAAAAAGGGGAAATTGGTGAGAATCAAAGACAAACTTTGCCTTCTTTTTAGTATGGCTTGGGCTCTGGTGGAAACTGCCCCATGCCCAAGGTGGCTTGTGCTTGTTTTAAGGGGCTCCTTTAAAACAGATAAGCTCACAGCTTGTGTGCAAACGCTACTGAAGCAGCCCTTTTTTGGAGAAAGGGTCACCTCTCTGTTGGATATCTGCTTACAGTCAAACCTTGGTTCCTGGAACTGGAGCAACTTGCCAGAAGCTTCAATTAGTGGAAAGTGTGTGTATGTATGTGTGTGTGTGTGTGTGTGTGTGTGTGTATGTGTGTGTGTATGTATGCTTGTAGGGGGTGTAGCATTCTACTTTTAGGAGAAAGTAGCAGATGACATAAGAGCTCCTTTAAACATATCAGGGATTTATTAATTAAAAAAAATAAAGACAATATAAAACCAAACACAAACTCCCCTGGAGGGCATGTTACAGACTCAGCATCCATTCAGTCCAATTTCCTACATTTTTTGTATCTATATCTTTAGTACTTTATAATGTAAATTGATCATTGGAATAGTTATCCTTGTGACAGTGCAAGATCCTGATTCATGTAAGAAAGATTTAATCAAATGGTCATGACAAACGTATTAGGGGTGATTATATAAGGCAATGAAACTGATTTTTCAAGAAATGTACTTCAATATGTTTCAGCATAGTATTTTAGTACTCAAAAAGCATGCTTCCTGAACTCAAAGCCATAGCTAGGGCTTTTTGCATCTGGGGCAAATATTACAAACTGGAATGAGTGACTTGAAACTTTCTTCATTTAAGGTTGCACATGTGTGTAAGAGCAGGCTACCATCCTGTTAGAGGACAAAGAGATACTGGGACACTGGCATAAAGTGGTTACACAAAGGGTAGAGGGAGAGGATCAGGTCAAGGCTGGGGATCAACTACCTTCCAGCCCTCCATTAAGCATATTCCTGTTTTAGCTATTCTTGGTAACCAGCTACTAAACTCTGTTATTGTTCATGTGCTATCAAACCCTCTAAATTTGGTGGCCTCCAAACTTGGAACCCTGAGACAAAGCCCTGGTCATTCCACCCTAGTTCTATCTCTGTCTGCTCTGATGCTAATTGCAACCACTAGGATATGGTTTTAGGAGTTGTAGCCCCAGGTGTCTCATTACCTGGTGGCCAGCCTTAGGGTGATGAGCCTTTCTGAACTTGTTGAGGATGGTCTGGAAAGGCAGACACACAGACTGACTGACTGGACCAGAATTTTAAGTCTTTCCCGCATGGCAGGACCTTCCAAAGCTTGTGTTCTGCCAGCAGGGCCTTCAAGGACCCACAGTTCCCTCCATGCCACAATAGGACATTGCAGAAGGACTTTCATGGAGGTTTAAGAAACATACCAGGATTTATACCTCCAAGTGAACATCATCCTGGGATATTAGAAATATTGCAATGATACTGCCACTAATTCAAACATATCTAGGATGCCTCTTTTGGAATTGCCTTTGACCCTTTCTTTGGAATGTCCTCAATGGTAGCCAGTCCTTTCCTTGGACAGTGGATTTGATTTTGAGAAACAGTCATAAATCAATGGAACAAAGGCTGATGAATAAATAAAAAGGGAGATAGATCAACTTAGTAATACCATTTGGAATAAAGAAGAAAAATGGAGTGTAGCTATAAAGTAACGAGACACTTTTCTTGTTACTATTTCAAAAACTGCCTTTGAATCTGGTGGCCTGATAAAGTCTGGTTTCCCCTGAGCATCAGGGAAAAGACACACATATGTATGTATGTGTGTATGTATGTATGTATGTGTAAATGTGTAGGAGTGTGTGTATATGTATATATGCATGTATGTTATATATGTATATACACAATGTATGTATGTGTATATACATACACACATATGGAATATATGTATTTTCTTAGAGCCAAGTCCATACTAAACAACAAGGGTAGAATCAGTGTTTTCAAGTTGACAAAATATTTGACTTCTGTCTCCAAGCTCTTTCCTGCACATCTCTGAGAAAACTGGTGTAGTAAGGCCTAGAAGAGCATTGTTTCTAGGGATGGGGAACCCTGTAGCCACAGGTTCCCCACCTCTGGTTTAGGTCATAGGAGACACCTTGAGGTGCTTATGGCCTTCTATATGGCACACATATATAAAGAATGGGCTGAGTATGTAGGCACGCTTGGGCATTCCTGGCTATACTCACAATCAAGTTATCTATTCAATTCAATTCAGTATACAAATTTATGAGGCATCTAATGTATAGAAAGCATTGTTCTAGGGCCTAGGGAAGATACAAAACCTTGATAAAATAGGGTCTTTGCTTAAAGGTGGTGATAACTAGATGGTGCAATGGATAGAGCACTAGACCTGGGGTCAGGAAGACCTGAGTTCACATCTAGCCTCAGACACTTACTAGCTGTGTGACCCTGAACAAGTCACTTAACCTCTATCTGCCTCAGTTTCTTCCACTGTAAAATGGGGATTAAAATAGAATCTAAATCCCAGGGTTGTTGTGAGGATCAAGTGAGAAGCATAGTGCCTAGCACATAGTAGGCATTTAAATGCTTATTCCCTCCCTCTTTGTTCCCATAAAGGTTTTAGTGAAGCTAGGAAATGTGACCCAAACAAAAGTAACTATAACAAAAGATAATACCAAGAAAGCCTGAAAGGAGGGAAATATTATCAAATGGAAGCATCAGAGGAAGCTTCATGGAGGAGGTGGTATTTATTTAATTTTTTTATCATATTATATTTTTTCTAATTACATGAAAAGACAATTTTAAACATTCATTTTTATATAAATTTTTGAGATTCAAATTTTCTCTTTCCTCTCTCCCCTGCCCCCTCTCTAAGATGTAAGCAATCTGTATAGTTTGTATATGTGAAATCATGTAAAAAAGTGAAAATAGCATGCTTCAATCTGCATTCAGACTCCATCCATTCTTTCTCTTCATGTAGATAGCATTTTATATCATGAGTCTTTTGGACTTGTCTTGGATCATTGCTTAGAAGAGCTAAGTCAATCATAGTTGATCATTACACAATGTTGCTGATACTGTGTACAATGTTTTCCTGGTTCTACTCACTTCACTTTGCATTAGTGCATGTAAGTCTTTCCAGGTTTTTCTGAAATCATCTTGCTCGTCATTTCTTATAGCACAAGAGTATTCCATTACATTCATATAACCACAACCATTCCCCAATTCATAGGTGAGGAGATGGTATTTGAATTGGACTTTAAATGGTAGATAGGAGTTTAATAACAGGTCAAGTGGTGGGGCAAACTGAGTAAAAGCACAAAGTGAGAATGTACAGGGCAGCTTGTAGTGGATGGTGAATAGTCCAACTTGGCAGAATCTTAAAATTGAAGAAGGGGGACATTATAATTCCAGAAGGGAAGGTTGTTCCAGATTTTGGAAGGTCTTAAATGACTTTTCTTGGAAGACAATCTGGAGTCATTGCAGGGTTTTGAGCAGAGAAATGACACAAGCAGATATATGAAGACAAGATTAACATCAGTCCATTAAAATAATGAGTATTTTGCCTGAAATGGTTTATATGTGAATAGAAAATTGTAGGATTTAGAGCTGGAAGTGAATTTAGAGATTATCTAGCCTTCACCTCTAATTTTACAAATGAAGAAACTGAAGTCCCAAGAGATTAAGAGACTTGTTTAAGGGTCCACTGCTAGGAAGTAGTGGAGTTAGGATTCAAACCCAAGTTTTCTGATTCCGTAGCCAGAGTTCTTACCACTGTCATTCTCTAACTCCATTTTTATACAAATGAGGATACTGAGGCTCCATGGTTATAAAAATAAATAATAGTCTTTAGATATAAGCCTGAAGATTAGTATGTTTAAATTAATGGTTAAGTTCGTTGCTTGTGGTCATCCTATTAGGAAATAGCAGAATATGGATTTGAATTCAGGTCTTCTGACTTTAAACCTGGCACTCTTTCTAAGATACCATGCTGTGATTTCACTGTGGCTACTCCCTTCATTGATGTAAGTCATCATTCATCCACATCTTCTCATCCTGTGCCATTCTTGTCCTTGCCATTCTTTACATTCTCAGTGGAAGAGCCACCAAATGCTTTATTGAACTACGTGCCTGAAAGGGACCTCAGATGTCACGTCACCCACTCTGTCTTCTTCTGGTTCTGTTAATATCGCAAGGATACTAATGTATAGAAAACCCATGAACAGGAAAAGAAGAGGATAAATATTTTTAAAATGGAAAATTACAATGGCTTTGTTTAAAAACTTATTTTTTAAAAATTCAAATAACTTGTTTTCATTCAAAACATTTATCCTTGGTCCAATTTGAATGTTCCTTTGTTATTAATTGCTTTTTGCTTAATGTTTCCTTTTTTCTATTTTAAGATTATATTCTATTCTCTTTATCGATATGACAGCTGACCTTATTAAAAAGTTTATTTGGATAAAGTGTGATTTTCAGATAAGAGGGACGGTAACACAAACAAAGAAAGCTGGTCAACACGTCAAAGCTCCAAGTTACTTATAAGAGTCAGTCAATGTTTGCACATTGGTTGAAAGAGGAGGGTCCTGGGATGAGGAATGATATTAACCTACTACACTTTAGCCAATAGACCTGATCTTTCCCCTCCAACCTCCTGTAGCTTGCTTGGGTAGCTGGGGAAGGGCTGGAGGGCATGTTTGTGAATTTGCACGTGTTGTTATATTTTTAAGAAAGGTTCACTGCCTGTTGATTTAGAGGAGTATTTGTTGGCTGAAAAATGTCATGAAGCTACCAAAAAAAATTTGTGGAGTGGTCAGTGTTAAGGAATATTTTATTCCCAGGAACTAAAAGTTCTGACACAGAAGTTTAGAATTGAGAAATGCAGGCAATGGCTTTGATATATCATTAAGGATTCAGCCTAAATCATCTTGTAAGAGAAAATTTTAATTTTCCAAGTACTTAGAAAGAGGAGGGTGCCTGGCCAGGGTTGGGGGGGATAGGATAGGGGTGGGGGTAGGAGTGGGAGGAGTGAGGGTAAAAAAAAAAGCTCAGGAGGTGACAAGGTATCCCATTTGTAGAGATATTCAGACTTTCCATTCCTTTATTATGTGTGCATGATGTAAAGCTCTTTAATGTAAAAAGTAAATAATAGCCTTTAGGTATAAGCCTGCAGATTAGTATGTTTAAATATTAGTATATATTTGTAACCACAGCCAGATTATTTGATAATGCCTGTCTCTGTCTACTATCAAAGAACACTTTAAATGTTTTCTTTCTATTTTATGTTTCATTTCATGAGAGGAGGTAGAAATTTTAAAACATGATAACAAGTTTATAAAACTTTCCCTTAAGCTACAGAGAGTGGTCCATGTTGACAGAAACAGAGTGTGTCCCAAACCAGATGCTCTGGGGTTATTCTATTTGTTAACCTATTTCTAAGTAATGACATATGAGGCTTTTGATGCCAAAGAGAAGAATATATTGCATGCCCTCTGTGTCATCCCCTCCCCCCAAGTGTAGTTACATTATTCATCTTCAATATCAAAATCACTATATTGTTTTTACAGAGATATAATGAAGAATTTCTGTACCTTTTATGAATTTCAACAGATGTGTTCATTTACTTGCTCTCCCCCAACTTCAGAGAGCTTTACTTTCCCACTTCCCCTTCCTCCTCAACCCAGTCCTCACCTAAATGTACAAATCCAAGCCATAGAATTATGAATCTAAACATCAATATTTATTAAGCAACTACTATGTGCCAAGGACTGTGCTAATCACTCTTAGCAGATTACAGTTTCAGTGTTTTCTTTGCTTTCTCCTCTCCTCTCCTCTCCTTTCCTTTCCTTTCCTCTCCTTTCCTCTCCTCTCCTCTCTTGTTCAGTTACATAAGGTTCACTTAATTAATGGAGTTTAATTATTCACTGTTCTGTACCTGCATGAAGGACAGAGTTGGCAAGAGCTTGGGAGGGGAAAGATCCTTGTCTTCTGTCTTCCAGTTTTGAGAGAGAAAAATGCTCTTCAGATCCTTGAAGGGAGAGTGGCTACAAAGAAGCTGACATGTAGAGTAGCTGACACCTAGAACATGGCATTATCCCTATCTTAGATCATCACTGGAAACATGCTGAAGCATACTTGCACCCATCATGGATCCTCTATTGTCCTTTGGGTCAACCATATCTTTGATTCCTTGGAAACTATGATATTCTAAGTTTTAGATTCCTGGATCATGGCCTGAAGAACATTGTGTTTACATTAGGGAGGAACTTTGTTTAAAAACTCCACACGATTTCCTCAATGCAACCCAACCTGTTACCTTCCTTTTATATAGTTCTGGGTCTAACTTATTTGGACATATGGACACACTTCTATATACCTTTGACTCATAGTATCATAATTTCAAAGCTGGAAAGTACCCTATGAGCCATTGAGTCCAAACCCTTTGTTTTACAGATGAGGAAACTGAGTCACAGAGAAGTTAAGTGACCAACTTGCCCAGAATCGCACAACTAGTAAGTGTCTGAAGCGAGATTTGACCCCAGGTCTTCCTGACTTCAAGTCCAGGACCCTATTCATTATATTATGCTGATCAAACAAGATAATATATGTAATATACCTTCAATCCTTAAAATGTTTTGCAATTAGCTATTATTACTTTTATTATTATGTATTAACTCAATAGACTAGTCATCCATCACAATATGTCATCATCTGGATAATAGACATCATGTTAATTTCATTAAACCCCAGAATATTACAGGACCTCATCAATGAGATCTATTCAATGGAGATTAACCTAATAAATATATATGGGAAAAACTAAATGGATGAAAAAATGCTCGGTTGACTAACTTAATTAAAAAAATCCCCAATCAATAATCTTTATTTAATCTAATCTAATCTAATTTAATACAGTACAAAAATTTTTGTAGTGTACTAGGAATTTTTGTTGCCATTTTTTGTAGAATGTAAACTCCTTGAGAGAGAGAGACTGTCATTTTTTGTGTTTGTTTAACCATTAGGAGATATTGTTGGCCACTAACATGATCTTTTTTTTTTTTAATCTAAAAGAACCAAGTTCTGCATCTCCCATGCTCGCTATGGTATGTTATAGACTTGTCTTTTCTGAGGACAAGTCCTATGAAAATTGCAGTGGTTCTCAGAGGGTGGGTGATATTTGGTTCTCCAGCTCCACCTTTCCCTGGACAGCCATAGAGGGTGGTTAGTATGTATCTACCCCATCAGAAAAATTCTGAGGTCCTACCTACTGGAAAACCCTGCATCCTCTGTGAATAAACTGTATTTCACTGAATGCTGGTTATTGACGTTGATATAATGGAGTTGGCTCTATAGGAACAGCTAGGCATACTTGTATGTAATGCTGTTTTACTCTTTTCACACAATTAATAGAAGGTATAAACAGTACATATACCTGCATGTGTGGAGTTTCTCCTACACCCAGGTCATCCCTAAAATAGTATATAAGTAACTAGGTGCATATTGGTATATAGGGCAGCTGTGAGTTAAATATAAGACTATTTTACAGAAAACTCACACAAGGCAGGCACTCATATGGTGATCAGAAGAAGCTATACAAGGACACTCTCAAGGTCTCTCTGAAGAACTTTAGAATCAATTGTGAGACATGGGAGACACTGGCACAGGACTGCCCACCATGGTGTGCCTGCATCAAAGAAGGTGCTATACTCTATGAGTGAAGCAGAATTACAGTAGCTCAAAAGAAACATGAGATGTAAAAATTTAAAGACATCTCCACTCCAAATCTTCATATAGACTATTTGTGCCTGAACTGTGGTAGAACATTCCCAATTCATATTGGTCTGACCAGCCACAGTCGGACACACTGTACCTCAACTCCAATCTCTATTGAGATGTCATTTTGGTCCTCTTTGAGAACAACCAACTGATATAACACAACTAGGTGGTACTGTGGATAGAGTGCTGGGCCTAGAGTCAAGAAGACCTGAGTTCAAATCCGGCCTCAGACACTTACTAGCTGTGTGACCTTGGACAAAACACTTAACCCTGTTTGCTTCAGTTTCCTCATTTGTGAAATGAGCTGGAGAAGGAAATGGGAAACCTCTCCATTGTCTTTCCCAAGAGAACCCCAAATAGGGTCAGGAAGAATCTGAAATGACTGAACAACAACAACAATAACAACAACAAACACCATTGTCAACCCAGTGATTCCAGGAAAGACATGTTAGTTGTTTAGTTCCCCCATGTTGGCAGCGAGGCTTAATAGATAGATTCTAGACTTGGAGTCAGGAAGACCTGGGTTCAAATTCTGTCTCAGGCACTTACTGACTATGTGACCCCGAGCAAATCACTTAACCTTTCTGAGCCTCAATTTCCTCATTTATAAAGAGAAAGTTGGATTTGATGACCTCTAAAGTCCCTTCTAGCTTTAAATCTATGAACTGATAACTTTGTGAATATTGAAAAACAGCACATTTCCTAAGTCATAGCATCTGGTGGGACCAGCCATTAAATGAAGGACTCAGGACTTCTGGGTCCAGGTCTTGATTCCTCCTTGTGATATGGGGCATTGACTAAGATGTAGACAGACACTCCTATAGCTCGTGATTTTCTGTTCATTGTCCTATTGCAGGCAAGGACCCTCTATAGGTCCTAGTCCTGTCTAGCTCATTGTAAGTGGAGTGGGGGTGGGGGATAGGCAAGAGCAAGCCGGATGTCACAAGAAACTATCTGCGTTCCTCACTATTTGGTTCTTAACTTTTTTGGTAGCCTTTCTTTCATAGCTGCCATACTGACTCATTTCTACATTGAACCACTGTTAAAATTTAAAAATTTTCATACTCACCCTCATAAACTTTATGAATGGGACGTTGAAATTTTACATTTGTGTTGGTAGGTCTTTGACCAGCTCCTCAACCATAGTGGCTTCCCCTTCCCTACATTTAATAAAACTAAAATCTGAGCTACTTCTGGGGCTTAGGGATCTGCGTTGTTGTTTTGACCTTGTCACTGGCTAGCTAGGTGACTTTGACAGTCAGTCAGTCAATAAACATTTATTAAGCACCTTTTGTATGCCAGACATTGTGCTAATTTAAGAGGATAAAAAAAGAGTCAAAAGAGAGGCCCTACCCTTCAGGAGCTTACAAGTCTCATCGCATCTCTGGGCTTCCCTCAGTTTCCTCATTTGTAACATAAGGTATTTGGACCAGAATGTTTCTGAGATTCCTTCCAGCTCTGAGACACTATGGTTCTGTCATGGTATACTCACTGCAGTGAATAAAAAGAGACAGGAAGCATTGCCCCTACTTTTAAGCAGCCCAGTGCTCTGCCAGGGGCCTGGAATCTGAGTGAGGGGTTGGCATCAGGGAAGAGAGGAACCTGAATGCAGGGACAATGGCCCTATAGCCATTCTAGTGTGCATCACATAGTGCAGCTGCGTCCCTGCATCTCTGTAGCTATGCTAAGACCCTTTGGGAAAACCCTTTATTTAGGGTTGCAGTCTTTCTGTGTGTAATTTCTTTGAGCATCAGTATCAAGGGCAAAATTGAGGTTAGATGCTCTTAACAGAAACCAAACTAGAGCTCAGACATAGCCCTGGTTGTGATGAGAACTTGTTGGAAAAGATTTATGCCAACGAGGGACCTTTGGAATTAATTTTAAATGTGCTTAATAATAAACAAAAATTATAATAGGTAGCATTTACATAAAATTTCAAGGTTTGCAAAGTGCTTTACACATGTAAAGCATATTACTGGTCCTTGTAACAACCTATCTCACTTGATCCTCATAATAACCTTGTGAAGTAGGTTCTATTGTCACTCCTGTTTCACAGATGAGGAAATTGAGGTTGAAAGAGGTTGTTTGGTAATTAAGTTGTTGTTCAGTCATTTCAGTTGTCTCCTTTTCTTCATGACTCCATTTGGGATTTTCTTGGCAAAGAAAATAGAGGGAGTTGCCTTTTCCTTCTCCAGCTCATTTCACGGATAAGGAAACTGAGGCAAGCAGAATTAAGTGACTTGCTCAGGGTCACACAGCTAGTAAGTGTCTGAGGTCAGATTTGAACTCATGAAGATGAGTCCTTCTGACTCCAGGTCTGCCACTATACCCACTGTGCCACCTAGCTGCCTTCGGTAGTTATGTAATGTACCAGCCGCTCCGACCTTGTGCCGGCCGCGCCAAACACTCTCCTCCTATAAGGAGCAGGCTGCCAGAGTCATACTTACCTACCAGTCTTCGGTGCCTACCCGGATACACACACAGAGACGACCCATCAGGAGGCTGCCAACACCCGAGCTTTATTCAGAGGCCATCACAGCAAGGCATCACAGCAAGTCATCACAGCAAGGCATCACAGCAAGCCATCACAGCAAGGCCAAGCAACAGAGCAGGAGCAAAGAGAGCGCACCCCCGACCATGACTGTTCCTCAGTACCTACTTAGCCCCTCCTCCTCAGCCCGCCTACTAGTCAATGATTGTAGGGTCAGATACCGGAAGGGGCTGTCTGAGTTTAGCGCACCAAGGGAGAGGGAGTGACGCAGGAGGCCAGGACCAGATACAGGAAGGAGGCGTCTGGGATTAGTGCATAGACAAAGAGTACGTGACCTAGGGAGTCAGGCTCAGATACCGGGAGGAGGCATTTGGGGTCAGTGCTACACAAAGGGAAGGTACGTGACCCAGGAAGTCAGGAAGGACACAGGAAGGAGGAGTCTGGGGTTGACGTTGCATATAGGGAGGGGACTAAGCAAAGGGAACTCGTCCTCTGCCAACCCACTCCCACGTGGCACCGCCCCTTGCCTCAGGAGCTCATGCTCCGGCTACTTCCTTGCACCCAGCTTATCTCACATAGCACTGCCCACTGCCTCAGGGCTTCTCCGTATCCAGCCCATCCCAGTTCACCACAACTCCGCCTACCGCAGCCCCTGCCTCGACTTCCAAATACCCAGATTCTACCCCAATCTTGCCACAATGCTCACCTGGCAGCTGCCAACATCAGACAGTCCCTCACAATGTAATACAGTGGAAAAAACACTGGGCTTTGTCAGGAAGACCTGAGTTCAAATATGATCTCAGAGAATTTCGAGTTGTGTGATCCTGAGCAAGTCATTTAACACCTGTCTTCCTCAGTTTTTTCAACTGTAAATGGGGATAATAACAGCACCCACCTCCCACAGTTGTTGTGAGGATCAAATGAGATAATATTTGTGAGGCACTTAGCACAGTACTTGGTACATAGTAGGTGCTTAATAAATGCTCTTCTTTTCCCACTCCTTGCCTTACCTTGCCTTCCCTTACTTTCCCCTCCCTCCCTGACTTTCCCTCATACAAGTAGTATCTAAAGCAATATTTGAACTGAGGGCTTCCTGACTCCATGTTCAGCCCTCTATACGCGATGCTGCCTCATGTCCTAGATGGTGAAAATCTTATACCAAACACAATGTAGGGCAGTCTAGTGCCTAAGGAAATTGTGTAATATGGAGAGAAAATAAAACTCTGTTTTCGTGAAATTGATCTGATGGTCCATGAGAGGCCAGCAGAGAGCTGCCTTTTCAGCACCATCTCTTCCCCACAGGGTGAGAACCTTTCCACAGAGAGTAAGCCCTGATTCTTTGCTCAGGATCCTTAATACAAAACTGGTGCTTTATACTCGGATGGGACTTCAGGTCACCAGGCTAGGCTAATTCTCATAATGTGGAGCCATTGGTCAGTTTCAATAAATTTAGCCTTCTAGGGATTGATTGACTTTGGCTTATGTGATGCCATTAAGGCATGGAATAGGGGTTGAGTTGAGGCTGACATTGTCCTTTTAATGTGGTAAAACTCTGATTAGCTGGAGCTCAGCCAGAACCCTCAACTTAATGGATTTTCTCCCCTCTTCCCTATATTGGAAAAAGAAGAAAAGCACAGGAAAACAAATAATTATAGTCAGGTCTTGATTAGTATGAATAATGAATCCCCTGAAGTTATATGTATTGAAATTTACTATTCTATTTACTATTCAAGTTAACATTCGAAACTATTTCAAAATTATAACTATAAAAATATGGTAATTAGTTCCAGCCCAATTGAAATATGCAGTGCAAATTTGAATGATATGATCATTTCAGAGGATTCATTCAAGTAATTGGGACCTAACTATCCTCATAGACTTCCTTTGGAATTGGAAGGGACTTTGGAGATAATTTAATTCAGTGATACCCAAATACTCAAAATTTCTTTGCTTGTGGCATAGTATTCTTTGCTTTTGCAATCTGAACACTTAAATTGACAACACGGTGGAAGAAGCAGGAGAATTTGTACATGCACAATTTCTCACCATAAGAACAGCTGTTTTTGTTGCTTTTTGGACATGTTTTGGTTAGCCTATAAGTGAGTAAGCAAGTATCCATTTTGTGAATACTATATTTATCACGCTGGGTAAGTAAAATTGCTAAATAAGATTTATATTAAATAAATTTGTATATAAATGCTCTCATATCAGCAACAAACCAATACCTCAAATTCTGTAGCCCATCTAGCAAAAATCAAGGCATACCTTTTGAAAAATGACTGATTTAATCCAACCTCCTCATTGTATAGAAAAGGAAACTGAGGCCCCCAGAGTTTGTGATTTACCTGAGGTCAACGAGTAGTTGATTTTAGATTCTTTTCCTTCTGGAATCAGTACCTAGGATCAAAGGATCATAGACTGAGAGCTAGAAATGATTGTAATGTTATAAATGAAGAAACTGAGCATTAGAGAGGGTAAGTGACTTTATCAGGATGACATAGCTAGTAAGTTTCAGAGACAGGATTGGAATTTGGTATTTAGGAATTTAGACTCCAAATCAAGTGTTCTCTCCACTATACCATACTGCCCCATCTTCTTTACCTCAGATTTCATTAAAATTGATGTTACCTGCAAAGACACACCTAGGACTCTATCTAAATAATAGAAATATTAGTTTCTCATGAGTAGGCTGAGCCAATATAGTAAAAAATGACAATGCTGTCTAAATTAATTTACTTATTCAGTGCCATATATCAATCAAACTCCCAAAGGATTACTAATAGAGTTAAAAGAAATAATAATAAGAAAATTTATCTGGGAACTAAAAGGTTCTGAATCTGAAGGGAAATAATGAAAAAAGTGGGGAGGAAGTGGGCCCAGCAACAACAGAGCTCATACTAGGTTAAGGAACAGAAGGATTGATCAATAGAATAGATTTATATAGAAAATATACAGAAGCAAATGAGTACAGTAACCTAGTGTTTGATAAATGCCAGATTCCCGTTATTGAGGCAAAGACTCACTCCAACAAAAACTGCTGAAGAACTGGAAAACATTCTGGAAGAAATGAGGTATAGACCAGCATTTCACACTATACACTAAGATAAGATCCAAATGGTTACATAATTTAGACATGGGGGGGCATCATAAGCAAATTAAGGAAGAAGTTACCTGTCAGATCTGTGGGTAGAGGAAGAATTCATACATAAATGAGATAAAGGTTTGTAGAAGGGTAAAATGAACAATTTTTGATTATATAAAATTATAAGGCTTTTGCATAAGGAAAGACAATGCAGTGAAAATCAAAAGAAAAGCAGTTAAATGGGAAAAAAATCTTTGCAGCAAGTTTCTCTGATAAAGGTCTTATTTCTAAGATATAGATGCATATATATAGATCACATTAATGAGAATAAGAACCATTCCCTGATTGATAAATGGTCAAAGATATGATTAGGCAATTTTCAGAGGGGGAAATTCAAGCTATCAATGGCCATATGAAAAAATGCTTTAAATTCCCTAATAAGTAGAGAAATGCCAACCAAAACAACTTCTGGGTTATACCTCACACCCATCAGATTGGCAAAGTTGGCGAAAAAGGAGAATGACCAATGCTAGAGGGGCTGTGTGAAAACAGGTTAAAAAACACTGATGTATTGTTGCTGGAGCTATGAACTAGTCTAGCCATTCTGGAAAGGAATTCAGAACTATGCCTTCAAAGCTATTAAACTATGCATATCCTTTGTATCAGCAATATCACTATATTCCAAAGAGATCAAAGAAAGAGTAAAAGGACACCCCTGTACAAAAATATTTATAGTAGCTCTTTTTGTGGTAGCAAAGAATTGGAAACCAAGGAGATGCCCATAAATTGGGCAAAATGAAGAAAGAGAAGGAGAGAGAGCAGATCATAGGAGAGAAAACCCCTTCACCTTGACTTCCCTTCTTTCTGTTTTGTAGTAGTATGAAAAGCAGCAACAAATAAACTCTTTCAAACCTTAGAAAATCTCAGGAATTCTGTGTGGTTGCTTTATGGAAGTTGAGGGGGGAAAAGACTGTGTTTGCTGTTATCTGGGGAAGGAGAGTCACAAAAACCCCTGGACAGCATCCCTGGCACCTGGCTTTCCAGCAGCTATATGAAGATTTTCCATGAAAGGGTGATGAGGATCTTCCCCTTCCCCTCCCTACTCATCCCCTCCCCACTTGTCCCTGCCCCACCAAAGCCCTCTCACTTTTTGGACATCTCTGATTGTTGAGAAATTTTTTTACACCGAACTATGGTCTGCTTCTTTGTGGGTTCTAGTAATTGGTCCAAATTCTTCCTGCTGGGACTAAACAGAAGAAGCCTAATCTTCAGATATTCTAAGGTAACGTTTTATGTCCCTTAGGTCTTCTCCTCTTGAGGTGAAATATCCTCAGTTCTTTCAACTTATCTAACATGCTTTCCAGTTCTCTCAGCATATTAATGGCTCTTCTCAACTTGCTGCGGCTTGTTAATGCCCTTCCTAATAACCTAGAGCTCAGAATTGCACAATTAGGTGACTAGAGTGGGCAGAATGCAGGACCTAGAGTCAGGAAACCCAGAGTTCAAGTCATGCTTCAGGCACTTTCTAGCTGTTTGGTCCTGGGCTAGTCACTTAACTTTTCTCAGCTTCAGTTTTCTCATTTATAAATATGGGGATACTAGCACCTGTAGGATCAAATGAAGTAATGTTTAAAGCACTCGGCAAAACTTAAAGTTTCTTTCTCTCTTTTTATACATACATACATATGTGCATGCATACATATATAATTATCTTGTATAATTGGCATAATGAAGACAGAATATAGTGGGACTATCAATTCCTTTATTCTGGATGCTATATTTCTATTATTTCAGTCCAAGATTACAGAGCTTTTATGGTTGTTACAACTCATTTTGTTGACTTATATTCACCTTGAGTCCTCCAAAACCTCAAGATCTTTTCATACAAACCACATTCTAGCCTAACATTCTCCATTCCTTACTTAAGCAATTTACTTTTTGGATATAAATATAGAACTTTTCCTTTGTCCATATTAAATTTTATCTTATTCTATTTAGATAATTTCTTACTTATCAAGATAATTTTATATCTTGGTATTGCCATCCAAAGTATTAGCTACATAACCTAGAAAATTTGATGGATGTATTATCTATATCTTAATTTTCCCTAAAACTCCATCCTAGGCCTTCTTTTCTCTCTTTTATTCTGTCTTGGTGATCTTATCAACTTACATACATTATCATTTCTATGATGTTGTGACTTCCAAATGCGTGTGTCTGCATCTCTTAATATAGGATGGAGGGAAAAGAGGGGAGAGAGGATGGGGGAAGAAGGACGGGACAGGGAGGAAAAGGCAAATAGTGTGTTTATCTAGCTTTAGGCTCTCTCCAAGGGCCCGTTTTGTGCATTGCCAACTACCTGTTGGACATTTTTATATGGCTATACTATGGTTATAATAAAACATGATGTGTCAAAAACAGAACTCATTGTCTTCTTCAGCACCTCCCCCCACCCCAAGCCTGTCCCTCTTTCAATCTTCCCTCTTTCTTTTTTAAAAAATTATTTTATTTTTAATTTATGGAATAAAACAAGCACTTCTATGACATAGTACAATAAAAAAGATAATTGCACATGTAATTGAAAATTTATTATGTACAACTTGCTATTCTTTTAAAATATACAACAAAATTATCACGTACATATTTTTTCTTTTTTTCTTTGCCCCCCCCAAGATGGCTACTTAGACACACACACACACACATACACATATATGTATATATATATGTAAATTTATTCTATGCATACTTTTATTTATCAATTCTTTCTCTGGATGTAGATAGTGTCTTTCTTCATATATCCTTTATGGTTAATTTGGGTTTTTAATAATAGACAATATAACTTATTTGCTGAAAGTAATTTTTTGGGTGAATTTTTAAATTTTAAGCTTCAATACTAAATGGGAAAAGAAAAAAAAATCATTGCCATGTACACAGCAGACCATAAGAGAGGATTCAATATAAAACAAGAAATTTCTGTTTCAAGAAAACCTATATAATAAATACTGCACATTGATTTCAAAACTGCCCAATTTTTCTTTACTTCCTTGAATTTCTTTTGTTCTCTGCTGTGAACTTTTTACTTTATTTTTTACCCTTCTTCCACCTACCACCCTAAAGAAGGCTACAATTATGCATGGACATATACACATATACATAGTTATCTGTAAACATGCACATATATGTAAGGCCGTACTATGCTTAATTCCTCCTATCTTCTGTATCTCTGAAGGTAGATAGTATCTTCCTTCATAAGTCCAAGTCTTTCCATGTTTTTCTAAATCTACTAGCTCATCATTTCCTACCCAATCACAGTGATATTCCAACCTAATCACATCCTATCTGAGAGATTATATATGAAAATCCACCCCTACAATTTTTTGCATTCCTTCTATTCTTGACCACATAGGTTTTATTTATATAAGAAAATTTTAATTTAAAATAATTGAAATTATCCTTTTTACACTTCAACAATGCTCTTACCTTATTATATAGTTTAAAGTCTGATATTACTGAATCTCCGTCCTTTATATCTTTTCCCCCTGGTTTCTTTGAGGTTCCTGACCTTTTGTTCTTCCAAATGAACTTTGTTATTATTTTTTTCTAACTCAGTAAAATAACTTTTTAGTAACTTAATTGGGATGACTTTCAATAGATTAGTTAGTTAAGACTGTCATTTTAAAAATTATATTGCTTTACCTAACCATGAACAATAAATATTACTTTAACTATTTAGATCGGAATTTATTTGTATAAAAATTGTTTTATGTTTATATTCAGATAGTTCCCATATCTGTTTTGGCAGGTATATGCTTGGGTATTTTATCCTGTCTAGGTATTTTAGTCTAAAATAATAACAAATAATATTGGTGACACATAGTGTAGTTTCTCTATTTTTCACTTTTGGTTAAATCTATTTTAACTTTAACTTTGTCTGAGATCATGCTTACTATCCCTGCTTTTTTTACACACTAAATTCTACTCCTGCCCTTTATTTTATCTTTGTGTGTATCTCTCATTTTTATAATGTTTCCTGAAAGCAACATATTGTTGAATTCAAATTTTTAATCTGCTGTTTCTGTTGTATGGGTAAATTCATCCCATTCACATTCTAAGCTACTTAATTATTTTTTGTGTATTTTCCTTCTCTCTATTTTTCCTCACTATCCTTCTCACCCTATTCCTATCCCTCTTCACTCCTCTGCTTTACTTCTACCTGTAACCTTGCCCTCCTATTCTTTAATCTACCCACTCCTCTAATAGTCCCTCCCTTATCCTTTTCCCCCACCCTATCCCTTTGCCCTCTTATTTCTTTCTGAATTTAGAGGACATTTATGCCCTTCTAGATACATATGTTCTCTCTTTAACCCATTCCTGATGAGAGTAAGGTTCCAGACCTACCTGCCCTCCCCCTGCTACCTTCTTCTGTGTCAATTTTTTCTTTTATGCCTCATTTGTATGAGATGATTACTCTTTTTATCTCTTTTGGGGAGGGTGGTGGGGAGGAAGGGGGACAAAAATTTTAAACTCAAAAGCATACGGAAGTGATTATTGATAAATCAAAAAAAATTAATAAAAAATAAAATTAAAAAAAAGAATAGTCAGACTACCTGAAAATTATGATTTAAAAAAAGGATCTTGATACAATATTACAATATTACCTGTAACCTTCTAGATACATATGTTCTCTTCCCTACACAGTTTTATTTTTTTAGAATCACCCCACCCACTCAGCTCAGCCCACACCTTTCTTTCAAATTACCCAAATAATGATGACAATCATAAGAGTTCTGCTAATATTTTCACATATACAAAGTAAACAATTTGACCTTATTGAGTCCCTTATAATTGGTCTTTAATGTTTATCTTATATTTCTCCTGGGTATTATATGTTGAATTTTCTTTTAAGTTCTGGGGATTTTATCACAAAAACCTGAAAGTCTTTGAGTTTGTTAAATGTCCATTTTTTTTTTCCATTCAGGATTATACTTAACTTTGCTGGGTAGGTTACTCTTGGTCATAAGAGTCAACTCTTGTGCTCTATGAAATATAGTATTCTAAGACCTATGATCCTTTAATATAGTAGCTGCTATGTCTTGTGTAATTCTTATTGTAGTTCCATGATATTTAAATTGTTTTTTTTTCTTGTTGCTTCCAATATTTTCTCCTTAACCTGGGATCTTTGAAATTTGGCTATGATGTTCTTGTAAGTTTTCCTCCCGGAATCTTTTGGTGATTGGTGGATTTTTCTCTATTTCTGCTTTGCCTTCTTGTTTGAGAACTGCAGGGCAATTTTCATTGATAACTTCTTGTAATATCGTATCAAGATCCTTTTTTTAAATCATAATTTTCAGGTAGTCTGACTATTCTTTTTTTTTAATTTTATTTTTTTATTAATTTTTTTTGATTTATCAATAATCACTTCCATATGCTTTTGAGTTTAAAATTTTTCTCCCCCTTCCTCCCCACCACCCTCCCCAAGACGGCGCACAATCTGATATAGGCTATACATTTACATTCATATTAAACATATTTTCACATTAGTGATGTTGTAAGTAGAAATTAAAATCAATAGGAGGAACCATCAGAAAGAGGAAACAAAACTCAACAGAAGAGAAAAAAAGTAACAATTCGGCTTCCATAGTTCTTTCTTTGGGTGTGGATAGCATTTTCCATCACAAGGCCTCTGGAGATGTCTTAGATCCTTGTATTGCCAGGAAGGGTTAAGTTTATCAATATTAGTCATCACACAACGTGGCTGTTATTGTGTACAATGGTCTCTTGGTTCTGCTCACTTCACTCAGCATCAGACCATACAAATCTTTCCAGGTTTTTCTGAGGTCAGCCTGTTCATCATTTCTTATAGCACAATAGTATTCCATCACATTCATATACCACAACTTGCTCAGCCATTCCCCAATTGATGGGCATCCTCTCAATTTCCAATTCTTTGCCACCACAAAAAGAGCTGCTATGAATATTTTTGTACATGTAGGTCCTTTTCCCATTTGTATGATCTCTTTGGGATATAGCCCTAGAAGTGCTATTGCTGGGTCAAAGGGTATGCACATTTTTATAACCCTTTGGGCATAGTTCCAAATTGCTCTCCAAAATAGTTGGATCATTTCAGAACTCCACCAACAATGCATTAGTGTTGCAATTTTCTCACATCTTCTCCAACATTTATCATTTTCCTGTTTTGTCATGTTGACCATTCTGATAGGTGTGTTGTGGTACCTCAGAGTTGTTTTGATTTGCATTTCTCTAATCAATAGTGATTTAGAGCATTTTTTCATGTGAGTATAGATGGCTTTAATTTCTTCATCTGAGAACTGTCTGTTCATATCCTTTGACCATTTATCAATTGGGGAATGGCTTGTATTCTTATAAATTTGACTTAATTCTCTATATATTTTAGAACTGAGGCCCTTATCAGAGAGACTGGTTGTAAAAATTCTTTCCCAATTTTCTACCTTCCTTCTAATCTTAGTTGCATTGGCTTTGTTTGTGTAAAAACTTTTCAATTTAATGTAATCAAAATTATCTATTTTGCTTTTTGTAATGTTCTCTATCTCCTGTTTGGTCATGAATTCTTCTGTTCTCCATAGATCTGACAGGTAAACTATTCCTTGCTCTCTCAGTTTGCTTATAGTATCAGCCTTTATATCTACATCATGTACCCATTTTGACTTTACTTTGGTATATGTTGTGAGATTTTGGTCTATGCCTAGTTTCTGCCATACTCTTTTCCAGTTTACCCAGCAGTTTTTTTCAAAGAGTGGGTTCTTATCCCAGAAGCTGGAGTCTTTGGGTTTATCAAATAATAGATTACTAAAGTCATTGACTACTGTGTCTTGCATACTTAACCTATTCCACTGATCCACCATTCTATTTCTTAGACAGTACCAAGCAGTTTTGATGATTGCTGCTTTATAATACAATTTAAGATCTGGAATGGCTAGGCCATCTTCCCCTGCATTTCTTTTCATTAGTTCTCTTGATATTCTGGACCTTTTGTTCTTCCAGATAATCTTGTTATTATTTCTTCTACCTCTATAAAATAATTTTTTGGTAGTTTGATTGGTATGGCATTGAATAAGTAAATTAGCTTAGGTAGAATTGTCATTTTTATTATATTAGCTCAGCCTACCCATGAGCAACTGATGTTTTTCCAACTATTTAGATCTGATTTTATTTGTGTGAAAAGTGTTTTGTAATTGTGTTCATAGATTTCCTGGGTTTGTTTCGGGAGGTAGACTTCTAAATATTTTATAATGTCTACATTAAGTTTAAATGGAATTTCTCTTTCTATCTCTTGCTATTGGGCTTTGTTAGTAATATATAGAAATGCTGATGATTTATGTGGGTTTATTTTATAGCCTGCAACTTTGCTGAAGTTGTTTATTATTTCAAGTAGTTTTTTACTTGATTCTCTGGGATTCTCTAAGTATAACATCATGTCATCTGCAAAGAATGATAGCTTTGTTTCTTCTTTGCCTATTCTAATGCCTTCAATGTCTTTTTCTTCTCTTATTGCTAAAGCTAACATTTCTAGTACAATATTGAACAACAGTGGTAATAATGGACATCCTTGTTTCACCCCTGATCTTATTGGAAATGCTTCTAGCTTGTCCCCATTACATATTATGCTTGCTGAAGGTTTTAGACAGATGCTATTTATTATTTTAAGGAAGAGTCCATTTATAACTATGCTCTCTAGTGTTTTTAACAGGAATGGGTGTTGTATTTTGTCAAAAGCTTTTTCTGAATCTATTGAGATGATCATGTGGTTTCTGTTAGTTTTGGTGTTGATATGATGGATTATGCTGATAGTTTTCCTTATATTGAACCAGCTCTGCATTCCTGGTATAAATCTACCTGGTCATAGTGTATTATTCTTGTGATAAGTTGCTGTAATCTATTTGCTAATATTTTGTTTAAAATTTTTGCATCTATATTCATTAGAGAAATTGGTCTATAATTTTCTTTCTCTGTTTTGACTCTTCCTGGTTTAGGTATCAGCACCATATTTGTATCATAAAAAGAATTTGGTAAGATTCCTTCTTCACCTATTTTACTAAATAGTTTATATAGTATTGAAATTAATTGTTGTTTAAATGTTTGATAGAATTCGTGTGTAAATCCATCTGACCCTGGAGATTTTTTCTTAGGGAGTTCATCAATGACTTGTTCAATTTCTTTTTCTGAGATGGGGTTATTTAAGTATTTTACTTCTTCTTCTGTTAATCTGGGCAATTTATATTTTTGTAAATATATATCCATTTCACTAAGATCGTCAAATTTGTTGGCATATAGTTGGGCAAAATAATTCCTAATTGTTGTTTTAATTTCCTCTTCCTTGGTGGTAGTTTCGCCATTTTCATTCTTGATACTAGTAATTTGGTTTTCTTCTTTCTTTTTTTAATTAGATTAATCAAATGTTTATTTATTTTATTGGTTTTTTCATAAAACCAGCTCTTAGTTTTATTTATTAGTTCAATAGTTTTCTTAATTTCAATTTTATTAATTTTTCCTTTGGTTTTCAATATTTCTAATTTGATGTTTAGTTGAGGATTTTTAATTTTTTCTTTTTCTATTTTTTTTAGTTGTATGCCCAATTCATTGATCTCATCTTTTTCTGTTTTATGTATGTAAGCATTTAGAGATATAAAACTTCCCCTAAGAACTGCTTTTGCTGCATCCCATAAGTTTTGGTATGTTGTCTCATTATTGTCATTCTCTTGAATGAAATTATTGATTGTTTCTATGATTTGTTGTTTGACCCAATCATTTTTTAGGATCAGATTATTTAGTTTCCAATTATTTTTTAGTCTATCTTTCCATGGCCCTTTATTACATATAATTTTTATTGCATCATGATCTGAAAAGGATGCATTTACTGTTTCTGCCTTCCTGCATTTGATTGTGAGGTTTTTATGCCCTAGTACATGGTCAATTTTTGTGTATGTGCCATGTACTGCCGAGAAAAAAGTACATTCCTTTCTATCCCCATTCAGTTTTCTCCACAGGCCTATCATACCTAACTTTTCTAATGTTCTATTCACCTCCTTAACTTCTTTCTTATATATTTTGTGGTTAGATTTATCTAGTTCAGAGAGGGGGAGGTTGAGGTCCCCCACTAGTATAGTTTTGTGGTCTATTTCTTCCTGTAACTCCCTGAACTTCTCCTCTAAGAATCTGGATGCTATACCATTTGGTGCATATGTTTAGTAATGATATTACTTCATTGGCTATGGTGCCTTTTAGCAGGATGTAGTTTCCTTCCTTATCTCTTTTGATAAGATCTATTTTTGCTTTTGCTTTGTCTGAGATCAGGATTGCTCCCCCTGCTTTTTTTACTTCAGCTGAAGCATAATATATTTTGCTCCATCCTTTTACCTTTACCCTGTATGTGTCACTGTTTTTCAAATGTGTTTCCTGTAAACAACATATTGTAGGATTATGGTTTTAATCCAATTTGCTATACGCTTATGTCTTATGAGAGAGTTCATCCCATTCACATTTACAGTTATGATTACTATCTGTGTTTTTTTCTCCATCCTTCCCCCCACCCCCCGTTTATGCTTTTCTTTCTCCTTTCTCCTTTCCCCCCTGAACTAGTGTTTTGTTTTTGACCAGCACTTCCTTTGGTCCCACCTCCCTTCTATTATCGCTTTCCCTTTTCTTCCCCTTTACCCTTATTGCTTCTTCCCTCCCTTCTATCCCCCCTCCCTTTTCTTTCCCCTTTCACCTCCTACTGCCTATAGTGCAAGTTAGATTTCTATACCTGATTATGTTATTCCCTTCTTGAACCAAATCTGATGAGAGTAAGGTTCAAACAATGCTCATCCCCCTCCCTTCTTTACCTCTGCTCTAATAGGTTTTTGTGTCTTTTCCTGTAATGTAATTTACCCTTGTCTGCCTCCTCCTTTCTCAGTACATTGTCTTAGCTCAGACTAATCCACTTACTTGGATCCATTTAACCCACTTGATTAATTTTTTTTTATCATTACATCAAAGTCAACTTATATCCACCCCCTTTATGTATACTCCTTTAACATGGTATAATAACAATACAGTTCTCAAGAGTTGCAAGTGTCATCTTCCCTTGTAGGGATGTAAATGTTTTGCCCTCATTAACAACATATTGTATCTTTCTGTCCCATTTACCTTTTTATGTCTCTCTTGAATCTTGTACTTGAAGATCAAATTTTTTGTTGAGCTCTGGTCTTTTTATCAGGAATGTTTGGAAGTCCCCTATTTCATTGAATATCCATCTCCTTCCCTGAAAAATCATGCTCATTTTTGCTGGGTAGTTAATCCTTGGCTGCATTCCAAGCTCCTTTGCCTTATGGAATATCATGTTCCATGCCCTACAGTCTTTTAACTTAGAGGCTGCAAGATCCTGTGTAATCCTGACTGTGGTTCCATGATATTTAAATTGTTTCTTTCTGGCTGCTTGCAGTGATTTCTCTTCAATCTGGTAATTTTGGAATTTAGCTGTTATATTCCTTGGCATTTTCAATTTGGGATCTCTTTCAGGTGGGGAGTGATGGATTCTTTCTATAGTTATTTTACCTTCAGGTTCTAGGACTTCAGGGCAGTTTTCCTTTATGATTTCCTGAAGGATATTGTCCAGGCTCTTTTTTTCATCATGACTTTCAGGTAGGCCTATAATTTTTAAATTGTCTCTCTTGGATCGATTTTCTAGGTCAGCTGTTTTACCCATGAGGCATTTTATGTTTTCATCTATTTTTTCATTTTTTTGTTTCTGTTTGACTGATTCTTGCTCTCTCATAGAGTCATTAGTTTCCATTTGTTCAATTCTAATTTTTAACGGTTTTTTTCTGTTAGATTTTGTACTTTCTTCTCCAATTGGTCAATTGTATTTTTAAGGGATTTATTTTTTTCATTGTACTTTTTTTCCAATTGGCCAATTGTGTGTTTTAGGGACTTGTTTTCTTCAGTGTACTTTTTTTCCATTTGGCCAATTGTATTTTCAAAGGACTCCTCTACCTCTCTCATTTGACTTTTAAAATCCTTCTTGAGTTCTTCTAAGAAGGCTTTTTGGGCTTCAGACCAGTTCATATTCCCTTTTGATGTTGCTGATGTGGGTTTGATGAAAGTGTTGTCCTCTTCAGAATTTCTGTCTTGATCTTCACTCTTCACATAATAAGAATCTATTGTATGTTTCTTTTTACTCATGGTGTTTCTTTATTCCCTGGCCTTTACAGAGATTAAGCTCTCCTGCTGGGGAGTAGAGGGCACTGATCCAAGCTTCTTGTGTTGGGAGCCTAGGTTTTGGTCACTGGCTTTGGGAGCTGGGGCCTCTTATGTTAGCAATTGGATGCTTTAGGGTTCCGGCAGCTTATCTAGTGTTGGGCTGGAATCAGCAAGGCTGGGACTTTCAGGTAAATCTAGGTTGCCTGCTTTTCCTTTCCTTTAGCTTTGTTTAGCTCCTTTTAGATAAGTGCTGCCAGGTGTTTATCTGCTTGGGGCCCCTTGCAGTTCTGCCTCCCTTATTTCTGTTGAGGTACTGGGAGACTTCTTTGCTGTAGAATGCTGAGGCACCTGGTGGTTTTCTGAGCTGGTTTCCACCAGTTACCCCACCCTCACCGAGACACTGGTAGGTACAGCTATTGGCGTTTGCCTGCTCGACCGCCTGGGCTTCAGGATCTCCTCCTGGTTGGCAGTTGGAGGCTGTAGGGTTCTGATAGCTTACCTGGTGTTGGGCTGGAATCAACAAGGCTGGAACTTTTTGGCACCTCTAGGTGGTTTTCTTTAGCTCCTTTCAGAGGAATGCTGCCGGGTGCTTATCTGCCCGGGGCCCTTTAGTGCTGCTTCCCTTATTTTTGCTGAGGCACTGGGAGACTCGTTTGCTGTAGAACGCCGAGGCACCAGAATCTCCTCCTGGTGGGCTAACATAGGTCTTTCCACTAGCTGGCTGAGTGACTCCTGTTTCATAGGACTCCCCTTCCCCCAGGGTAAGAGGGGCCTTTCCCGTTAATCCCTCTAGCTACCTGGGCTACTGTACTGCTGCACCCTGTCTTTCTTCTGGTTCAGCTGTTCCAGGGTTTTTTCTGGGGTGATATTTTCTGGGTTTTCAGAGGTTGATGCGGGGGGTGAGAGTGACTACCTTTTTACTCTGCCATCTTGGCTCCCAGAAGCGGAAGTCCCTCCAAGGTCCTGACTATTCTTATATTATTTTTTTTCAATCTGTTCTCCAGACCAGTTGTTTTTCTGATGAGATGTTACAGTGGCAGCTAGGTAATGCAGTGGATAGAGCTTTGGTCCTGGAGTCAGGAAGAGACCTGAGTTTAAATCTAGACCTAAGGCACTAGACATTTACTAGCTGTGTGACCCTGGGCAAGTCACTTAACCCCAATTGCCTCCCCCCCCCAAAAATGAGATGTTTCACTTTCTTTTCTATTTTTTCGTTCTTTTGATTTTGTTTTATGATTTCTTGGTATCTTAAAACATTATTAGTTTCCACTTGCCTAATTCTAGTTTTAAAGGAATTATTTTCTTTCTTAAGTTTTTGATTCTTTATTTCTAGTAGGTTGATTTTCTTGTCATAATTTTCTTGGATTGCTTTTATTTGTTTTCTAATTTTTCCTCAATCTCTCTTACTTGATTTTTAAAGTCCTTTTTAAGTTCTTCCAAGAACTCTTTTTGTGCTTGCAATCATTTGATGTTTCTTATTGAAAAAGGAGTGGTTTTTTTTTATCCCCATTAACTTCCTCTGAATATGAACCCAGATCTTCTCTATCCCCACAGCAATTATGTATGGTTGGCTTCTTTCTCCTTTGCTTACTCACTTTTATTTATTTATTTAATTTAATTTTGTTTTTAGCAGCTACTACTGTAATTAAATTGTAGTTCTGAGGTATGGGGAATGATGCCTCAAACCTCAGGTCCTTCTTCTTATTATTTTCTGAGGCCTATCTCAGGGCCCATCCTTGGGTTCTCTCTCCACTCCTAAGCCACTGCCAGGGCCCCCAGTCACATTGTCCTGCAAATGAGCTTGCTCCTTGCTGTCCCTCTGGTGGCTGCAAACTACAGCTGTCCTCTCTGCCCCAGAACTGAAATCAGGGAATCTGTTCTCCTGCAAGTGTCCACAGCCAACAATGTCCCCAACTCTTGCTACTGCACTCACTAGGTGTGTGCTATCTCCTCCCTGCAGTCACAGCTTGGGATGGCTCTGGAAGCATTCCCTAGTTGATGGGCATCCCTGCAATTTCCAGTTCTTTGCCACCACAAAGAAAGCTGCTATACACATTTTAGAACATAAAGGTTCTTTTCCTTTTTCCCTAATCATCTTTGGAAATAGATCAAGTATTAGCATTGCTGGGTCAGAGGGTATAGGTAATTTAATAACTCTTTGGGCATAATTCTAGATTGCTCTCCAAAATGATTGGATCATTTCACAATTCCACCAACAATGAATTAGTGTCCCAATTTTTCTACAACTTCTCTAATATTTTTCACTTTCCCCCTCTATCATTTTAGCCTTCTGGTAGGTTTAAAATGATATCTCAAGGTTGTTTTAATCTGCATTTCTCTAATCAGTAATGATTTAGAGTATTTTTTCACATTGCTATAAATTGTTTTGATTTCTTCGTTTGAAAACTGCCTGTTCATATCCTTTGATCATTTATTCATTGGGGAATGACTCATATTCTTATAGGTTTGACCAAATTCTTTATATAGTTTAGATATGAGACCTTTATCTGATAAATTACCTATAAATACCACCCCACCCCCCCAACAATTTTCTGCTTTCCTTTTGATCTAGGTTACATTTGTTTTGAGGGTTTTTCTGTTTCTTTTGAAGGCATCACTATTCTTCCAGTCAAGTAGGTTTGTAAGGTGATAGACATCCTTGACTCCTCCCTTTCCCTCACTCCCTGTGTACAATCATTTGCCAACTCATCAATTATAACTACAAGCTTTCTCATACCATCTTCTCTCCACTAACGTGACTATCACTCTAATTTCATAACTTCACCCAGACTATTGTTAACAGTCTCCTTGCTTTCAGTCTATCCTTTTTCCAATCCATGTTCCACAGAGCTTCTGAAGTAATAGATCAAAATCTATTTATATCTATGATTTAGCTACTTACATCTTAGATCTGACCACATCTCTTCTTTACTCAAGAAGCTTCAATGGTTTTCTATTGCCTCTTGGAAAAAAAATACAAACTCCTTGGGTTGACATTTAAAACCTTCCATTGTCTACCTTCAGCTTACCTTCTCAGACTTATTTTACATTAGTCTCCTTTATGCCCTCTGTTATAGTGAAAGTTGTCTACTTGCCGCATCTCAAACTTGGCATTCAATCTCTTAGAGTCGGCTGTCTACCCTGGTCCCCTACCTCCCCCCTCACTCCTTCTGTTAGAATCTTTAACTTCCTTTAAGGTTCAGCTCAGGTGTTAAGACCTGTGAGAAGCCTTTCCTTATATTCCTTAGTCATTAATTCTCTCATTCTCTAGAATCATTGGAAAAAAAAAGAACAAGAGTGACCAGTGAGCTCAGACTGAGAACTTCAAGTCCTTCAGTTCTAATCTAATTTCTTAGTCTCTATTGCTTCTCTTGCAGCCTGTCTCTGTCTACTTTCCTCTGTTCCCTGGCTCTCACTTAGAGTGGGAAAAGACATGTTTATGGTTGTCACTCTGATTTAGTACAGTGTTATATTTCAGGTACATTTTGGGTTAAACAGAATTTTATAGACCAGCCAGCATTCTAACCATGACATCTAACATTGTTTTGATGGGAAAATATTTTATGGATTCAAACATCTGAATTAAAAATGAACTTTTGGAGCATGATCCATTAAAAGGCAGGGATGCTTGTGATGTTGGTATTCCAGCAGGTAAATGTTCCCTTAGGCTTTAAGAAGATACTAAATGACATGAGCTGAAAAAGAGTTTTCTGGTTAATTTGGAGTTATTTGCAACATTTTATTAACTGAAATACCTCAATCCTCAAGTACTGTAAGCTCCTTGGGGGAGGCGTGTATATTATTTATCATCTCATCTCTCCTGCTGCTTAGATCTTTGTATGGCACATAGCAGGGACTCAATGTTCAGTGCATGCATGTGTGAATGAAATATTTGAAGTTTCATTGTCTTTCTTGGAAAAGAGAATGTTTTCCATAAGGCTACTAGACAAGTTTAGAAATCTCTTTATTTATAACACATTTCTTCTTCCCTCTACCATTCGTAGATTTTTTTTTTGTTTTTTACCTTACAAAACACCAAATAAAATGAGCATTTCCATATACTTGGTAGAACAGAAAAAGAAGAATGTACATGAAACTTCTCATCTCAATTATTTCTCGAATGTATTTCAAACCTCTTTAGAGATCAAACCAAAAAACTTTTCTCAGAGCACACGATACATAATAATAATAATCTCAGTAGCTCACATTTATATGGTCCTTTAAGATTTACAAGGTACACAGAAAATAATTACAGGACACCCTCAAAGGTGGATGAATATTATTACCATTTTCCCACATTGAAAAATCAAGACAGAGAATTGACAGGGTTTGAGCTGGTTGTTGAAAACTCGAGTGTGGGATCTTTGCTCTGTATTTCAAGATCTGTGAGACCATTTGTTACTTGGCAGCTTTAGGTCAGGCAAAGAATAAGTGGAAACTTTCTAGCAAGGAACTGTTGGGTGACCAGGGACTAGTGAATCGGGGAGCACATTTTCAGGACTCCCTTATTTTGTAATGTTATTTGGAATTTCTAAATAATTCTAGGAAAGGTAGGTGTCTAATCCACTGCTCTGCCACAAGAGAGTATTGCAAGTGGGCAAGTCACTTAACCTCTGTCTGCCTCAGTTGCCTTGTCTATGAAATGGGGATAGTAGTAACACCTACCTCCCAGAGTTTTTGTGAGGATAAAGTGAGATAATATTTGTAAAGCACTTTGCAAACCTCAAATGCTGTATAGATGCTACACTATAGAAATGCTAGCTATTATTATTAAACCCTTATTTTAAGGCTAATTATGTCTACTCTAATTTTTCTTGAAAGTTTCTAGAGGAGAGCTGATGTTTTAACTTTGGAGACTAGTAAGAGCCATTGAGAGTAACTCAAGAAGTGTGAAGAAATAGCATTTTATTTCAGTGGAAAAAGTTCTAGATTTGATGTTAAAGGACCAGGGTTCAAATTCCAGCAAAGCTAATTACTACCTGTTTGAATTTGGTAGTTGATTTTACCTCTCTGGCCTTTAGTTTCCTCATCTATGCAATGAGTGGGTTGGATTTCCTTTCCATCTCTAAATCTATTGTTTGAGTTTATGAGCCTCAATTCAGATTAAAGTATGTACAAAGAAAATGAATATTCTGGTACCATGTTGTTTCTTACCTTGTTGATTATGTTATGTTATGAAATGAGACTTTGATTTTGGGATGTTTCCCCAAAAGATAATGGAACAATGACAACTCACATTAATAATTCCTCACTTTACAATAGGAAAGAAAGTTACGTAATAACTCACAACTTTATTCTCACAACAGCCTTAGTAAATAAGCAAGGGCATTGTCATCAGTCAGTCAGTTAAAAAGCACTTATTAAGTACCTATTATGTGCCAGGCATCATTTAGACACTGGGAACACAAAGAAAGGTAACTATAGTCCCTGCCCTCAAGAAGTTTATAGTCTAATGGGTGAGATAACATATAAATAACTAGGTGCATACAAGATGTGTACAAAGTCAATGGAAGGTAATCTTAGAGAGAATAATACTGAGGAATTACACTATCATTATCACTCTTATTTTATTGATGAGGCAGCTGAAGCTCAGAAACAACAAAGAACTTGTCCATGGTCAAATAGCTAGTGAAGGACAGAGCTGAGACTAGTCAAGATTCTTCCCCGCTCTAGAATCCTCTGTTGCCATGATTCTGGATCCTATCTGACTGGCTGCCACCTTTACCTCCATGCATCATGCGTGGAAGACTTTTGTCTTTTAGGATAAAACCAGAGATAATGAAGTCTTTGAGTAGAAGTTTATCTCAATTTATACATAGCCACACTTGACTCTATGTCTTTCATAGAGGTGACGAGGCATTGCAGATTCATGCATCTGTGTGAACCTGGCACACTCAGTTGGTGATTAGGGAATTATCAACTATAATCCTTTCTATGAGATTGAGGATCATTGAGTTCTACCATCTACCCTGCCACATCAGCATTGCCATATAACCCGCCAATACAGCATAATGACTCCCAGGCCTTGTTATATACCGTAAGGACCGCTGAGTCAGCCCTGCAGCTGACTCTCCTTTATGTGTTGTCTCTCTGAATTAAAATTTGGTGGGCAGAGACTGTTTCTTTTCTATTAGTTTTCCTAGAAGTTAAAATGGTGCTTGACACATATTTAGGTGATTAATAAATGTTTTTCATCCATTCATTCAATTATTGTTTGAAGAAAAAATTTTTTTATCAGATTTCTGAGCCTTGTGATGGTGTCTACATAGCCCAGCATTCTACACATAGTATAATCAAACAAGAAAAGAAAGCAAATGTAAGCAAAAGTAAGTCCTGAGGTGGACAGGGCACTTCAGACTATCAATCAATCCATAAAGATTTATTAAGTGCTTACTATGTGCCAGGCACTTTGCTAGCACTAGAATGCAAAAAGACTCAAAAGATAGTCCCCGCTCTCAAGGAGCTTATAATCTAATGAGGGAGACAACATGCAAATAAATATATTGAAGGCAAGCTATACATAAATAGGAGACAATTAACAGAGGGAAGACACTAGAATGAAGAAGGGTCAGGAAGAGCTTCCTGTAAAGACAAATGAATCTTCTGTTACTTCCTGAGGGTCAGCCAAGAATTCCTGTGCAGAACCTGTTCCAGATCCAAAGGTCATATGTGAAAACCATGTTGCTATTGGGTCTCTGATGTTCACAGCTGTGGCCCCTCTCAACAAACAGATGCAGCTGGGTTTGATCACGAAGGCAGTGGCTGTTGACAGCACCACCCTTGAAGAGAACAGTTCATTTGACTGGGCCTGGGAGGTATATTCCAACACCTTGCGCTACACCCAGAAGCAACTTGGCAGAGGGAAGCCTACAGAGAATCCCAATGATTTTCATTTGTGGGAACTTGCATTTACCTTTACATTAAGTACTGTAAGGATTGGTGATTTCATCGCTGTGAGCTCTCCCTCGATTGAGGCTAGCCCCAACAGGGATTCTTGACTTGGGGTCCATGAACTCATTAAATTTTTTTTTGATAACTATTTCAAAATAATTGTTATCCTTTGTAATCCTATGTATTTTATTTTGTGCATTTAAAAATATTCTGAGAAGGGCTTTGTGCACTTTACCATGTTGCCAATAGGGGGTCATGACATTAAAAAAAAAAAAGGTTAAGAATCCTCCCCTCAGTAGATGGTCTTTGTGAGCTGCTGTGTCTAAAACAAAAATGACCCCTTTGACCTTGACTAAGCTGGCCCTCGGTGACAGACAGATAGTCTGTAATGAAAAATTCACTCAAAGCTTTATTTTTTATTTTATTTTTATCTTTTCTTTGAACTAATGGTATCCTTGGAATGTCGAGTAAAAGTAAACCATTCATAGAGGCTCATGAGTTATAGTTTTGTTGTTGTTGTTTAGTTCATTTTACAGATGAGGAAACTGAGGTAAACAGGGCTCACACAGCTAGTAAGTGTCTGAGGCCAAATTTGAATTCAGGTCTTCCTGATTTTAGACCCAGTATTCTATTTACTGAGCCACCTAGCTGCTAGTGCCATGCTGCCTCCTTTTATTAGTAACAGTAGTAGTTTGTGATAGCAGTTTCTTCACCCGTCTCTGATTTGGATGTTTTATGCCTTAAGACCCTTGCTGTGTGATCCCTGGCTCCATTCCAGGCTGTCCCTGTGGGATCAGAATTAGAACATGGTTATAGTTCATGAAGTCATTTTCTCCTCATTGGGAACTCTGGCCTGGACCAACAACTTGGGAGGAATCAAAACAAATCTCACTTAGCTCTCCCCTTGATTCACTCTCCAGATTTCTTTACCTCCCTATCAGCAGCCTTCCCACCCTAGAGAGTCCCCAACTCTGAGGCCTTCCTCTCCTGATTCCTATTCCCTACCCTTGAGTACCATTTTGGGAGGAGCCCACCTCCCACTTATGTGTTGTTTTCCTCCATTAGAATGTAAGCTTGCTCTTTGAGGGTAGGGACTGTCTTCTTTGCTTATATTTGTATCCTCAGCACTTAGCATAGTACAAAGGCTTAATAAAATCTCTCTCTCTCCCCTTCCTTTTCCTTCTTTCCTTCCCTTCCTCCTTCTCATTCTCTTTCTCCTTTCTCTCTGTCTCTTCCCCTCTCTTTTTTCTCCCTCCATTCTCCCTTCTTTCTTTCTCTCTTGTCTACAGCTATCATCCTTCTAGTATGCGGTCACTGATTACTATTTCAATACCCACTCTGGGTCACCACTTCATCCATCCATTCATTCAATAATAAAGGATATTACTTGTAAGGAGAATTAAATAGAAGGGAACCAGTGGATGAAGGAATATTCTGATAAGCGTTCCAAAATATAGCATCCATGTGTGTTCATGGGCATGTTTGTGTGATTGTTCATGGATATGTGCATTTGGATTCACATATGAACCCAATCATATCCTGCTTTATTTCAGCGACTCATTTGATGTGACTAGGAATCATTGTCCGTAATACATCAAAGGTGAGGAACACAGGAAACAGTGGAAAAAGGAATGGACTAAGTTTTAGGGGACATATGGTCTTGGTTCTAGCTCAGCCAGGATATAACCAACTGTGTGGCCTTGGGCAAGTCACTTGACCTCTTCGTCTTGGTTTTCTCATTTATGAAAATGAGGAGGTTGGATGTTCTGATCTTTAAAGCCTCATCCAGCCGTAAAATTCTCTGATTCTATGATTTTTCTCTCCAGCAGCTTGGTTAACAAGAAAGACTCAAGGCTCAAAGTACAAATTGTCGGACCTAAAAAAATGTTTTTTTAAATGTTATTTTATAGTGGTGTGGGGGCATTGACTGGCCAGCCAAACCAGGGGAGCATGGCCAATGGAGGACGAAGGTAGCTGGCAGTGCCAATGGTTGGACTCTGCCAGCCCAGCTGCAGCTGCTTCCACTTCCTTTCAAGTTGAAGGTGGGTGAGTGGGAGGTGGGCCCTTTTATATTTCTCTTCTGCCTCCTGTGAATGGTGATTACTGCTTTTAATGGGATGGGCCCATTTAAAGTTCACCCTGGTTGTTTTTCTAAGGGACAGTTTATCCCTTTTTTACTTGTTATTTTTCGGGATTTTCTGCAGTTGTATTTTCCAAATATGAGAAAACTGGGGCGGTCAGCTCACTTGAAAGCAGCTGTGCTTAGACTAAGGTCCAGGAACTAAAAATTCGGAATTCCTGTTAGGCTGGGCCAGATTCATTACAAGACCTTTTAAAATGTTATTTCTCCCCTCTCTGCCTCAGTTTCTGTGACTGTCATGGAACAGCAGATTGAGATGGTAAAAATCTTCTGTTTTAAGAAGGCATCTTAAAGACTGGTCTTTGGCCTTGTTCTGCTCATTTTATATCAATGACTTCAATGAAGGCATAGATGGAGTGCTTATTAAAAAGTGCAGATGGCATGAAGCTGGGAGGGGGAGTTAATGCAATTGAATGACAGAACTGGGATCCAAAAAGATCTCAACGGGCTGGAATGATGGGCTGAAGTTCATATGATGATTGATGGTAATGATGAATAATTTTAAAAATTCATTGCCATATTCTGTTTGCCAATACTTTATTTAGTATTTTCACATCTGTATTTATTAGGAACATTGGTCTATGATTTTTTTTTTATTTCTAGTGTTGTTTTAGCTAAGTTTTCAAATCAACGCCACATTTGTTTCAAAAAAGGTATTGGGTAACTTCCATCATATTTTGTATTTCTGAAAAATCTATGGAATACAGATATTATTTGCCCTTTGCATGTTCAAGAAGCATCAACCATGAACTCCAAATCATGGAAACTTAAAATCTCAGGGTTGGGAAAGACTCAAGAGGTGAACACGGCTGTTCCATAATGAAACAGGAATACCATCTATAGTATTTCTGACTAGAGACCATTGAACCTCCAGTGGAGGTCCAACCCTTATAGTGAGGAGGAACTTATTACCTCCTGAGACTGATCATTATACTTGTATACAATGCTAATTGTATGAAAAGATTTCCTTACATTAAGCCTAAATCAGCCTCCCTGAAACTTCTATTCATTGTTCCTAGTTTTGTCCTCTAGAAGCAGTTAGGTGATGAGGCCTGGAGTCAGGAAGAGCTTGAGTTCAAATCCCACCCTCAGGAACTTACTAGTAGTGGACAAGTCACTTAACCTTTGCCTGCCTTATCTGCAAAATGAGGATAATAATAGCACCTACCTTCCAAGGCACTTGTGAAAATTGAGTGAGATAATATTTGTAAAGTGCCTGACATACAGTAAATGCTTAATATATGCTTATTTTCTTCCTTCCTTAGGCAAAATAAGTCTATGATCCTTCTTACCCATGGTAAGAATATTTGAAGATGGTTATCATATTTTTTTTGTCTTATCTTTCAACTGATCCTCAGATGGCTTCATCTCTAATCTTTTCTCCAACTTGTTAACCATCTTCTAGAGCCAATTTTGTCAATAACTCCTTTAAAATGTGACTCCTGGAACTCGGCACAATATTTTGCATGTATTCTTACTAGGGTAGAATAAAGAAGAATGATCCCTTCTCCCCTTCTGAATATTATGTTTTCTCTATTATGGCCACCTAAGACCATGTTGGCCATTACCTCACACTGATAGTTTATGTTGAGTTTACAGTAAAACATCCTTTTGTTTTTCACACAAATTATTGGCTCACTCCCCCATCCTATGGGATGGGAAGTTGGCTTTCTGAATCCCAGTGTAGGGCTTTACATTTATCTTAATTCCATTTCAGCTTATTGGATTCAGATCATTATTCTAGATTTTTGAAATCTTGGTTGTGCCATTCAACATAGTAGTTATACCTCTCAGTATTGTGCCATTTGCAAATTTGACATATATATTTTTGTCTGCTGGCCATCAGCCCAGAATAAAAGACTTTTCTTATGCTTTTCCCTTCCTAGAATTCTGAATCATATGAGTTGCTTAGGCAAAGACCCCTTCTCTGGGTCCTGAATATCTTTCATGTTCCTGAATATCTATCTATGTCAGCCCTATCTCTCCTGTGTTTTACATTTTTGTCCTTTATTTCCCAGTCCAGAAATTATTCTTCTTGATAGAGAAAACAAAAACAAGATAAAAGTTGCCTATTATCATTATCCCATTAGCCTCAGACACTGACTAGCTGTGTGATCCTGGGCAAGTCACTCAACTTCTGTCTGCCTCAGTTTCTTCATCTGTAAAATGGAGATAATAAGAGCACTTGCCTCTCAGGGAGGTTGTGAAGATCAAGTGATAGTTTTTGTAAAGTGCTTTATATATCTTAAAGTCCTATACAAATACTAGCTTTCATCATCATCATCATCATCATCTTGTATTAATGAGAATGGGCAGGGTTTTGTTTTTTTTTGAGAGAGAATGAGTTGGAGACGTCAGAGCATGTATGTGAGAGAATTGATATTTGTAATGTAATGTTGGGAGCTTGGAGCCATGGTGGTTCATATGAGGAAATCAGTGTGTGGGAAGGCTACATGCTGAAGTTCCAGTAGGTGTGCTGGGACTTGGGGTGGTAAGTGTCTGAGGCTAGATTTGAATAGAAGTGCTTAGTGTCACACAGCTAGTAAATAACTGAGGCAGGATTTTACCTCAGATGTTTCTGACACCAAGGTCACTGAGTTATCCACTATGCCACTTACCTGCTTCCCTGATTTAAAAGATTAAAAAAAAAGAAGTATAAAAGCTAGAAATAGAGACATGTAGTACATGCAATAGGAAATTGGGTTATGTTTTGTGACCTCTGTCAGTATTAAGGAGCTGTGATGAAGAACCCTTTTGGAATCTGTTGTATAGCACATCTCAGTGGCAAATTTCTGAGCTCCTTATATAGTCTTTGAAAGGGATAAGGGAGAACCTGGGACTGGGGTGAAGGTTGCAAAAGGGGGCCTATGGAATGAACATTAACCATTAACAGCCATTCTTTCTCTGCAAATATCCCAGTGAATGCTGCCTCCCTAGGTTGCTGCCATGATACAGCTTGGTCTCATCAGCTCTGCTACTGTCCCTAGCCTTAGTGCTGACTGAGGCTGTATGCTTGACTGCCTCCCCTTGACATGGCACTGACAGCTTTCCTAATAAGTGTTTTAATGCTTTATCTATAGTAGTCTGTCTTTTCCTTTTCTTGAGCTTTCCCTGCCTTCTTTACATTATATGACAAACTGCTTTGGAGATGTTGATTGAATTTGGAGATGCAAAGGACCTTAGAGGTCATTTTATTTGACAGATGAGGAAATTGAAGATTAGAGAAGTACAATGACTTGCCCAAGGTAATATGGATAGTATATGCAGAACTGGAATTTGAAAGAGGATTCACTAACCCCCAGCTCCTCCCACCCACACCAATGCTAATGCCTCTTCTTAAAAATTATCTTCTATCTATTTATCCATCTGTCTATCTCTTTTTCTCTCTCTCTCCCCAGAGTGCTTGGAGAATATATGCATATATAGATAGATTCCCTAGAATGCTTGGTGAATACACACACACACACACACACACACACACATTCCCATTCCCCAAGTGCTCTTATTATCTCCATTTTACAGATAAGGCAAGTGCTCTTATCTCCATTTTACATTTGTGGAAACTGAGGCAGATTGAGGTGAAAGTGACTTGCCCAGCATCACACAGAAAACACACATATGTGTATGTATACCCAAACACCTATATATTGTCTCTTTCAATAGAATGCAAGCTTGGGGTTTACACTTTTGTCATTACAGCCCAAATGCCTAGCACAATACCTGGAACACAATCAGTGCTTAATATATGTTTGTTGATTGATTAATTGCATGAAGGAAGTTGGATCACTACTTAAAACCTAACATATATTTTGAAACTTCTATTTGTATTAGGGCTTTGGCAGAAATTTGCTAATTTTCTCAGCTGGATTTGCTTTATAATGATCAGATTTCCATGAAAACTGTGATGCAAATAGAAACTCCCCTTAGCTGTTGTCTATGAGAAAATCTTAAGTAAATATCTATTGTCTAGGTATATCTTGCCTCTTCCTTTCTCTTCTCTCCTCTCCCTACTGTTCAGACTTCAGATAATATTGAATCCCATTCTTGGCTTTTCACTTTCCCAACATTATTTCCTGGAACAGGTGTATTTTCACTCTTTTAGATTAGGTGTTCTGGGGAGTAATTTATTGATGACTCATCTCTTTCCTGAATAAGTCTTTGGAAATCTTCAATTGGATGTTTTGTAGGCATCTCAAATTCAGCATATTCAAAACGGAACCCCTGAGACCAGCCCCAGCTTCTGTCTTTGCCCCAGAACTTTCTTCATTGCTCCATGGGCCATCTGCAGGACCTCACTCAGTCATCTACCTCCTGTCTTCCATCATTGTTCCCAGGGACTTCTACAAGCTGGCTCATTTTCTACACCTTCTACTACTTCTGACCTACTATCTATTCTGTATTCTTAACTTTTCCCAAGGCATTACCACTGCATGATACTGACTTCTGTGAGGCAGGTTCCCCTGTTTCATAGGATACAGCATTGCCACCTGCCATGAGGTTGGATGTGGAAGAAGGATATACCTGCCTCCCTCACTGGACCTCTTTCTAACCTGATACTATGTGCAGATTCATTTTTCAAAGCTTAGCATACTACTGCTCCCTTATACTCTCCCCATTCCAGTGATTCTTAATCACCGGCTGCCGATATACAAACTTCATTCCCCTCCTTCAACTGTCCATTCTCTTATTCTCATCCCTACCCCTCCCACCACGTTCCTCTCCAGATCTGCCTCTGCCTTCAGCTGTGCCACTTGGAATGTTTACTCTATAATTAACAAACTTACTTTCATCCCAGACCTTTTCCTTTCCCACTCTTTCCATCTTCTGGCACCTTACTCCTTCCTGATGACATAATTTTTCTCACTACCATTTATAGTGTTGGAGTACTGGTTGTACTTTCATTCTTACTCCTGATTCACTGGTCATGGTAGGTGAATTGGAAGATTCCTTACTCCCCATTGCCACTTCCAAGCTCTCCCTTTACTTCCTTCATTCAGTAATATCCCCTCATTTGAGTTGCATGCTATACAAACTTATCATACCAATCGAGATCCTGGTGGCTGATATATATATATAACACACCCCCTCTCCTCCAGGATAGCCTCCTTTTTTCCTCAATGAGTTTGATATCTGGCTCACAGTCTTTCTTTCTGCACCAACTCCTGCCCTTGTACTAGGGGACTTCAACATAAATGCTGATATTCCCTCAACTACCCTAATATCTCAGTTCCTCAGTCTATTCAGTTCCCTTAACCTACTCTTCCACTCTGCCCACAGAGATTGTCATACCATTGATCTAGCCATCATCTGCAAATGTTCTACTTCCATGTTCATGAACTCTGACATTCCTTTATTGGATCATAAGATTTTTATCATTCCATCTTTCTCCATGCTTTAGAACCGTTAATTCTATTCTTTAACATCACTATGACTTCCAGTTGCCACCACCTCTCAGTTCTTTTCCAGATCATCACCTATACACTGGCTATACCCTATTCCCTTCACTTGCTCTACCCAGAGTGAACCAGTTCAGCTCTTTGCCATTCTTTACTTTCAAATCCCTTGTCCCATCACCAATCACACTTTGCCAAATTCCTCTTCTGGATTACTCCCACTATCTGCCTCCTTTACTCCCTGTCATATGTTGCTGTCCTTTTCTTTGACAAGGCAAACTCCTCTACATTGATTCCACCCCTCCCATCTTTTCCAGATTGCCCTCCCCCAATTATCATCCCTAGTTGGTCTTTCCTTATATTCCCTGCTGCCTACAAAACCACTCATCTCTTCCATACTTAAAAACTCTCGATATTATCATCCCCACTGTCACCCCAAATCTCTCCTTCCCTTCTTGACTAAACTTGTTAAGAAAGCTGTCTCTACTGGGTGTCTCTATTTCTTTACCTCTCACTGTCTTCTAACCCTGAAATGTAGTCTCTAACTTCACCATTCAACTAATTACCTGTGCCCCCCATGATCCCTCATTTGCCAAACCTAATGACCTTTTTTTTAAGTCCGTATCCTTATTAATTTCTCTGTAACTTTTAACCCTCTTGATTATTATTTCCTCTCTAGGTTTTTATAACACAGCTCCCTTCTGGTTGTCTGCCCTCTCCCCTGACCATTCCTTTTTGTTCTCCTTTGCTAGATCTTCACCCAGGTCAGCATCGCTAACCATGGGTATCTCCCAAGGTTCTGCCTTCATTTTTTCCCTCTTGTTCCTCTATAATATCAGCTTTGGTGATCTTCAAGTTTCAACTACTGATTTTATGCAGATGATTCTCATATTTATTTGTACAGTTGTCATCTATTCTTTAAGCTCCAGTCCCACATCACTAACTAAATTTCAAACTCAATGGTCCACAACAATTTATTATATTAACTCCTAAACTCTTCCCTCTTATGAATTTCTTCCTAACTGTCTGAGGCACAATGATACTCTCAGCCACTGAGGACCACAACCTCAGTGTCATCCTTGACTCTTTGCTTGCTTTCACCACACATTCTAATCTGTTGTCAAATCTTGTTTCTACCTCTACAGATCATCTCTACCAGGCATGGGGAACCAATGGCCTTGAGGCCACATGTGGCCCTTTAGGTCTTCAAGTGCAGCCCTTTGACTGAATCCAAACTTCACAGAACAAATTCTAAGGGGATTTAAAAATTTTTTTTTAAAAGAACAATAAATTGACAAGCTTCAACAAGAAACCAAAAAGGAAAAGGATATCACCAAAAGAAAACATGAAAAATGAGCAATCACAACAAACAAAAAAAAGAATTAAGAAGAACATAGAAGAATATTGCACACAACTCCATACAAATGAAGTAGACAAGCTAAATAAATGGATGATGATTTCCAAAAATATAAATTATTCAAACACAGCATTGAAAGTTGGTAATATAAACAGATTAATCTCAGATGGGAAATAAGGGAGTAAAATGTAGTATACACACACACACACACACACATACATACATACTAAGAAGATAGAAGGGGACATATTTATAAAAGGATTTAAACACCAAACAAATAATTTTCTATTTGATCCTAAAAGTAATGTATTTGATTACTAAAAGTAATAGGGAGTCACTGGAGTTTATTGTGGATGGGTGGGGAGGTGACATGGTCAGATCTGTGCTTTAGGAAAAACACTTTGACACCCGAGTAAAGGATGGATTGGAATGGGGAGGGACTTGAGACAAGAAGGCTGACCAGGTTTGAAGTGATGAGACTCTGCACCAGGGTGGTAACTGGGTGAGTGAGGAGAAAGTATCATATACTAGAGAATTCAGAGGTGGGAAACCTGTGACTTTGAAGCCACATGCGGCCGTCTAGGTTCTCAAGAGTAGCCCTTTGAATGAATCCAAACTTCACACAACAAATCTCTTTAGTAAAAAGATTTGTTCTGTAAAATCAGTCAAAAGGTCACATCCGAGGAAGTAGAAGGCCACATGTGGCCTCGAGGCAGCAGGTTCCCCACCCCTGTCTTAGACCAACTTTTAAATTATAATTTCTCTATTTTTTTATATCAAATTAATTTCCTTTAAGTAACGTAGATAGATTTATTCTCTAACCCTTTTTTTCTTTAAATAGGGGGATTCAGACCATCGACGTTTAATATTACAAATGTTAGATTTCTCTTCTAGTATTTCTGCCTTTTTTCATATTTTGTTCTTGGTCTGAAGTGAGTGAAACTGGTTTTAGTCATAATGATTTCTAGTACCAAAACTGCTTAAGAAATATAATTAGATTTGCTTTTTAAACTACTAATTTTTAATAGTTCCCTGCAGCTTGATCTTCTTTTTGTTAAAAATAGGAGTTTGCTTTTTGTATCACTAGATTATTTTTTGGAAATTATTTCTTGCCACTTTTAAATGTCATTTGATTTATAACTTCATGGATATGTCTTACTGTTTCATTTTTTTGTTAATCATAACACACAAATCCTTTGTTTAATTTGATTACTTTTATTTCACTTTATAAATCACATATGCCTTGTTCTGTGATCTTAACTGTAGTTAGCAATGGCTTAAAGTATATTCGTTTACAGTCTTTCTTCTTTCTGGGAAACTTTTTCCATTAGTTCCTCAAAAATGATGCTTGTTCTTTTCTTTCTTTTTGATACTTTCTTGAATTCTAGTTAGTCTAATGTTTAATATTCTCACTCTCTCTTCTAGGACTTTTTTTATTCTGTATATACAGTAGTTTTTAAATTTTGGCTACATTATGGTATTGCTCTTCAATTTTTTTTCACTATTAAATGCTCAGCTACAACTTTTTTGGTATTTGTTGCTTCTATTGATCTTAACGTTTATTCTATGTGAATTCTATATTCTATATTCTTTTATTAATTGTTGTTAATTGTTGGTCTCTTGTTTTTATGAATTAGAATTTTTCTTTCTTTAATTCTTTAATGTTCTTATTGTTCAATTTATTTTTCCTTTGGTATTATTGTGTCATGTGAAATGAGGTTATAGCATTCATTTTCTGTAAAAGTTTTATTCCTTAGGTTACTGAGTCATAAATTTAAAGAGAGAAAAGACTCCTGAGATCTTCTTGTTGGACCCTCTCATCTTACAGAGGCCCAGAGATATAAAACAACTTTCTCAAGGTTATATTGGTAACCAAGTCTCCTGGAGCTTTGGAGCAGCATTTGACAGCTGCAGTGGAGTGGTGGCTAGTCCTAGGGTGGGAGCGGCATTTGTAGAGATGCAGTCAGTCAATAAACATTTATGAAATGCCTATTATGTGCTAGGCACTGTGCTAAGAGCTATGCAGTGGCAAAGAGTTTAGAAGATGATTGAGCTGCAGAAATGGGGGTTCAGAGTGCCTGGTTAGATGCTATGGCAGTAGCTGATCTCTTTTGAACTAGAAGCAGGAGGTAGAGCTCACAACTGCAGAGGCATAGGCTGAAGTGATAGAGGGCATCTAGCCTCCCTTGTGTACTACTCCTATTAGTCTTGAATGATCTTATTTTTTTCTTTTGGATGGTGGTTTTTACATTTCGAGGTGAACTTGGTAGAGGTAGCTCAAATGGCAGCCATTCCTAATAGGCATCCCCTTAGTTTTCAGTTCTATGCTACTACAAAAAAAAGCTGGTAGAAATATTTTTATTTATGTGGATTATTTGCCACTGTCTTTGACCTCATCTTATTTCTCCTAAATGTTGCTACTAGAGATGTTTAAAAGAAAATCTAGTCTTATGTCATGGAAAGAATAAAAGATTTGTAGTTAGAGGAGCTGGGTTTAAATCCTATTCCTACTACTTACTACTTGTTAAGTTGCTTTAAATTTCTGGGCCTCTGCTTTCTCATCACAAAATTAATTAATTGACCTACTTGAATTCTTAAAATTTTAAATCCTGGACTTAACAAATAGTTTGTTTTTATAACCCTAATATTCCTTGTCTTGCCCTTTCCCAGTGAGCCATCCCATATAACAAATATTTTTCTAAAAGAAAAAAAGAGGAAAAGGAGAAACTCCTCTCCCCCACCCCCCACAGCAAGACTAATCAATACATTGAAAAAGTCTGAAAATATACATGATGTTCCATGGCCATGGATGAAAGGAGTAGGGTGAGATGTCTTTTTCTATCTTTTCTTTGGAATCATGGCTGTTGTTTTTTTTGTAATTTTGCAAGGTTTTTGACATGTTCTTTATCATGAAACCACAATTTTATCAAATTAGTTTTTTTAAGCATATTGAAGATGAAGAGTCCATATTTCCCAAGTCTAGCTTTTATTATGGTCTATAGGTTTTCTTTTTTGAAATTAAATTTTGTTACATTTTTTCAATTAATTAGCTTAGGTTTTTAATAGAGTTTAAATCAGGCAAATACCCAGGCATTGAAGCATATTTATCTCTTTCTCTTGGGTATACCTCTTAACCTTTTGTAATGTGTGGCATATTTTTTTTTTCTGAAGGATAAAAGCTAGCTTTATTTCATGAAGAATATCAGGTCAGTCCTTTTAACTTATAAAGAACACACACACACATCATTTACAGGAGTGCAAGAAGAGAAAACTACTCTAACTTTAACTGAAACATGTATAAATGTTTTAATGGTTGTAATGCCATTTTAAAAGTATAGCCCAAATAATTTTTGTTAGTTGAAGAAGTTAAAGAAAAATTGTATTTATTCTGTGGTTCTTCCAAAAGAAGACTAAAAGGCATGATTATCAGTAAATGGCAGTTTGGTGCTTCACTTAATACCTTAGCCTTCATACACATTTGTGATGTTCTGCATACAAATATATCAAAATAAGAAAAATGATGCAAGAATGGACCCTGTAACAACAGAAAGCAACCCTTTAAAGTCCTAGATTTTCTTACTTCTTTTATTACTACTTGCAAAAATCTTCTAAATCTCCTTCAAATTCAGTATACAAGGGCATTTCCTTTGGTGCTTTATTACATTTATGATGTTGTTGTGGATACTCTCTTCATGGACTCAAATCAAGATCCCTTCATAGCTTAGTCAGTGGTAGTCTTCATGAATTGATATATAAAATTTTTAAGAACTTTATCATCCTTCTAGTGATAAGCCTCTTAAATTTAAGTTGCTCTTCGGACACAGGCACAAAATTTCTTGTTTGCCCCATACTAGAAGTTAGTTTCCAGATAACACAGGGAAAGGAGAAAAATTATATTGAGAGATGCACCCCATGCAAAGAAAAGCTAGTGGGAAGTAGGAAGAGGTCTGCACATAGCTGACATTTAATAAATGTTTATTGATTATTTCTACCTTGGGTTGGACCCAGAGTGTACACTTCATTAACATAGTTTTCAAGAACCCATGATCATTCCTGCTTTATGTTGAGGACTTTTGTAGAAATTTAGGGATAGCAGAAGAGACAATCTACCTTTTCAATCTCATTACACATTCCTCCTTTTTAGGTTGTGGTCAGATGAAGAAGCGCTCATTATGCCAAATAGAGAGTAGTTTTGGTCCTTGAAGTAATAGGGAACCATTCAAATTTATTGAGTTAGCAGACATGGTCATGACATGGTCAGACTGTGGGAAAATCATTCTGGCAATTATATGGAGTAAATATTGGCATGGGGGTTGTGAATCAATTAGGAGGCTCTTTCTGTGGTCCAGGTGAGAGGTGATGAGGGCTAGAACTAGGGAAGTGATGGTGTGAGTGGGAAGAAGGGGACAGATGCAAGAGAGGACATAAAAATGACAAGATTTCACAAACCAGTTTCCCAGAACTCAGCAGAGGTTAAGTGACTCTCCCAAAGTTACACAGGCAGGATTAATAGTAAAGCCAGGTTTTGTCCCCTAATCCTTTTTTTAATGGTAATTTTAATTTTTTTTTGTTTTCAACATTTACTTCCACAAGATTTTGAGTTCCAAATTTTCACCCCATCTCGCTCCTCCCCCCACCCCAAGATGGCATGCATTCTGAATACCCCTTCCCCTAGTCTGCCTTCCCTTCTATCTCTCCCCCACCTCTTCTCTTATCCCCTTCCCCTTCAATTTTCCTGTAGGGCAGGATGGATTTCTGTACCACATTTCCTGTATTTCTTATTTACCAGTTGCATGTGAAAACATTTTTTTAAACATGTGTTTTTAAAACTTTGGGTTCCAAATTTTCTCCCTTCCTCCCTCCCCATCCACCCTCCTTGAAAAGGCAAGCAACTCAATATAGGTTATATATGTGCAGTTATCACTTCCATAGTAGATATACTGTGAAAAACTAACTCTGTTTCCCTCAATCCTATCTCACCCACCCATTTATTCTATTCTTTCTTTTGACCCTGACCCTCCTCAGAAGTATTTGCTTCTGATTACCCCCTTTCCCAATCTGCCCTCCTGTCTATCATCCCCCTACTCTCTTGTCCCCTCCCTCCCCCATTTTCCTGTAGGGTAAGACAGATTTCCACACCCAATTGAGTATGTATGTTATTCCCTCCTTAAATCAAATTCTATGAGAATAAGATTCACTCATTCCCTCTCACCTTCCCCTGTTTCCCCTCCACTGTGAAAGTTTTTTTTTCTGTTTTTTTTTTTTGTGAGATAATTTACCCCATTCTACATCTCCCTTTCTCCTTCTTCTAGTATAATCCTCTCTCACCTCTTAATTTTATTCTCCAGATATGACCCCTTCATTTTCAACTCACCCTGTGCCCTCTATCTATCTATATCTATATATATGTACATATAATTTTTTCCCCTCCAACTACCCTAATACTGACAAAAGTCTCATGAGTTACAAATATCATCTTTCCATGCAGGAATGTAAACAGTTCAACCATAATAAGTCTCTTATGATTTTCTCTTTCTTGTTTACCTCTTCATGTTCCACTTGAGTCTTGTATTTGAAAATCAATTTTTCTATTCAGCTCTGGTCTTTTCATCAAGAATGCTTGAAAATTCTCTATTTCACTGAATAACCATTTTTTCCCCTGCAGTATTGTACTCAGTTTTGCTGGGTAGGTGATTCTTGCTTGTAATTCCATCTCCTTTGCCCTCCGGAATATTATATTCCATGCCCTGCGGTCCCTTAATGTAGAAGCAGCTAAATCTTGTGTTATCCTGATTGTGTTTCCACAATACTTGAATTGTTTCTTTCCAGCTGCTGTAATATTTTCTCCTTGACCTGGGAACTCTGGAATTTGGCTACCATATTCCTAGGAGTTTTTCTTTGGGGATCTCTTTCAGGTGGTGATCAGTGGATTCTTTCAATTTCTATTTTGCCCTCTGGTTCTAAAATATTAAGGCAGTTTTACTGGATAATTTCTTAGAAGATGATGTCTAGGCTTCTTTTTTGATCATGGCTTTCAGATAGTCCAATAATTTTTAAATTCTCTCTCCTGGATCTATTTTCCAGGTGAGTTGTTTTTCCAATGAGTTATTTCACATTGTTTTCTAATTTTTCATTCTTTTGGATTTGTTTACAGTGTCTTGATTTCTCATAAAGTCACTAGCTTCCAATTGCTCTATTCTAATTTTTAAGGAAGTATTTTCTTCAATAAGCTTTTGGACTTCCTTTTCCATTTGGCCAATTTTGCTTTTTAGGGCATTCTTCTCCTCATTGGCTTTTTGGACCTCTTTTGTCATTTGGGTTAGGCTATTATTTAAGGTGTTATTTTCTTCAGTATTTTTTTGGGTCTCCTTTAGCAAGCTGTTGACTTGTTTTTCATGATTTTCTTGCAGAACTCTCAGTTTTTCCTCTATTTCTCTTACTTGCTTGTCAAAAATCCCTTTTGAGCTCTTCGAAGGCCTGGGACTGATTCATATTCTTCTTGGAGGATTTGGATTTAGGAGCTTTGGCTTTGTTGTCTTCTTCTGGTTGTATGTTTTGATCTTCTTTGTCACCAAAGTAAGATAATACAGTCTGACTCTTTTTGCACTTCTTCATCATGATCCCGGCCAATTACTAGAGTTTTAAACTCTTTGTTAAGGTAAAAGTTTGTTTCCAATGTGGAAAATGTACTGTTCAAGCTTTGGGTGTTTGTACAGCTGTTTTCAGAGATACTTCTAGGGACCTGAAAATTTTCAGTTCTTCCAAGGTGCTATGATAAGGGGCGAGGTGTTTTCTCTCTACCGCCACAACAAGCTTCACCACACCAGCATTCCTCCTCACCCCAGGACCGCCCCTCAGAACTGTGACCCAGATCCAAGTACAGGCAAAACAAGAGATTCCTGCCTCAGCACTGGCAAAGAGATCCCTGTAATCTCCCTCTGATCAGCCACTCAACTCCCCCTCAGTCTGTGGGCCGGAAGCTCAGGAAACAGCCATGGCCCCAGGGGTGGGAGACCTAGCTCCTTCTCTCACTGCAGTCACAGACATTTCCCATTGACCTTCTAAGTTGTCTTTGGCATTCATGGGTTGAGAAGTCTGGAAACTGCCACAGCTGCCCGTGGTTCAGCCCTCTGAGGCCGGCTGGAGGGTCTCTGCACGTCGAACTGCGCTCCTCTCCCCGCCCAGTGGGATATACCTTTCCGATCAACCATCCAGGTTGTCTTTGGCTGGAAATTTGTTTCACTCTGTCTTTTTGTGGGTTCTGCTGTTTTAGAATTTGTTTGGAGCCATTTTTTATAGGTATTTGGAGGGGTTTGGGGGTGTGGCATATTTTTAGAGAGTCTTTTCCACCTCCTCCCCATAATGGTCAAGGTCATATAACCACAAAGATAAATGTAAAGGCCTGCATATAGTCTAAAAAAATCGCATGTCTATACACATACACACACATATATATATGTATAATATATATCTATATACATATACACACATACATACTTAGAGATACATATATATGTGAATGAAAAAGCATTTATTAAGCACTTTATGCTAGTCACTGTGAGAAGTGCTGGGGAAACAATAACAAGCAAGCAAGACAGACTATGTCCTCAAGGAGCTTATATTTTAATAGAGGAAAATAGCACAAAGGGGAGCAAGAGTTGGCAATCTTTGGTTTCATTATTAGAAATAGAATGTCTGAAATGTGGGAATGTGATCATCCAGGTGTTTTCTGCACTAGCTATACCCTATCTCTAACCCAGTGACCTTTGCTGGATTTTTCCTGCATTGCCTTAGAGATCTCCATCTAGGAGCTCCATGGGGGGAAAGTTAAGAGGGTTTTCTCTTTCTCTTACCTTCCTTTATTCTTGGATAGTAGTATATCACCCTCTTAGGCTTTAAAAAAGTTGATTTGTAAATCATCTAGGAGATAGTAATGGAAGATAGGAACTGTCCATGACTGAAACTGATTCAGAGGAACAAGGACAATGGATCAGAGTCACTTTCTAGGTGGGGCAAATGATCACTGAGCACAAAATGTTTTGTACCTTTTAGGATATAATATGTGTTGCTGTCCTTTATGACCTTGGGCCTTGTTTTCTTTTTGCCCTCTCAGATCCCTTTGCTGCCATATTGCCAGCATATCTTTCCATATCCTGGACATCACTATTGCCTTTGGCCCCTGTTTCATTGACATCTTATGATGATTAGTCCATTTTTTCAGCCTTTCCCTCTTCTTTATGGCAGTTTCTCACAAAAAATGCTTTGTGGGTAATAATGTAGGTATAATATCCTTGACCCATGAGGAAACAGATTCATAGAAGTAAAGTGACTTAGCTGTAGCCAGTGACAGGATTTGAACTTTGATATCATAATCCCAAGTGAAGGGCTCTTTCCACTGTACCACACTGTCCCTCACAAAAATACACTGCCTTCCATTCAACTAATACCATTATAAATGTGGACCAGCCTGGCTTACCAGATTCACTCTGCATGATGTGGTTTCTGGATGATTTTGAATAAGGTACACAAAAATAAATGGAAGTTTCTCATGATTTAATCCTTGTTCCAAGGACCATTTGCACTGCACTTAACCACGTTTTCTTAGCTCTCCCTTGCCTCTTGCTTTATCACCTAATAGGTTTTCACTTTGATGGCAGCTCAGTTCTGGTTCTTGGCTGGCCAGATCTAGAATCTATTTCTATGGCTATGAGTGAGGAATTCTAGGTCTTATATTCCAGTTATTTGTGTAAATGTCTTATTTCCCAGATAATAAATTCCCTGGGGCTGGGGACAACATCATTTATCTTTTTGTCTGATCCACTGTCTAGCATAGCGCCTTGATGATAGCAGTACCTTAATAAATACTTTGATGATTATTCAATTAAATTATGCCATTTATAGACTACATCTGGCATGTTGTGTTCGGTTTTGCACATTGTATTTTATAAAGGATATTTATAAACTGTGGAACCTCCAGAAGAGGATAATCAGGATGGTGAAAGTCTTTGAATTCATACCATATGAGCATTGATGGAAAGAACTAGTAATATTTAGTTTTGGGAAGAAACAAATTTGGAAAGGGTGGGAAGAGCATGATAACTGTCCAAGTATTTGAAAGACATTTCTATAGGAGAGAATTGGATGTATTCTTTTAGGGCCCAGAGTCAGAACTAAGAGCAGTTGAGAGGAAGTGGAAATGAGGCAGTCTGAGACTCGATGTAAAAAAAAACAAAAGAAAACAAAAACAAAACTTTGAACTGTCAAAAAGTGAAATGGGTTGCTTTAGGATATAGTGGTTTTCTTAGCACTGGAAGCCTTCAAGGTAAAGTCAGATGATTTCTCATTTGGTGTATTGTAGAGGGCATTTGTACTCAGGTATGGGTGGATTAAGTGGCCATTTCTAATTCTGAATTTCTTTGATATTGTAATATAAAACAAGAACATGATTGATCAAGTCTTAATCCAAGTAGATGAACCCTGACCCTAGCCTCCCCACCTCCAGCAAAAAGAAAAAAAAAAGCAAAAATAAAAACAGCTTATGGAGATAATTATCCTATATATTCAAACAAAATGAAGGATTATAGGTAGACTAGAAACCACCTCTTTAAGTTGTTGTGAGGATTAAATGAGATAATATTTGTAAAGCACTAAGCATAGTGCCTGGCACAGAGTAGGTACTTAATAAATGCTTATTTCCTTCTTTCCTTATAGCATATATATGTTTATATATAGGATTACATATGTATATGATTTTATATATGTATATATGTTTCATGCAACTATTACATTCACATATAAAGAACAGTTTGACTTTCCACCACTAACATCCTGTCTAGGATAGCCACAGAGAAGATGGCATTTTTTTTTTAATAATCTGCATTTCTCTGTAATCCATCCCACCTTTTTGGTTTTTCATGCAATGGCAAAGAAACCTTTTAATTATGTGAGTGCTATTATAGCAACAGAAATCTAAACTAGCACAGAGTTGCCTGTGGAAGCTCTGATCATAAAATCCTCATTGGGTAATGAACCCAAAGAATAAAATAAAATCATGTTCCTAAAAGGTAAAGGCCCAAGTTGTTGCATCTCCACAGCAACAGAACAGTCTGCGTTTGCATCCTTATTTACCCTGCTATTCAACCAAAAAAATGCATGGCATTTGCCATGGTAACCCCTTCGCCCCATGTGCAAGTACCACTACAGATATGTGGACCGCTGTCTTAAAAAAACAAACACATACCAAGAGGTACACGTCATGTGAACCTCTATTCATTTTACAGTGTTTTGATGGAAAACTGTGTCCTACTGGACCTTGACATCTCTTTCTCAAGGATTGCTGTTTTCCTGCATCAGTGGTCGAGAATCCAGGTGTTGGAGGCTACTCTTTACTCTGCCCACTGGGGCCAGAGCTAGGGTGATATATATATATATATGTAATCATGGAGGGCCATGAGGAGGAAGACCAGGGCCCCCGAATCAGGGTAGGGCCAAGTCTGAAAAGACCACTTCTTTTTTTTGGTTGGCTTGGACTTCTGATTTCATTGATATATAAGGAGCTCTCAGTGTGGAAACTCCACAAATATTGGTCAACAACCTGTCTGTGACTCAGAGTCTTGGAGAATTGCCTAGAGTTTAAGTGACTTCCTCATGGCCGCACAGCTCATAGATGTCAGAAGCAGGACTTGAAACCACATCTTCCTAACTTCCAAGACTTGGCCTCCATCCCTTAGGCTGTGTGGTCTCCATCCCTTAGGCCATGTGGCCTCCATCCCTTAGGCCGTGTGGCCTCCCAGAACCATAGACAAATGTTATCTTTTTATGTGTTTATATTTTAATTTATAGAATATTCCTGTATGTAGATGTAATGCTCCTAGTAGAATAAAAGCTTTATGATGACAGAGACACTGTTTTTAAAAATCTTTATCTTTACCCTAACTTCTAGCATAAAGGATGGTTTTGGTGATAATGGACTCCAGGTTTTCTGAGATAGCTTAGATTTTAAAAAATGTTCAATATTAATGATAATTTTCAAAAGAATATCCTTTATCAGTTTATTAATTTTTGTCTTGGAAAATAAGGTCATGATAGACCTTATTGACAATTGAATAAATGAACTATGGAATTGGGAGTCAGAGGGTACCTCAGAGGCTATCTCATCTAACTTCTCTATCTCTCTATCTCTATCTTAGTCTTTCTCTATATAAATATACATACATATATGGATATGTATACATATATGTAGGTATGTATACATACACATATGTATGTGTATGTATACACATACACATACATACATACATGTTTTTTAAATGAATGCATTTTCAAAGAAAGAGGAAGATGTCTTCTGGTCTGTAGCCTGCTTCCAGTCAGGATCAGCCTTCTATGTACATAGGCTGATTAGGCAGTCATGGAGCTAGTGTGATATGAGGGCCACTGAAAAGTCTCACCATCCCCCAAATAATTCTCTCACTGGCCTTGTAACAGTGTGTTAATTTCCCATGTTATTCACCTCTTGTTAGTTAAGATAAGAAAGACTCATTAAAACAGAAAAATGATCTGGGAGGAGTAGTATGGGTTCATTATGAGCCATTAATTTCATTGCACAGTTATTTTTCAGTTGTCCGACTCTTTATCACCTCATTTGGGGTTTTCTTGGCAAAGATACTAGAGTGGTTCGCCATTTCCTTCTCCAGCCCATTTTACAGATGAGGAAATTGAGTCAAACAGGGTTAAGTGACTGACTCAGGGTTACATAGCTAGTAAGTGTCTGACGCCAGATTTGAACTCATGAGGGTGAGTCTTCCTGATTCCAAGCTAGCACTCTATCCAATAGCTATACCTAGCTGCCCCAGGCATTAATACCTTAACTCTTATGAGTTTATCAGGCTGTTTAGCTGATTACTTAGCAGTACTCATCTTCCCACAAGATCACATCTCAAACTTATACCTCCTCAGTACCCCCCACTGCCCATTGGGCCCCTCCCTCTGGATTGGAAAGGTGGAGGGTGGTCATTGGAGAACTCCTACATTCTCTATTTAAGGAGGGGGCCCAGGGCAGACACCTTCATAATTTCCTACATAACTATAGGATAGCATATACATTTTGGTAGTCTCCCTGCTCCTTCTTTATAGATTCTTTTTATATGTTCTCTTTTCCCTTTGGGCAGCTAGGAGGTGCCGTGGGGTGTTCAAGGAGGATTGGTACCTCTGCTGTGAGGGCTTGCTGAGAGCCCTTTTCAGGGGTATTCTTCCACCTTTGCTGTCTACCTGGCACTCAACTCTCACTTGTCTCCAGGAAGCATGCACAGTGACCACATCCTGGTAAACCATCTCAGCATAGGCTAAACCAGGTTGAGGGTAACCAACAGGCCTCAAACTTGTGGTGAGTTAGGGGGGTAGCTACCTTAAGCATGTGAAGACTTCTTCCCCCTGGAAGAATGGGCTGATGAGAACAATTTGTTCCACTGGCCATGAAGGTGGCTGAAGGAGGCACTGTGGAGTCTTAGAGCTTGGTCAGACATTGAAAACACCAAGGTCATCCACTGCATTCTGGGCCATTGCCAGTCATCCTGACTTCTGTCTTGGCACTGGACTTTGATGACTTGGGAAGAGAGAGTGAGACATGATCTTGTGCAACTCTGCCTCATTTCATTCCGATTCATGAATGAGTCAAGACATCACCCTGTGATGTCATTGGTCCTCTTCAAGAACAAAAGTCAAACAACAACAAGGTGGCTCGGTGGATAGAGTGCTGGGCCAGGAGTTAGGAAAACCTGAGTTCAGATCGAACCTCAGACACTTAATAGCTGTGTCACCCTGGGCAAGTCACTTAACCCTGTTTGCCTCAGTTTCCTCATCTGTCAGATGAGCTGGAGAAGGAAATGACAAACCACTCAGTATCTTTGCCAAGAAAACCCCAAATGGGGTCACAAAGAGTCGAACAGACTGAAACGACCAAACAAAAACAACAACTTCCCCCATTAGATTGTGAGCTCCTTGGGGGCAGGGACTTTTTTTTTCTTTCTTTGTATCATCAGCACTTAACTTGATTCCTGGCACACAGTAGGTACTTAATAAATGTATATTGACTGACAAAGTCCCATAGGAGGGGGACAATATCCAGCTAAGTTCTGATGGAAAAAATGGAGAAGGGAAAATGATACGCAGAATACTTGGTGGGAGGTTAGTCCTAGCTGTGGCTCTTCAGTGACAATTTCCCCCAAATTGGATTCCCACGTTCCCACTCCCCCCAGTTTGATACTTGATCAATAGTTAGTTCTAAATATTTTTGTTCTAGCTTTTTTGTTCTAACAACCAAATCTGATTTCCACTCAGAATACTATTGGACGGGCAGTTAGCTTACCTAGGCAGGAAGCTGTGTGGAATGGAAAGGATTTAGGCTTGAGGAGCTAAGAGACTCAAGGATTGTTGTTGTTGTTTTACTTTTTTAAAAATTTGTTTTTTTCTCCAGCTTTGCTACTAATTAATAATGTGACAATGGGCAAATCATTTACTTTTTCTGGACCACAGTTTCTTCATCTGTAAACTAAGAGGCCTGGAGAAGATAATTTTTAAGATTCTTTCCAGCTTTAAACATTAGAATCTTTTAATTTCCTTTAAAACTCAGTCAAAGTACTACCTCATTCCATTCAGTTGCTAGTACCCCTTGAGATTATTTTGTGTTTGCTTTGCAACAACTAGGTGGCACAGTGGATGGAGCAGTGGCCCTGGAGTCAGGAAGACCTCAGTTCAAAGCCAGCCTCAGATACTTTCTAGCTATGTGACCCTGGGTAAGTTGTTTAACTCCTGTCTCTTTCATCTATAAAATGGAATAATAATAGCGCTTACCCTCTAGGATTGTTGAAAGAATAAAATGAGATAATATTTGTAATTTATAAACCTTAAAGCATTATATAAATATTAGCTATTATTATTTGTACATAATTTTATTTACTTATGTATGTACAAGTTGTTTTCCCTAATGTAATGTAAACTCCCTGAGTCAGTCAGTGAGTCAACAAGCATTTACTTAGTATTTACTATATGCCAGACACTGTTCTAAGTACTGGACATGCAAAAAACATAGTCCCTGCTCTAAAGAAGCTCACATTCTAATGGTGAGGGACCATATGAAAACAATTTAGTATAAACAAGGTATATATCTATCTATTAATCTATGAATGTATCCATCCATCCATCCATCCATCCATCCATCCATCCATCCATCCATCCATCCATCCATCCATCCATCTATCTACCTTTCTATTGTATAAATGGAAGGTAATCCCAGAAAAGCACTAGCACTGGGGGAGGCTGGGAGAAGCCTCCTGCAGAGGTAGAATTTGAACTGAGTCTTGAAGGAAGTTAGGGAAGCCAGGAGGCAGGGGTATCTTGTCTTGTCTCTGTGTCCTCAGTGCCCAGCACAGTGCCTGACACATAGTAAACACTCAATAAATGTTGAGTGACTGAATGAATAAACAAATGAATGTCTTATGACTCAATAAACATATTTTCAACATACCTGTTTAATACATAGCGTTCTGTGGGTTTTGGGTGAGGCTCCTGGGAGAACCTGCTTCTCCAGGCTCAAAGAATTGACAGCAACTGGATAGAGCATTGGACCTGACTTCAAATCTGGCCTAAGACACTTACTATCTGTGTGACCTTGGCCAAGTAATTTAATCTCTCTATGTGTTAGTTTCCAGTTTCCTCATCTGTATAATGGAGATAATAATAGAATTGACCTTACAGGTTTGTTGTGAAGATACAACAAGATAATATTTGTAAAGTGCTTTGTAAGTTTTAAAGTACTCTATACAGGTTAGCTATCATCATCATCATGATGTAGAATTCAAGAGACCACATCCTAGGTTGAACATGATACTTGTGCGATGGAAAAACATTCTAGATTTGTAGGTCCGAAGAATTGAGTTCCACTCTTGGCTGTGCTACTTCCTACTGATGTGACCTTGGGCAAAACACTTGGGTAGAAATTGTGTTACATTTTGCCTCTCTGGGCCTCAGTTTTCTTCTTTGCAAAACAAGGTAGTTGGACTAGATGGTTTTGAAAGTTCCTTCCAGTTTGAAATCTATTATCTGAGGATTTCTAAGATGTCTTCCAGCTCTATATCTGTAAGGTCCCATGAGGCACAATATATTGGGCACAAGGCCAATGAGGACAAGGTGAAAATGTTACAAGCACATTGAGGGGTGGTGGTCGTGAGAAACCATGGCTGTCACCATAATAGCCCAGCTCAACCCAGCAAGAGCAAGAGTAGTGGTTGAGACCTACCTGGTAGGAGTGACATCAATTTCCTCCCTCCTTTAGCCAGAGGTTCTTGTTCATCATGGAGGGAAATAAGAATTTAGAACTGAATTTAGAACTGAAAGGGACTTTTGAGATTATCTTAAAGATCATCTACTCCAGCCCCATCATTTTCAGATGAAGATACCAAGAAAAGGGGAAGCAAATGACTCATTTCACGGCCAAATGTGTGTGTGTGTGTGAGAGAGAGAGAGAGAAACATTTATTGTGTCTATTATATGTCAGGCACTATGCTAAGCACTTTACAAATATTATCTCACTTGAGACTCAACATAGGTGCTGATATTAATCCCATTTTTACAGTTGAGGAAATTGAGGCAAACAGATGCTAAGTGACTTGTCCAGGATCACATAGTAAATTTCTGAGCCTATATTTGAACTCAGGTCTTCTTGACTCTAGGTCCAGCACTCTTTCCACTGTGCCACCTAGCTACCTATAAGTAGTACATGTCAGAGCAGGGGTTCAAACCTACGCATTCTATGTCCAAATCTACACCACCACCACCATACCACAGCTGTCATGGTTCCTCAGGGTGCCAGAGTTGCTTGCTAATCCTCTTCCTGAGGCAATCCTTATCCTTTGTTCAGTATTATGAGCTTTCTTTTCATACCCCATGACAATATAAAATATTTGATTTTATTATTTTTTGTCAAGTTTTGCTGACAGGCAGCTTGGTGGGATGGATTCCAAGCTGGCTTCATAGTCAGAAAGGCCTAGGTTCCAGTCTTATCTGTGACACATACAGACTGTGTGACTCTGAGCAGGTTATTTAACCTCAGTTCCCCAGACAACTTTTTTTAAGTTTTGTAGGGAAGAAAGAGGATGGGAATAAGCATTTATTGGGTGCCTGTTATGTACCATACAGGCACTGTGCTAAGCACTTTACAAATATTATCTAATTTGATTGGCATTAGTCAAGGCAGTTCTTTAGTGGGAATTCCCTATACTAATGAAATCATAGGCCTGGTCCAAAAATAAAAGTCTGGCCCTTGGAAAGAAAGCTAGGACAATATAAGATAGTTTTTCACACATTTTGGTATCAGAGAGTCTTCAGAGAATTCCATGATCTCAGGTTGACCTTTGTCTTAAATAACAGTAATAGAACTCTCTTCCACTAGAATAGGTTTTGTGTGGGGGTGTGTGGGGGGGTGTGTGTGTGGGTGGGTGGGTGTGTGTGGGTGGGTGTGGGTGTGTGTATGTATGTGTGTGTGTGTGTGAGAGAGAGAGAGAGAGAGAGAGAGAGAGAGAGAGAGAGAGAACAGACTGGAAAAGAAAATCCTATCCCTTTGGGAAGGAGACAGATTTTGTCTGCCCTTCCCTCACGGGAAACATAACACCAGGCTTAGTGTTACTAGGTGTGGTTTAATGAAGTCAGCTGGCTGAAAGTTGGATGGGATCCCATTCTTTTGGAGAGCAATATTCATGTGCTAATCTAGTATGGTAGTCAATTTCCTTTTTATGGAAGAGCCTCACAAAGGAAAGACAAATACACAAAAAAGACAACCAAACCTCAGCATTTTTTCCTTCTGTATCTCAGAACACCTTTGCATTGGGGCAGATCCTTATGCTATATACCCTCCTGAGCTCAGGGAGTACCCCCCTCAGCTGCTGCCCTCTGTCACACTTCATCCTCACTCCTTGAGTCTGTCCCTGAGCCAAGGTCATGGCTACCCAGTGACTGGCAGGTTGTATAGCCACAAAGAACTGAGCTTTTGTGTTTGCTGCTTTAGCCAACTTAGCTACGTTGGCTCCTTCCATGATGACAAATGATCTGGGTTGCCTTGTAAAGAAAGTCCCGGGTGCCTCTTGGAATGGCCCGACCTTCTGGAGCAGCCTCAAAGGCAGTAAAAATGGTTCTGAGGCCCAAAGGATTGAGAGAAATCCACCAAGTGACCAAACTAGGGATGTGAGAATTGCTCATCAAAGAGAGACGACTATAAACACCAATTGCTATGGAGACCTTGTCTTAGCTTAACCTCTCTGGGCCTCACATCCTTTCTATGTAAAATGAAGGGATTGGTGAGATGATCTCTAAATACCCTCCAGCTCCAAATCTGTGATCCTGTGATTGTCAGGTGGGGACACTGAAGGAAAGGAGCAGAGAGCATTGATCACCAGAACAGATCTCCTTCTTCCCAACAGGTTAGGTTAATTTCTATGATGGCAGATGAGTAGCTGTGGCTTTTGGGGGTTTGCATCTAGGCAGGGTTCAAAGACTTGCCTTATGTGGGATACTAGAAGCTTGACTTTTGAAGAACCCTGGGAAAGTAACAGAAATTAATGGAATTTTAGAAGACACCTTAGATAATGATGATCAAGTTGAACTCCCTCACTTAACAAATGAAGAAACTGAGGCCCAAAGAAATGAAATAGTTTGCCCAAGATCATACAACTGGTTGGAGGCAGAGCTTCGACTAAAATCTAGTTCTCTTGGCTGCAGATCAATGCACTTTCCACTGTACCCTTACACTACACTGTGGGGCAGCAGAAAGAGTGCTGACTTTGGCATTATAGCACTTGGGTTCAAACCCTGACTCTTCCACTTACTACCAGTGACCATTTGGGGAGGTCTCTTTTAAACTCTCAGGTTTCAGTTTTCTTCTGTGTAAGTTAAGAGGGTTGGATAGCTGGCATGTAAGCCAGCTGTAAATCTAAGTTCCTATTGTCTTAAGAATTGGTCTTGGGTATTTAGGGAGGTGTGAATGCTAGCCATTATGGATTTTTCCTCCTCCCTTTCTAAAAAAAAAAAAAAGGTAAAAAGCTTAGTTTACTCCACAGGGTCTTGGACAGAATTACAGAATCTCAGAATTATAAGGGATCTTGGAGGTCATTTCATTTAACTCATACTTGAACTAACTCTGCAATGTCAATGAAAATTGACCATCTGACCTCAACTTAATGAACTCCATTGAATGGGAACTCACTGCCTCCTGAGGCGGCCCATTGCATTTTTGCATACCTTCTTCAGAAGCTTCTATATATCCCTCTATACATCCACCATTACTAATTCTATCCTCTAAGTCCTCACTGAACAAGTCAAATGCCTCTTGACACAGTTGGCCACCCATTCTTCCCTGATGCTCTTTTCTTCCTTGGCTTTTATGACATTGCTCTCTCTTGGCTTTCCTCCTACTTATCTGACAACTCACTTCTCAGTTTCCTTTTCTGGGAACAGTATCCATCTCCTTCCTGCCAAATATAAGCCCTTCATGGCTTTATTCTGGGCCTTCTTTTCTCTCCAATCCTCTCTCAATGATCTCATTTGTTTTCATGGGTTTAATTATCAACTCTCTGCAGATGACTGCCATATCTACATATCCAGCCTTAAGCTCTCTCAACTTCTAGTTCTTCAAGTGCCAGTTAAAATCCTGCTTTCAACAGGAAGTCTTTCCTCTTAATTGTAGTGTCTTCCCTTTATGGATTACTTACAATTTATTCTGTATATAGCTTGTTTGTACATAGTTATTTTATTTTATTTTTAATTTATAAAATAAAACAAGTATTTCCATAACATAGTAGAATAAAAAAAGATGATTACATATGAAACTGCAAATCTATTGAGTACGACTTGCTATTCCTTTTAGATCTATAATAAAGTTATCTTGTAACTTTCTTTTTTTTCTTCCTTCCCCCTCCCCCTTGCCCTAGAGATGGCTACCATTAGACAAAAATATGTATGTGTATATATAAAAATATATGCATGTGTGTGCATATATATATATATATATATATATGAAATCATTCTATACATACTTCTATTTATCAGTTCTTTCTCTGGATCCAGATAGCAACTTCCTTCATAGGTGCTTTGTAGATAATTTGAGAATTTATAATGGTCAAAATGACATAGTTGGTCAAAGTTCTTAAAACAATATTCCTATTACTGTATACATTGTTCTCTTGGTTATGTTCATTTTGCTCTTCATTATTGCATGCTTTCTCCCTCATTAGATTGTGAGCTCCTTGAGGGCAGGGACTATCTTTTACCTTTCTTTATGTTAGCCTGGTGCCTGGCACATAATAGGCACTTAAAAATGTTTACTGACTGACAACTGCCTGGTAGACACCTTCACCTGATTTTCCCTTTGGCATCTCAATCTCAATATGTACAAAGTGGAAATAATTAATTCCTCAGTTGATTCTATCCCATTTCTCTTGGGAGAACTCTTATCTTTTCCCTAACATAGACTCACAACCTAGGATTGAGTCTTCCATATCCCTCCTCTACCATATCTAATTAGGTGCCAAATCTTGTTGATTGTATGTCCACAACATCCCTCATATCCATCCCCTTCTCTTTACTTAGAATGTCACTACCCCAGTTTAGGCTGTTAATCATCTTCCACCTAAACAGTTATTGAAATATCTTCCTAATTGGTCTCTCTACCTCCAGTCTCTCTTCTCTACTCTATCCTTTAACTCAGCTGCCAAAGTGATAGTCCTAAAACACTGGGTTGATCATGTTGTCCCCCTCTCAAAAATCTTAAAAATCTCAAAAATCTTTTGTCTTTAAGATAAAATACAAACTCTTCAGCCTTGACCAATCTGCCTCTCATTTACCTTTTCAGAAGCTTTTTGTATTATTTGTCTTAATGTATTTAATATATGTTCTAATCTGGATTGCTAGTTTTTACTCTAAATTTAACACTCCAATCTCTATGTCTTTGCAAATACTGTCCCCTGTGTCTGGAATACATTCCTTACTCACTTCCACCTCTTGAAATCCCTATCTTTCTTCAAGATTCAGCTTAGGTCCCCCTGATAGCCCCTAGTCCTTAGTGCTCTCTTGGTCCTCAAATCATCTATCAACTCTGGGCATTTTCCCTGGCTGTCTTTCTTGCCTGGAAATCCCTCCCTCCTCATCTCCAGCTCTTGGCTTCCTGATCTTCCTTCAAGTCCCAGGTCAAATCGTACCTTTTATGAAAAGCCTTTTCTCATCAGCCTTGATATTAGTCCCTTTCTTCTGTTGATTGTCTCCAATTTATAACATATATGTGTGTATATATATATATATATACACACATATATGTATATATGTATATGGTTGTTTTCATGTTGTCTCCCTCATTAGACTTTGAGCTCCTTGATAGCAGAGAATGTCTTTTACCTTTATTTTGTATCCCTAACACTTAGCATGGTGCCTAGCACATAGTAGGCACTTAATAAATTCTTACTGATTTACAACCAAAGCTTGATGTCAAGGCATTTTTTTTCAGTCTTTGTATTCCTGCACCAAAAATAGTTCTTTGCATGTTATATAGGTTCTTAATAAATATTTGATCAATAGTTCAATTGAACTCCACATGAGGGCCTTTTCTAGAGTCTTAAGGAACTTACTGGAGGATGGGGAAAAGATATGTAGACACAATAGAATGTAGTTTGGAGGTAAGATGTCAGGGAAGGTTTCATGGAGATAGTAACATTTGATTTAGTATTTGATTTCTAAAAGACAGAGATGGGGGAGGTTGTAGAGAGAAGACACTGTAAGTGAGGAAAACAAAGTGAGCAAAGGCCCAGAGTCAAGAAAATACTAGACAACAATTAGTCCAGTTTGGCTCAAATATAGAAAATGTTCATGTGAGTAATGGGGGAGAAGACAAGAAAGCTCATAGATTTGGGAGGAAGGACAAAGTGCAGAGATCCGTGAATGCCATGTTAAGGACTTTAGAATTTATTTGTGGTCATTTGAAGTAATTGAAGAATGGATGACCTCTTAGGTCCCTTCCAACTCTACAGAATCACAAAACCTTGGATTTGGATAGGAGCTCGGAGGCATCAAATCCAACCTTACCTGAATCATTTCTATCACCCACCCATTCAGTAAATCAATAAGGACTTATTTAAGCATGGTAAGTACAATGCTGGGCCCTGAATATACAGATACTAAAGTGAAACTCTCCTTGATATCAGATAGCTTATGTTCTAAGAAGGGGATACAATATACGTAGGCATACATAGGGGAGAGAGCTTTGATCTCGGCAGCTACAGCAATTGGGAGTGCCAGTAGATTGTTATATCATTTCCAGTAGCAATGGTCATTTTGATTTGGTTATTATTTCCAGAGTAAGAGCATAGAAAACGTGTGTGTGTGTGTGTGTGTGTGTGTGTGTGTGTGTGTGTGTGTGTGTGAGAGAGAGAGAGAGAGTGTGGAGGGTACCAATGGTTACAGGGCAGACGACACAATCCCTCTATTGGGTTGATTCAGGTGTCCTGGCAGATGTCTGGATGTGATTTGATGCATTATTTGGGACTGGCAAGATATAGTGGGTTGAGGCGAGTTCTCACTCATATAGCCACCAATTAGGACAACTCTGTCCTAGGCGGAAAACTTTCATTTCAAACTGATGACTCATACAGAACTTGTAGTTCACTAAAACCCACATATCTTTTTCAGATGGATTGCTATCTAATCATGCTTTTCCACTTTGTACAAATTGATTTTTTGAATCTGTGAAGGACTTTACATCTATGCCTGTTAAATGTTGCCTTAGTAGATCTGGTCCATCATTCCAGCCAAACATTAGACTACCCTCTTGGATAGCCTAGTCTTACCTTTCAGTAGAACTTTCAGGATATGCACTTTTTTTTTTAAACAGTGATAGCTCTCAGGGTGTTCTGGGCTGAGCCCAGGTTTGATATCAGAACAAAATAATGTTGATCATCCTTTACTCTCGAAGAGGACCGATCACATGCGTGAGGTCTTGACTTGCGATGAATTGGATTTAAGTGAGGCAGAGCTGCATAAAGTCATCAGCCTCATTGTCTCCTCCAGAGATACCAATGTATGGTATAGCAAGACAAAAGTCAAGATGACTGGTGATGGTCCAGCTGTGTGGCTCAATGGATACACTAGGTTTGGAGTCAGGAAGACTCATCTTCATGAGTTCAAATCCAGCCTCAGACACTTAGTAGCTATGTGATCCTGGGCAAGTCACTTAACCCTGTTTGCCTCAGTTCCTCATTTATGAAATGAGCTGGAGAAGGAAATGGCAAACCACTCCAGTATCTTTGCCAAGAAAACCCTTCCAAAATGGAGTCATGATGAATTAATCACAATTGAAACAACTGAACAACAATAACGACCCTGGGCAAATCAGAACAAAATAAGACACTCAACAGTTGGTGGAAGGAAATTGCAAAGTATTCAACAAGGACAGGCATTGAGGACACTTTGAATTGATTCAGGTAAATGAAACTCTCTTGTCTGAGTTGCCCATTGTGATTCACTTTCCAAGCATCACAAAGGATGTGTGAAGGTCTTAGCTGTTTTGAACTCAAGTGACCAGAAAATAATATCAAACATCCTAAACCTTTAGTCCCTTGAGCCAATGGCCCTTGATCCATTGAAACTCAAGGATGGTTTCAATATCCTATAATAAAAAATAAGCCTAAGTAGTTAGTGCTGAGGGCAAAGGGTAGGAGACTGCTCCTACCCCAGACGGTAATTTTTTTCTTTTCTTATTATCTCTACTGTTAATTACTAAAAAGGATGAGGAGAGGGGGCAAAGTATAGTATGATTATGTGAGTCTCAGTTCAAGGCTGAGAAATCTCCTCTTCCTAAAAGATTATACCAGCTCTGGCATTCGGAGCTCAGAAGTACCCTTCTCCCCTGAAACCTCTCCCTCTAACTGGATGGCTCCTGTTAGAACCTAAGATGCCTAGGCCAGCCATGTCTTCATTTCTCACCTGCATTCTGGACACATCTACCATGCCCCTGAGCTGGTTACCTTCACCCTTCTCTCCCTCTTCAGTTTCTTTCTTTCTTTCTTTTTTTTTTTTTGGTTGTTGTAGCCTTTCCTCATTAGAATGTAAGCTCCTCGAGGGCAGGGGCTATCATTCTTTTGGCTTGTATTTGTATTCCCAGCACTTAACACTGTGCCTGGCACAAAGTAAGTGCATAATAAAATGCTAATTGACTGTCACTAGCTACTAGTCACTTCATCTCTCTGGTCCATCAAATGAGGGCATTGGACTCTATAATCCCAAAGGTCCCATCCAGCGCTAAAATTCTGTGATTTTCTGATCCTTCCCTTGAGATCTCTTCCAACTGTTTAACTCTTAAGGTGAGATGAGTAAGAGTAAAGAAGAAGAGGAGAAAAAGAAGAACAAGGCTGAATCCTAGGAGAGAGCTTTTGGAGTGAGTAAGCATTCAGAATGCAGAGTGGTTGTTCAGAGATAGGGGCCATCAGCCTTCCTGCTTGGATCATTTCAAACAATCCTGGATGCAGCCACAGCACGTATACCTTAGGGATCAATCTTTTTCTGGCAGGGGGCAAGTACAAGATGACTTAATAAATCTTTTCCATCTCTTATTTCTATGATTCTGTGCAATGAAAACATTAGTCATAGACCTCCTAAAAAGCAGGCTATTTTGAGCTGGCCTGATCATAAAGATCAGAATTGGGAATTAAAGTTTCATATTTAGATTTAAAAATTTTGCAGGTTGTGGATGTGCACAGGAAGAAGATGAGAGAGAAGTTCTGGAATCTCAGAAATTGGGTGGCACAGTGGAAATTCAGGAAGACCTGAGTTCAGATCCAGCCTCAGATACATGCAAACCTTGTGACTCTGGGCAAGTCACTTAACCTCTGCCTGCCTCAGTTTCTCCAACTGTAAAATGAGAAATAGTAGTAGCCCCTGTTTCTTAGGTTGCGATAATATTTGTAAAGTGCTTAGCACAGTGCCCCTCACACTTAACAATGTTTGTTTCTTTCCTATTGCTTTTCACACTACTAATTTTTCATTATTTACTGTTGGAAGGGACCTTAGAGACCATCTAATCTGAGTCCCCATTTGAATAAAAATTCCCCTCCAAAATATCACCAAAAATGTAACTCTTGGTCAAATATTTCCTAGCCACTGGAGAAGAGATAAGTAAGCACTGTGTAGTTGGGCTTGGGCATCTAATGTGTCTGTGCCAGGGTGGTATGGTCTGTGCCAGGGTGGTATGGTCTGTCTCAGGATTAGGATTCCAAATGATTCAAGAACATGGGAATTATCTCTGACTTAGAAGGAAAATGGAAGCAACTCCCTTTTGGATTTGATGGTTGTCCTTGGAGCTGCATGGCTAATGATCAGCTAAAACTCTGCTGGATGGTTCAGATACCACTGTGCCTCTTTTAAAATGAGCATGTTTGCATTCTCGTTCTTTCTGCTGTTACTCAGGGGCCATTGGTACCTTTGGAGAGATTTCTGATGATCCTCACAATCTCTCATTCTATTGGGTCTGTCTTCCCTTCACTTTTTTTTCTTTTCTTAAATATTGTAGAGAGCATGGTTAAATTATGGGAAGTGGGTAAGGAGAAAAATCTAAAAATCTGAAAACTGTCTAAATTGGTTAACTCAGCTGATTGGAGCAATCAAGGCAGGGTTGGATGCACTGCTTGGATGGCACATAGGCAGTACCTAATAAATGCTTGCTGACTGACTGGGTCCTATAGGTCACGTTTCAGAACGACTCCGGCAGAAATCTGAAATGAACTCCCATTCCTGGACCTTTCATGATCTCCCCAATGTTAGTGGCCTAGTCCTTTTCATCTCCAGCACTTGTTCATTAGCAGTCCTTGCCCTGCTCATCATCAGGAAAAAGAAAGGCTTGATTTTACTGGTCAGTGCCCTTTTGAATGGAAACTCATTTCTGTCTCAGCAGTCAAACAAAAGTCCTTTTTTTCTGTTTTCACCACACGGTAAGTAGACAGGAAAACAGTCACAGAATACTTGTACATGCTCCAGATTCCACATGGGGAATGGCACAGGGACATTTCACTATGAATACTCAAAAGGACTGGGCTCTCACTGGCCAGTTCCCTGTTATTTACAAAAGAGCCTTCAATGACCAAGCATTTTGAATCCTGGTGTTATATGCCATTCATGTTTACTTCTCATGCAAAATTCCTGTTTCCAGACCTCTAGGGACATGGATGACTGTTATATGATTACATGTATAGGCAGGATTCTTATTCAAAGACAAGTTGGGCTTCTGAAGGCCTTTATAATGCAGAGATGCTGCGAGACCTCTGGAGAATTTCCAGAGTCTTGGGATCAAATGCTACCATGCAAGTATTTTATGGAGAATGAGAGTGCTAGCTCAGTTGCCAAAGTATTCTTTTTATGTATGTTACAAATATTTTGGACCCATTTGTGGACTGGATTGTCTTATTATGGTTGCAGATCTATAATTTCCTTAGGCAAACATTTCTATTCTATGATAGGTGTGTTGAGATAAAAGTTTATGAAAATGTACCAATTTTGTATATCTTTTGCATCTATCTATACATATATCTATATGATGGAATACAAGCTTCTTGAAGACATACGGTTTCATTTTTTTCATGTTCCCAGTGCCTGGTACACAAAGTACTTAGTAGTAAGTAGATGCTTCACAAATTCTTGATTGATGTCTAAAAATTCTATATCTTCATGCTAGCCGTAGTGAACTATGGGAATACTTTCTCTAAACCTTCCATGGAGACACATGCCTGTAATTCTTGTTATTGGGGGAGTCTGAGACTGGTGGATCACTTTAGTTTGGGAGTTATAAACTGCAGTAGGCTTATAAACCAATCAGATGTTCATACTAAATCTTGCACCAGTATAGCGAACCTCTGGGAATTGGGTGGTGGTAGACTGCCTAACGTAGAATGAACTCATCTAGGTCAGAAAAATCGAGCAGGTTAAAGCTTCTCTGCCACTTCTTGTTTCTTCTCCTCTTTCTTTTCCTCCTCCTCCTTATTATCCTTCTCTTCCTCCTCTTCATTATTCTCTTCTTCTTCCTTTTTCTCCTCCTCTTCTTTTTCCTCTTCTTTCTACTGCTACCTACCATTTTAAAGTTTGCAAAGAGCCTTACATAGGTTATCTCATTTCTTTCTCACAACAATCTCATGAGGTGGGTGCCATAGAAGATTTATGAGCTGTATCTCCTTGTGGACTTCCTTGGCTTCTTCCTTTGCCTCTAGCAAACTCACCATGATCCAATCAGCCTTGTTATTCACACCTCATCAATACCCTCTGCTCTGCTGGAGGGTAGAGCCATAAATTCCTCCACTTAAAGAGAGGGAGCAGTGCTAACATCTTCTCAGGCATCTCCTCATTCCCCACTTGGCAGGAGTACTCATTTTGGATTTCTTTGATTTCACCACCATGCCTCAGCTCCAGATACCTCCCTCTCTTTCCCCCCACTTCTCAGTTTTCTTTTGTGTGTGTTGTCTTCCCCTGTTAGATTGTAAACTTTTTGAAGGCAAGGACTGTTTTTCTTTTTCTTTTTTTTGTATTTGTAACCCCAGTACTTAGCACAGTGCCTAGCACATAGTAGATACTTAATACATTTAATTGACTGTTGGAAAGCTGTGTAGTATAATGGGAATACCCTGGTTCTAGAATCAGAGGATCTGGTCTAAAATCCTTCTTCTGATGCTTCCTGTCTTTTTTTTATTAATTTATTTTGATTTATCAACAATCACTTCCATAAGCTTTTGAGTTTTAAATTTTTCTCCCCCTCCCTCTCCTCCTCCCTCCCCAAGACGGCACACAATCTGATATAGGCTATACATATATATTCCTATTAAACATATTTTCACATTAGTGATGTTGTAAGGAAGAATTAGAACCAATAGGAGGAACCACCAGAAAGAGGAAACAAAACAAAACAGAAAAAAAGAGCAAATAGTATGCTTTGATATGCATTCAAACTCCATACTTCTTTCTTTGGATGTGGATAGTATTTTCCATCATGAGGCCTTTGGAGATGTCTTAGATCCTTGCATTGCTGAGAAGGGCTAAGTCTATCAATATTAAACATCACACAACATGGCTGTTACTGGGTACTGATGCTTCCTGTCAATATGACTTTGGACAATTCATGCCAGCCCTCTGGGCTTCAGTTTTTTTTTCAGCTGTGAAATGAAGGGATTGGATGAGATGGCCTCTGAGATCCCTTTTTTAGCTCTAAATTTACTATCCTGGGGTCTCATATGGGAGAATTTGGCTGGCATTTTCTGAACTGTTCATATTGGTGAACAACAGTCCTTTTAGGAAGGGGTGTGAAGTTAACATGGCTGGCCGTTGGAACCATAGCAGCTACCTTGCTTTAGTAGTCTGGATATTGTTGTTGTTTTCCCTTCATTCTCAAAGAGGACCATGACATCAGGAAGGTGATGCCATGACTTGCAAGTGAATTGGATTTAAGTGAGGCAGGGCTGTGCAAAATCACCAGCCTCACTCTCTCCTCTGGAGCCATCTGGGTCCAGTGGCCAGATATAGATCAGGATGACTGGAGATGGCTCAGGATGCAGTGGGAGCCCTTGGCCTTTTTAAGCTAAGGTCTTTACCAGGTCTCTGTTTGTCTCTGACAATACCCATTTCGTGATTTAGGCTAAATAAGAAATGAGACAAAAAATGGCCTTTTTTACCTAGTCAAAAAAAAAAAAGACATCTGCCTTGGGAAATTAAAAAAAGTGAATAAGTAATTCTCTTTTCTTCAGCTCTAAGCTTCCAGTGAGAGAAAACCTCATGGAAAATACCAAATTGAAAATACCAAATGGAAATTCTCTCTCCTTTGCTCTCCCTCTCTCACCCTCCCTCCCTCTTTCTTTCCCTCCTCCATCTCCCCCCATCTCTGTCTCTCTCATTTTCTCATGACAGTGTCTCTATTGTACTAATGTTGTCTTCCCCTATGCCTGTCCTCCTTCCTTAGAATGATGTTTGCCCTTGTCACTCTTCACCTGAGGTTGCCTTTGTGCTACAGCCTCAGGCACAGTTTGTGATGCTAGATTTTGGCTCAGAAATTCCTAGTTATGATTCTATCAAGTCCATTGGCCCTCTCTGAGAAGGGAGTTTCATTTTATCAAATGCATCTTTCCTTTAGATAACAGATAGTGTTGTGTTAACCGCCATAGTGCTGTCTGTCTGCTATATTTTGCCAATTACCTTAAAGAAACCTGGTTTCTCAGAGAAGTTATTATGGTGCTCTGAAGTAGATGTGTCAAACTTATAGCAAACTGCCTTAACCAGATTAAAATATAATTGGGAAATGTTTAACAAAATAAAAAAAATATAATCCAACATAGATAATGTTATTTTGTGGTTTTCTGAGTCAACATGAGGCAGCAGGGATCAGATACTATTTGAATTTGACATCACTATTCTAAAGCTTTTGGAAAGATTCCACAAATAAATCTGAATAAATGCAGCAGGGATTTCAGGCTGCTAAATGGGCCCTAGATTAAATTTTTTTTGACCTTGTGGCAATGGTTATAGACCAAACTCCACAGGGGAGGACAATTCTTGTAGCACTGAAAATTGCACTTCTGCATTAGCCTTGATTATATAAAGCATCAATAAATCAAATGCATGCCAAGTGACTTGAGAAAAATTTCCTGTCAGTTTTGGTGGCTCCTAAAAAGAGGGCAGGTTTTAATGAGGCACTGATGTTGTACCACCACATTTTCATAAAGTTGACAATATTAATTGTATGGTCAGGATGCTTGGGACTGAGCTGTTGGTTAGCCTTGTGCTGACCCTCCAAATCTTTGGAATTACATCTAAAAGGAATCCCAAGGGGAAAGGTATCTTGGCTGGATGTGGAATGTAGAACTCAATTGGGCTCTGCTCTTGCCTTTATCTGACCAGAGATTCCAAGGAGATGTTGTACTTATTCATGCTTGATCGAGTATGTTAAGAAGCCTGGATCTTGCAGAGAAGTCTCAGACAAGCATTTTGTATGTACAGCTGGTCCCGTTACCTTAAAGTGCCAGTAAGTCTTGAATTAAAGCTATGATGAAAGATGTTGGTGTTGATCTTGGGAAATTTGCTACAAAGTCATTTGAGAGGTGGGTTTGCTAAAGAGTTTGGAGGGAGTTTTTGAGATCTACTAAGAAGTGAAAGGGAAATTGGGCATGTTTCAGATCCTTTGGGTGATGTGGATGGGTATGTTGTGAATCGGTGGAGGTTGTGGAGTTCTTTAAAGCAAATGAGAGAGAGTGGCACTTCAATTTTGAAGTCTGTATTCTTTAAATTATTAGTGCTCTACCCCTACCTTCCTTGCTTTATTTGTCTGTGTATATGTTATTTCCTCCACAAGAGAATGGAAACTCCTTGACATCACAGGTTGTTTTATTTTCATCTTTGTCTCCTTAGTGCCTAGCACAGGGCCCGACATATATATGTGTATACACCAGTGGTGTCGAACTTAAATAGAAATTGGGACCACTAACCCTAAGAGTCCCTATGGGCCTCACATTGACTTAGAAAACCCCATATTTTATGTATTTCTTTTTTATTACTATATCAACCAATTAAAATTAAGTAGGAACTACATTTCAATTTGGTTTGGCCACTCTTGGGAATGTTGTGGCATTCAGCCCCACAGTGTAATGTTTGACACCTCTAATGTACCTATCTACCCACCTGCTTACCCACCCACCCACCCACCCACCTATCTACCTACATGCATATGTGCACACATATGTAATACATAGTATAAAATGTAAACCTTATATATCTATATATGTATGTATTTCTAGGTAGCTAGGTGGTACAGTGGATAGAGGGCTGGGCCTGGAATCAGGAACACCTGAGTTCAAATCTGGCCTTAGACCCTTACTAGCTGTGTGACCCTGGGCAAGTCACTTAACCCTGCTTGCCTCAGTTTCCTCATCTGTAAAAATGAGCTGGAGGGGCAGCTAGGTGGTGCAGTGGATAAAGCACTTCCCTGAAGTCAGGAGGTCCTGAGTTCAAATCCAGCCTCAGACCAAACATTTGACACTTACCAACTGTGTGACCTTGGGCAAGTCACTTAACCCCGATTGCCTAAAAAGAAAAAAATTAGCTAGAGAAGGAAATGGCAAACCTCTCCAGTATCATTGCCAAGAAAACCCCAAATGGGGTCACAAAGAGTCAGACGTGACTGAAACTACTGGGCAACAATAACAATGTATTTGTAGGCATATATGTATGTACATATGCATTTATATATTTAATCTAGACCTGTGATTTCATCAATGTGGACAGGTCCCAGTGTAGAAACTTCCTCTACCAATGCAGTTCCATACCTCTTTTACAACTTATAGTCTTAGAGAATTGCTTGTGGAAGTGAAGGTCTATCTAGGTGAACTTCCCAAGGTCACCTGGCCATCAATGTGTCAGAGGCAGGGTATGAACCTAGTTCTGCCTGACTGTAAGTTTGGTCACAGCAGGACTCCATATACAGTGGTGGGTGGCCTCTTGCAAGGTACATAGTGGGTGCTTGGTAAGTGTGAATTACATTAAATTGAATTGAATTGAATTTGTACAGATAGCCCTAAATATTTGGTTCATGGCTAATTCCCAGAACTCTCTCATTTCATTTAATGCCTTTTCTAGCTACTTATCTATCACATTCTCTTTGGTATTGTCATTATTTGTGGCCCTGTCTCATCTCCCCTATTAAATCATAAGGTTCTCAAGGCCGGGATCATATCTTTGCATCCTAAATAAGTGACTAGGCCAGTGTACTGCACAAAGTCAGAGAAATGTTTGCTGAGTTGTTGATATTGAATGAACATTAGTAAATGCCTAGTAAACCAGAGGTGAATTAACTCTTTTAGGTTACTAAGTAGGATCCTGGAATTAAAATATTAATTCCAAGGCCCATGGCTTAGATCCCCAGGAAGAAGGAATAAATATTGGAGGTGGGGTAGGATATCTTTGTATGAAAATCTTGTTTAAATCTGTTGTTTAAAATTCTTCTAAGGAGAAGAATACAAAGTCTTTTAGAAAAAAAAATCACCATTGCTAGAGTGATGCTAAGTGAAGTATCACTGTATAAACATTTTGAGTCAAATCTGGTTAGCAGCTTCCAGCTAGAAAGCTATTTGGAGAGTGGAAGTCTACCTTTGCCCCATCCCCCACCCATTGTTCTTTCCTGTCAATATCTTGAGACACCCATTTTTATTTTATTGTTATTCTTTTTTACAAGATCCCCATATTTGCTCATGTAAGATATATATATATATATGTGTATACACATATATATATATATACCCACATAAGGTGGGTGAGCTCACAGGCTGATGAGCCATTGTTTGGGACTTTGGATGGCATCTTCCTATAGAAGGCATGAGCATACCCCGTAACACCTCCAAGAGGATGAGACTTTTTGATTGTCGATGAGTTGGTTGGTTTGGATTCTTGTTCTAGGCAATAGGGAACCATTTAAAAACTTGGAGCACAAGAGTAAAAGGATATATGCATGAATAAGATGGTTGTTGCACAAGTGTGAAGGATGATTTAGAGGAGGAAGAGAGTGAAGATGGAAGGAAACAGAATGGATGATGAGGAAGTGGAGGCATTAGACAAAGATTCCTTTCAAAATTGTGAAAGTGAAGGGGAAGGGACAGAAGAAAGTGTAACTGAATAATATAGAAGGCTCAAGAATAGTGAGGAACATTCCTTTTTCCAGAAAGGGAAGAGTTAGGGACTCTGTCAGTTGTCTTTGAATCACCAAAAATTTCACTCTTATTGGCTTCTCCTACAATATTGTTTATCTAGTTTTCAAAAAAGTATTATTTATTTTTAACATTCTTTTTAAAAAATTTTGAGTTCCAAATTCTCCCTGCCTCCCCCAACCTATTGAGAAGGCAATCAAGTGATACCCATTTTACATGCAAAATAATGCAAAATGTATTTTTATATGTTATCCATATCACAAAAATGCAAAAAAGCAAGAAAATTATACTTTAATTTGCACTCAAATTTCATCAGTTCTCTCTCTGGAGGTGGATAGCATTTTTTCACGATGAGTGCTTTGGAATTGTCTTTGATGATTGTATTCATCAGTGTAGCCAAGTCTTTCACAGTTGATCATCATTACAACCTTGCCATTACTAGGCACAATGATATTTCCATTATTTTCATTTCACTTTGCATCAGTTCATATAGGTATTGCCATGTTTTTTTCTGAAACCATCCCCCCTTATCATTTTTTATAGCACAATAGCACTCGTATCACAATTATATGCCACAACTTGATCAACCATTCCCTAGTTGATGAGCATCTCCTTAATTTCTAATTCTTTGCTACCACAAAAAGAGTTGCTATAAATATTTCAAACATACAGATTCTTTTCCTTTTTCTTTGATTTCTTTGGGGTGTAGACTTAGTGGTATTGCTGTGTCAAAGGTTATGCAGTTTTACATAGCCCTTTGGGCATAGTTTCAAATTGTTCTCCAGAATGGTTGGACCCAATTCACAACTCTACTAGTAGTTTATTAGTGCACCTATTTTTCTTTATCCCATTTGTCATTTCTAATAAGTAGGAGGTGGTACCTCAGAAAGGTTTTAATTTGCATTTCTCTAATCAATAGTGATTTGGAGCATTTTTATATGATTGTAGATAGCTTTGATTTCTTCTTCTGAAAACTGCCTGTTCATACCTTTTGACCATTTATCAATTGGAGAATGAGTTTTAGTTTTATAAATTTGACTCAGTTCCCTATATATTTGAGAAATGAGACCTTTATCAGGGAAACTTACTATAAAACTATTGCATTGTTTATGGTACTTTTTTTTTAAGCAAAATATAGTTTCCATGACTATCTTTTTCAATTAGGCCTTCGATAAGCTACCTTTCACAGGCAGCACTTGGTGGCCCAGAAGGAGTTACTGCATTTACTTAACGCTAGTCTCTCATTCTTTTTTTTTTTTTTTTTTTCAGGCAATTGGGGTTAAGTAACTTGCCCAGGGTCACACAGCTAGTAAGTGTCAAGTGTTTGGCCTGAGGCCGGATTTGAACTCAGGTCCTTCTGACTTCAGGGCCGGTGCTCTATCCACTGAGCCATCTAGCTGCCCCTAGTCTCTCATTCTTTATCCAGTCTAGTAACAGAATGATAACATCAAGTAACATTTATGTAGTGCTTGAAGATTTGCAAAGTGCTTTATACCACCTCATTTGAGCCTCACATTTGAGCCTTCGTTTGAGCTGTTATCCCCCTTTTTTTGGTGAGGAACCTGAGACATATCCTATCAGGATGGCACCTGGGCATTCGCTTCTTTAGAAGAGGCCTGAAATGGCTTGGCAGAAGCAAGAATACAGGCAATTTGATGCATAAATGGAGAAGAGGTTGCTCCAGAAATATCAGTCTAGTAAGTTCAAAGATTTTTTTTTGTTTTATTACTATTTTTTTCCTATAAAGGGAGGAACAAATAATTTGTCTTCTCTCCTTGTGTCCCTGCTATTTGACAACAACATTTTAAGCCAGTCTTCCAGATGTGAGAAGATGCATTCAGCAGAGATCTCCAATGTAGTTGAACCTTTCCTTTTTTCATATTCACTAGCAATCAATTTGATGTGGTGATTAATTAGTGATGAGTTCAAAATAGTTTTATTACTTTCAGCTCATTTATACTTTAATCTTTCTTTAGTTTTCTCCTTCAATGAATTTTATGTTGATAAAATGTTTAAATAATTCATAAAGAACATTTCTCATTATTCTCGATCCTAGTATGCCAATGGGTATTATGAAAATGGTCTTTTTTGACTACGTCTACTTATTACAAGTATTTTTTTTCTCCATTGGGTGGGGGAAGGTGAGAGAGAGAGAAAATAAATGTTTGTTGATTGAAAATTTAAAAAAAAACTACAAAATTTTGAAACCTTTTATCTGTAAGTAGGTGAAACATTTCTCCTTTAACCTTATTTTAATATTATTAAAAACATTCTGCCCCCATTCTCCCATGGAAAGGTAAACTTTGGTCCAAGGTACAGTTTATTAATAGTTATACATGTAATTAACAAGTATACCTGATTTATATCCTCTAAACCTGAGTCTGACTTTCCTCTCTTCACACTGCCTTTAGAGATCTGTGCTCTCTGCCCTTACCAACCCTTCTGTCTGTGTTGATGTCTCATTAGATGATTATAAGCTCTCAAAGGCTAGGTGAACAAACAAGTATGGTGTTGCCTACAGATCTTGTCTCCTATCAGAGGTTTCAGGGGAGCTTATTGTGAGAAGGTGGGCCACTAAACAATGAATTCCTTTGTCTTGGTAACCAATGAGCCACATGGACTATTAAGAGTTCCAAAAGAAAAGCATCCAAATAAGTGAAGCTATCCACTATGCTTATTAATTCCTCTCCACTGCATAGGTGTAAATGTGGTCTTGAGAGATGTTGTGTTCCATCACAAGTATGGAAAAAAAAAAATGTGCTAAATAACTCTGAGCTGACCTACTGTAAAACTCACAGTACCCAATAGCTCTTAAATTTTTATAATAGGTCTGTTACCTTTTGGTGGTCTATTTACTAGGCTTTAGTCATTGTACTTTGGGATTGTGTCTAATGGATAAAGCATGTGGTAACATTGCTTTAAAACTTCTTAAATGAGTTAATGCCTGGGAGTTCCCTTTATCCTTTTTTTTTGTTTATTGACAACATTCCTTTGCTTCTTTAACTTATGTTGAACCCAGTTAGGAAAATGAAAGCTTTTCAAGGTAACAACAAGAGATTATTTAAAACAATCATTTAGGTGGCCCTTTGACTGAAGCCAAATTTCACAGAACAAATCCTTTTATTAAAGGTATTTGTTCTATAAAGTTTGAATTCCACCAAAGGGCCATAATTGAGGACCTAGAGGGCAATATGTGGCCTTGAGGCCACAGGTTCCCTAACCCTAATTTAGAGAAAATTGAAATTGGAAAACGAACTTACCTAAGATACAAATGATCTCTATATTCCTGACTTCTCCCAACCTTCATGCCAGTACTCCAGCCAAACTCATCCATGAACTTCTGAGTGATTTTCAACATTATTGGTCAGACTATAAATGTCCCTGACCTTTCTGACTTATAGTAAGTCATATATATATATATATATATATATATATATATGTATATATACACACACACACATATATGTATATATATATGAAAAGTCATATATGTATTTATACTTGGAAAAGAAAGTATAATATAGAATGTAAGCTCCTTGAGGGCTGAAACTATTTTTCAGTTTGTCTTTGTATATCCAACACCAAACATAATGTCCTGTACATAGTAAGAATTAAAATGATTTCTGTTGGATTGGAAAGAAGGGGAGGTCATTATCAGGTCAGATATTAGCTGAACAACAACAATAGCAATAAAACTTATAATAACTAGGTAATTAGAGCTTGAGTTTAAAAAAAACAACAACCTTAAACTATTTGAGTGATGATTTCAGGTTTTTGTTTTCTTTTTTTTTAATGTCCTCTTGATTTTTGTTTTTTTTTTTTTACATCATCATCTCACCTGTCTCCCAGAAAGCCATCCCATATAACAAATAATATTTGTTAAAGAGAAAGAGAAAAAGAAGAGAAAAAGCATCAGCACAACTGATCAGTGCACTGAAAAAAATCTAAAAAATTTGCAATGTACCATACTCATTGACCTCCCACTTCTGCAGAAGGGAGAGCTGAGAGTGTCTCATTATATCTCTTCTTTGGAATTATACTTGTTTTTTCTAACTTTGTTCAATTCAGTTTTTTTGTGGTTTTTTCCTTTACCTTGCAGTCATTTTGTACATGGTTTTCTTAGCTCTGCTGACTTCACTGTATCCTTTCATGCAGCTCTTTCCATGCTTCTCTGTATTCATCATACACATTGTTCCTTATAGAATGGTAATACTCCATTACAATAATGTTTCACAAGTTGTCTAGCCATTCTCCAGTTGATGATATCTCTCCTTTTTCTTTCTTCCCAAATTGACATAAACCTTTCCACCCAATGATGTTGACTTACAGAACACTTTCTAAATTTTCAAAGTGCTTTCCCTTTTGATGCAATGGAAAGAACACTATTTGGAGCCAGAGCATTTGAGTTCAAATCTACCTCTGTGTGACTTTGGGAAAGTTTTTTAATCTCTTTGGGCCTCAGTTCCCTCATCTATATTATGAGGAGGCTGGACTAGATGTTGTCTGAGTTCACTTTCAAGCCTAAATTTACAATCCTATGATGTTGCAGCTTAAGTCCCACCTTTAGCCAGAGGCCTTTCCCAATCTTCCCTAGTTGGGGTGCCTTTCCCTCTCAAATTACCTTTTACCTACTTTGTCTGTATCTTGAATGTACTTATCTATTTACATGTTGTCTGCCCCACCAAGTTCCTTGAGGACAGGAGCTATTTTTACGTTTCTTTGTATCTCTAGTGCTTAGTACAGTGCCTGGCACACAGTAAGTGCTTAATAAATGTTTGTTGATTGGCTGATTGCAAAAAATATTATTCCTGTTTTTACAGATGAGGAAACAGAGGCCCAGAGGTCATACAATAGTAGCAGCAGTTAAATGAAAGAGCCAGAAAGCTGGCTTTGATGCTTGGGATGGACTGAGTCCCAGCTTCCCAAAATTCCCTTAAAGCTCTAAGGGCAGTTTTGTCTGGGCATGCAAAAGAATCAGTTACACTTCTACTGCCCAAAGTGCATTCTCATTCCCATTTGAACCCACGTGGAGGACCACTTGTCCAGGGTAAGGAAGTTTCAAAACTCCACTGAGATGAAACAATAGCACCTCTCCAGCTGCTATTGTTTCAGGAAACCTGGCTTCGGGCTCAAGGAGAAAACCTTGAATCAATTTGTCTCACCGAGGCCTGTTAGGTTGGCGGCTTGCCCTTCACAACTCGTTAAAATGAACACTTAGACTCTGGGGGATGGAGCTGAACCTGTGGGGTGATCCTCACCCCATGATCCTCCTGGCAAAATTTTTTTAATAGTGTTGGGAGGTCAGTGTCCTTACTCTGGGGCTAAACCTCCCATCCCCTTTTGGTCCTCTTTTAATGCTTTAAAAAGTAACACTTTGCATTTGCTGGAACTCAGCCCAGGCCCCTTTCTTTCCCTGCCAGACTCAAACACTCTCCCTCAGTTGGTCCTTTGAGACCTGAGCTTCAGAACTCTCCACCCCCTGCCCCCCAATCCTCTTCTTCCCTCTTCTCTAGAATGATTAAGACCCAGGTCACATAGGCATCAGAGAAGCCTCCTCATTAATTGGGAAGAAGATCAGCCCTCCTGGCTAATGATCACCTGGATCAGAAAGCTTTGTTTCACTTTATATGGAAGCTGGTTGAAGTTAAGCATAAGGCAGGTTTTTTATTTGTTTAATAAATAGAAGTAAGGACCCTGAAGATGAATAAAAGTAAAAGTTGCTCCCTTGAGTGTTTGGGGGCTTCCAAAAAGTGCCCAGTTTAGTCAAAGTGAACCCAGCTAGAATTTCTATGGAAGCATCATTGGTGGGGAAGAGGAGGCTCCAGGGAGTATACAGATAGGCCTTTTGGGTACTTTGTCCCCATCCGACCTGGTCCCCCCTTTTTGCCTGTCACTGGGAGATTGTCAGCCAACTTCTGGGTTTTGAAAGAATGTTGACTTTCTAGTGTGAGAGAAGGGCTTGGTTAATAAGCAGGCACAGTAACTGGTAAAGCCACGTACATACATCACAAAGTGTCAATGGTGAGGTGGGCTGAGGGGGTGGTGGACTTGGGTGGGATTGTCTTTTGTCAGGGAATGATCAGGATATTCCTGGGTCATAGATTCAGGGTTGGGAAGGACCTTGAGGCCATTTGGTTCAACTCTCTCCACAGATTGAGGAAACAAGCCCAGAGAGAGTGAAGTGATTTGCCTAAGGTAACACAGGAAATATTTGGCTGAGCTGGGATTCGAACCTGGGCTATTTGAATCTGAACAAGCATATTTTTTATTGCACCACACTGTTTCTTCTAAAAGAATAGTGATATTGCTCTCCTACTTCAAGCATCTTTGCCTTTGATGTAGATGGTGTCCTCTGCTACCTCTCCTGCCCCTCATGCTTTGGTGGATGTTTTTCCCAAGAGTTACTAGAAAAAAAAAATCATCAGCAGGTGGCCAGGCTGATGGTGGTGAGCCTCTCTGAATGTAGCTCAGCTGACAGATTCAGAGTTCATCACCAGACTTGTACTCTTTCCTTATCACTGTCTTTTAGAATCCTTTTCTCCCTTCAAGGCTTAGCTCAGGTGCCATCTCCTCCTGTAGCCTTGCCTTATTCCTCCCAGCCAAGCATGTTGTCTCCCTCCTCAGGGATGCTGGATATCCCAGGTTGCTTTGCCTGGCTTTCTCTTCTATCCCTGTCACACTCCACCCAGGCCCACCTCCATTCCAAGATAGCATCGAAGTAGACTTCAGTGGAGGAAAGACCAACCAAAAAAGGTATGAAACCCAACAGTAGAATTTATAAACAAACAAACAAACAAACCCCCAAAACCAGCTCAGAATTAGAAAGGACCTTTGAGGTCATCTAACCCAACTCACTGCTCAAAGTATGAATCTGTGAAATCTGTGACAAGCTGTCATACAGACTGGAACCTAGTGAAGGGATACATTAAAAAATAACAAACAAAACATCCCAAATCACCAAGGCATCAAATTTCCCCTTTTCCTAAATCAGGTAAAGCAAAACCGAAGAAACCAACTGCAAAGAAGATGTCTTCCCTTTTTGCTTATTCAGGTCTCCCCTCTCTCCTTGGCTCAGGCTCCTTCCCACCGCTTAAGTGTCTGACCTATGAGATATAGCATCTGGGATCTGCTCAGCTCATCCACCTGCATATGAGTGAGCAGCTGGATACTCCACCAGGCTGTGTAAGTCCTTGTCTCCCACTGAGCAGACCTGTCTGAGGCATTAGAATGTGTCTGCCCAGCAAGGGAGAGAGTGCTTTCCAGAAGTCCAAGATTTCAGGGAAACTATTAGAAATAGTGGAAAAAAACCCCACCAGCCATGATTGATTGCATCTCTCCTGCTGTCAGTTGCAACTTTGAAGCTGCTGTGGCTGGAGAAATAAACCTGAATGTTTCATAAAGGGAGATTTTTAAATAACAAACTTATTCTTTTTTTCCCCCTGGGGATGTTTTAAGGTCTTAAAAACTCAGCTTGGCTTGGAAAATTGTTCATGGTTGTTTGAAAAACTGTTTTTTTTTTCTTTAACAAACAATCCAGTTTCCCTACCAAGCCAAGACAGTTTCTGTGTTGAACCTTCCAAAAGAACAGAAGTGGTGGGAGTGCAAAGTAAGAGGGCGTTTAAAAACCTGTCCTGGGAGCCTGCCAGTAAATACTCTTAGATATACACAAATGGACTTGTAATCCAATGACACAATTGCAACCTGTCCATGCCCACAGATCCTGTGTGACTCTTGTCTGTGTCCTCCCAAAAGGTGTGTGAAATGCCCTTCTGTGTAGCCAGAGATAGAATTTATTTTTGTTGTTCTAATTGGAATACATGGGGATTTAATTATAGGTGATGCCTAGCAGAGAAGAGCCAGAGACTTCTTAGCTTAAAATACAAACCATCATAGAAAGAGATTTCACATGTATGCTCAGAGAATGTTGATACTTTTAAAGTGTGTGTGTGTGTGTGTGTGTGTGTGTGTGTAATAATGCAGAAGAGGTTTTAGAGCAAGGACACCAGAAAGACCAGCATGGTGAGAAAAAATGGAAATGCTTCCCTAAAGGGGTTGGTTGTAGGAACTGGATTATTTACCCAGAAGAAGAGAAAACTTGGGGAATGAGGGAGTAGGGAATATGATAGCTGCCTTCAAGTATTTGAAGGAATGACACATGGAAAGGGCTTAGACTTGTATTCCTTGGACTAATGGGTAAAGGTCATTGAGAGGCAGATTTGGGCAGATCTGAGGAAAACTAAGAACGAGAGCTGTCCAGCAGTTGAATGGCCTGCCCCAGGTAGTGGGTTTCCTGTCACTGGAGGTCTTCAGGTCGTCTGGGAGTACTCTTCTACCTCAGGGATTCTGTCAAAGTTTTGCTTTCTGTAAAAAATTCATCCTGGGGAGAAGCAGGGAGTATACTCTCTATTCATGCAGCCACAGTTGAAAGTTGAGTTTGGTTACTGGAATAAGGTAGTGAATAGTTCAGAGAAAATGAGGAAAGACACCAGCTCTTTTTTCAGAATTAATCCAACAAACATTTGTTAAGTGCCTGCTATGTTCAAGGCACAATGCTAACTGTTCAGGATACAACAATTTTAAAAAAGACCTAATTCTTGCCCTTAAGGAATTTACATTTGCCTAGGGGAACATGATATATACATTTAATTATTATTTTTTCCCCATAGGACCTGCAGTTTTATTAGTATAGGGAGCTCTTAGTGCTCTACTAATGTAGACTTGCTGCTGCTTCGTAGCTTATAGTCTTAGAGAGTTGTTAGGTGCGTTGAAGGGTTAAGTGACTTCCCCAAGGTCACATAGCCAGGATGTGGAAGAGGAGACAGTATTTGAATTCAATATCATCCTAACTCTGAGGCCAACTCTTTATTCTCTAGTTCTTGCCACCTCCTGACATGTAGTATAAGACAAGGTATAGAGTGTGATAGGAGCATGGGAGAGATGCAGTCAGACACATTGGGGTGAGGTTAGGGGGTTGAGGGAAGGCTCTTAGAGGAACCAGGACTTCCCTTCACAGAGGAGGTGCCTGGACTGAACCTGGAAGAAAGAGAAAGATTTTAAAGGTGGAGCCTGAGGCAGGCATGCCTTCTAGGCATGGAGCTGATGGTGGGGCAGCCTGTGTCCTTAGTAATAAGTTTAGCATAAAAGCCTGTAAAAATTAAAATAACAGAAAAAGGAAAAATCTACAACCTATTATTGTTTCTTTTGTGGAAGTATGTTTGACTGGGCATACAAATTCTCAGAAGTTGTGAAAAAGGACATGCCCCTGAATAGTGGTTTAAGTTTCATTTCTGGGGGGTCCCCCAGCACAATATTCCTGCCAGCACCCCCTTGCCCTTTTGAGATTGTAAAATAAACAACCCCCTCCCTGAGAAGCACCTGTGGCAATATGAAGCCTGCCTGGATGGGTTACACTTCAGCCTGTGAAACATATTTAGACCTGGCACAATCACACTCCATTTCCCGAATGTGTGTTTTTTAGTCCATTCGGCTTGGTAGACCCAAACCCAGAGGCGTTCCTTCTCTTTCGGTTTTAGGTCTACATGTGTTTAAAAGGGCATTGCTGCCGTGTATTTTAGTTTATTTACATGTAACCCCTCCAACATTTGCTTTGGGAGAACAATGTGTGGTTGCTCAAGAAAATTTGTAGTCCTATTTTTAGAAGCTGCGATGCATGTCACTATAAGTGTTTGTTCATTAATCTAAGCCCTGAACTTCTGTGTGTCCAAACAATGCCAAACCATCCGGGTGAAAAAGCAAAAATTTAGTCCCTTCTCTGGATATCTTTTCTACACTACATAAAATTTCCAGATATTTGGAAATCGTGGCAGATGTGTAAAGAACCTCCCTTTATTTGCCCTAAGATTGACCCTTTCAAGCTCTCCACCATCTTTGAGCTGGTCTTTACATATTGAGTAAATCATCTATGTAGTATTTATGGGAGAAAATGGATAAGGATCACAAAAGAGGACAAAGTATGAATGGAATAGGGCACTGGTGCCCACACCAATAAGGTCATGCATCCATTGAAATAAGCATTGCCTTATACCTTCTCCCTAGTCTGGAGTCTCAATGTCACCTTTGATTCTTCACTCTCACCCACACTACAGATCCAGTCTGTTGTCCAAACTTGCCAAGTTTACCTTCACCACAACTCTCTTATACATCTTCTTCTCTTCAGTCACACAACCACCAGCCCAGTTCAGTCCCCTCTTCACCTTTTACCTGGACCATTGCCATCTAACCGTCTAACCAGCCTTTTTCCCTCAAATCCCTCTACTCCAATATATCTGCTATTCAACTGCCAAGGTGATTTTCCTAATGACCATGCCATGCCCTTTCTTGATAAGTCCTATGGCTGCTGATTATTTTTAGGGTCAAATATAAACTTCTCTGATTGTTAGTTAAAGATTTTCATAATGTAGCTCCTTCTTACCTTTCCATTCCTCCCCCCCCGCCCCAACACATTTTATTCTCTTCCAAATAGACTCATGATCTAATGATGCTGGCTTCTTTGCTATTCCTCACACACAACACACCATCTTCTGCCTCCAGGCCTTTGTATTGGCTGAATGTTCTCCCTTATTACTTATGCCTCTTATTTTCCCTGGATTTCCTCAAGATCCAGCTCAAATGAACATTTCTCCATCTAGGCAAGTGTCCATTTATCTCTATCCTTTAGTTCTTATCTCTAAGCCCATTCCTATCTATGACAAAACATTCTATTAAAATCTGTTATATCACAACAGAATTATATCTCTTTTAAAAAATTGACTTTATTCTGGAACACAATTTTTGGGTGGGGTGGAAGGTGGGAGGGTCCAGACTACTGATTTTGTCACTCTATGGACCCTCTATTTCCCCCAGAAACTAACTTCCTTCACCAATGTGTAGATAAGTAATTTCCCAGAAATTTATAGTCTTAGTTGCCTTGGGTTAAGTGATTTGCCCTTGATTATATAAATTAGTATGTGACAAATGTATGACTTGAACACAGATCTTCCTGACCAGCTCCCTATCCACCATGCCATGTTGTCTCTCATGGAAAACAAAGACACCACTTAAAGTTATTGTCTGACTGGTAGAGAGGAATCCTGAATCAAGCTTGGGCCAGAGGCTAAAACTGCTTAGGAGAATCTGGACAGAAGCTTGGAGGCTGTGTAGTCCAACCCGTCTCATTTTATAGATGAACAAACTGAGCCCTGGAGGTCACAAGTAGAGTAAGTAACAGAGGTGGCTTTGAATGTCTCTGATTCCATAGCCAGTGATTTTCTACCTCTGCCTACCATCCTCCTGGGTTTGGAGTTAAGTGGAGTAGACAAGCCCAGAAAATCCGGGGGATAGGACTGGCTGCCACTATCTGACTTTGGGTGATTGTATCAGGAATTCAACTGAGCTTCTTAGGAGCAGAAGGTCCAACAGAGAGATGAATGCTTTGGCCTGAGGGCTCTCCAGCCGGGGACCACGTGCATTTTAGCTCACACTGGCAAGACAGCAGCTTGGGCAGATGGATTTATACTTCAGAAGATACTTGGGCCCCTTGGTAGAACCGTGGGCCTGGGGCCAGAAGACCCAGGTTCAATTTCCAGTTAAGTCATCTCTGTTTACTTCTCACAAAATACATATTTAAAAAATTCTGAAATTAAAACGTCATGGTTAAAACACTACAGTAAACAGAGGTCTTTAGAAGAAGAGCCATTGCCAGCTTTTCTTTTTGTTAAAGCTGCAACCAATTTGAAGTTTATTTTATACCCGGGACACAGAACTATGCTTCAGAGAAGTCTGTGAGAGTAGCCGCACATCTGTTCATGGACTAATCGGAATCCTTCAGCTGACATTCGCTTTGGACATGACACCCTTGAGATGAAGAGAACTTAGTTGCTTTGGGGGCTGATGCATGCCTCTGTGTGTGTGTGTGTGTGTGTACCTACACATGCACTAGCAGAGATTTGAATGCATTTTCTTGGGACCTTTTCCTGGTGCTTTTATTGGTCTCAATCCTACTCACAAAAAAGAGACAAAATTACTTTCTTGAAGTGTGTTAACTCCTGAAGGGAGGCATAGCTTCCAGGAATAAGGAAATAGTTGTCCTGCTGAATCCTTCTTTGGTCTGGAGCATTTGTTGTTCTGTGTGCTGTTCTGTGTTCTGTTCCCATTTTAGGAAAGATATCAATAAGTTGTAGGGTAACCATTTTGGTGAAGGAAAGGCCTCGAGTTCATGTCATAGCTTTGGTTCAATTCAATTCAGGAACCATTGATTGCTTGCTATGGGCAAGGCACTATGCTAGGTTGTGGGCTGAAGGAACTGGGAATGTTTAGCCTAGAGAAGAGAAGATTGCAGGGAGGGAGGAATATAATAGCTTTCTTCAAGTATTTGAAAGGCTGCTAAGTAGAAGAAAGATTAAATATGTTTTTCTTGGCCCCGCAGGGCAGAGCTAGAAGTAATGGGTAGAAGTTAGAGGGAGGGGGATTTAAGCTTGAAAAACCTCCTAACAATCAGAGCTAACTTCAAATGGACAGGTCTGTGTCAAAAAGTAGTAAGTTCCCCCTCATAGAGAATGCCCAATAAAGGCTGAATCATGACCTTTAAGTGAATTTAAAGGGATTCTCATCTGGTTTGTGGCTTAGACCAGATGGTTACTAAGGTCTTTTCCAATTCTGAAATTCTGTGATTCTTTTAATTAGATGAAAATATGGGGAACATCAGGCATTAAATAACACCTTTCCCAATGACATGCCTCTCTCCTCTCTTCACTCCAGATGCTTTGGTTCTGATCTAGTCAATGATGTGGGAACTGGGAGTTTGGATATATGTACACATGTATGTGGGCAGTGGATAGAGTGTCAGCTCTGGAATCAGGAGGACTTATTTTTCCTGAGTTCAAATCTGGCCTGAGATACTAGCTTGTGACCCTGGGGAAGTCACTTATCCCTGTTTGCCTTAGTTTCCTCATCTGAAAAATGAGCTGGAGAAGGAAATGGCAAACTGCTCTAGTATCTTTGCAAAGAAAACTCCAAATGGGCTCATGGAGAGTTGGACACAGCTGAAATGATTCAACAACAACAACAACAACAATATATGTATGTTATGTATGTATACATGAATGTATGTAAGTATAAAAGAATAAATGAATGAAAACCATTTTTTAAGGACTTCCTATGTTCCAAGTGCTGGGATTACAAATACAAAGACAAGATCATGCCTGTCCTTAAGGACTTTATATTGCAATGAGGGAGATAACACCTATAGGAGATTGGTGGCCAGGGTAGGGAGTCATGGTCTGGAAATTCACAGAGATGGCAATTGTAACAATAGGGTGGTCCATTGATCCCTTAGGCATTGGTAGTATTGATTTGATTACAGTTTTCAGAACAGGAGGTGAAAGGTAAAGAGATGAGGCTGAGGTCTGGGTGGTATAACCAGGTTAAAGAAGAGGCTTCCTGGTCCCAGACACAGCTACCCTGAATGGCATACCTACTTATAGCATGGATTTTGGAGGTCCTGTTTGGACAGTGGAGAGGCAGTAAAGGTTGGCAGAGTAGAAAACGGTCAAGAAGAGGAAGATGCTGAATGGTCTGAGGAAGAAGCTTCATTATCCCAAGGATCCAGGTCCTCCTAGGTCAGGGGGATTGGTGTTGATGATAGAGCTTTATTATCAGTTGGCAGACTGGAAAGTGTGACAGTTTCAGCCTCTTAAACCAGCACTTTAGCCTCACTTGTGAGCAAAAAGAAAACGGGAGCTGCTGAACATGAAGTGAATTTCCCTAGCTTAATTTATTTCTACAAATGCAGACTCAAAGAATAGCCTGGCAAGTGGTGACACTGAGATTGGCATACAAAAGAACTCTACAAGTAAATGTCCCCTTCACCCCAAATCCTGTAGGAGAAATGGTTTTCTATTTATTTTTCAGCCCAACACAAAAGCCCAGGGCTTTTGTCTGAATTAGCAGTCCCTTGAGTCATAGACAGAGTCAAGTAGAATTATGGGCCCATTCCAATTCACCTCCAGCTCCTTTTCTTTTCTTTCTAGTTTGCAAAGTCTTCACTTGCAAGTTTTCCAGGATCATTGCGGGTCTTAACCTGAAGCATGCTTGCACTCGCTCTAGGTCCTCTCTATTAGCACCTGGAGGTTTGATCCTGATCCTGCCAAAGGATGAGTGAGTAAATGAATGAATGAATGAATGAATGAATGAATGAATGAATGAATGAATGAATGAATAATGTGACCACACCAGCACAGGACTGTTGGGACTGAAGTCTCAGCCTTCGGTGAAGGGCAGAAACTTTTCAGGGTCCAGTGCTTAGCATAGTGCCTGGCACCTAGGAAGTGTTTCATAAATGATAGTTGACTGACTACTTCTTTCTGGTGTTTTGTCCTTGGTGATGATGGAGAGCAGAGTTCCTTCATATGTTGTACAAAAGTAGTGCTAACCATGGGTCAGTTCTAGGAAGTGTGGGCATAATCCAAGCTTGGGCACCTTTAATATTTCATTATAGAATGGAGCCCTGGAGGTTTTCCCGTCAGGCACTGTTTAATGCTGTCAGGGCATCTACATGAGAGCAAAGCAGGGAACTTTCTGGGCTTTGTCTTTCTAATGTCTTTTTCTGTCTTCTGGAAATAGAAAACTACCTAAAGGATTGCCAGAGAGTTTAGGGAGTTATGCCATCAGTGGTGGAGAATGTTTTGGGGCAGGTGGGGGAGTGGTATACTTTAAGGACCTTTTGGGAGAATCATTTAACAGTACACACATGAGGTAATAGTTTATAAACAAGCCTGGTAGAGTAAATCATTTCCATTGCTATCACAATATACCGTAAGCACATTGTTGCTCTCCAGGGAGTATGAACTGTCTGCTGCTATGGATGAGGTCTGGCCCAACCTTCCTGCAGCCATGGGAGACCTTAGAGTATCCTTAGAGTATTTCCAAGTGCTCACAGGGTGGCTGTTTCTGTTTATGCTGCTTCTGGACCCTGGTTGTCTTCAAGCTCTGCCTCTCTAGGGATCTTAACCTGGTCACTTCAACTGCTCTTTCAGACCTACAGTGCTGCATGTCCCTTTTATCCTTCACTCTTTGAGCTCCCTCCCCCCATTAGAAGGGGCTACATCTCTTTTTCTAGTGCTGTCTCCCCATCCTTCTTACCCCCACCCACTCCAAGCCATCAGATCTGAAGGCTTCATGAATGACATCTCTACAGTAGAATGGATATAAGTTCTTTGAGGGCAGGAATTATTTCTTTTTTCTTTTTTAATCTTTGCATCTCTAGAATAGACTTAATAATGCTTGTTGAATTGAATTGAATCATAGGTCTTATGAGTACACACACACACACACCTACATATATATTTATTGAAGAATATTAAAATAAATATTGCCCCTCTTCTGCCCAATACACAAGTGGCACATGGTTTGTGCATAAGTATGGCACTTAAACAAACAAACACAAGGAAGTTAGTATCTCACTTTTTTTTTTCTTGTGAGGCAACTGGGGTTAAGTGACTTGCCCAGAGTCACACAGCTAGTGAGTGTTATGTGTCTGAGGCCAGATTTGAACTCAGGTCCTCCTGAATCCAGGACTGGTGCTCTATCCACTACGCCACCTAGCTGCCCATCAGGTAAAAACAGGCTAGCCCAGGGGTGGGGAAAACTTCGGGCTCATGGCCACATGTGGTCCTGTAGGTCCTCAAGTGTAGCCCTTTGACTGAATCCAGACTTCACAGAACAAATCTTTTTTTGACTGAATTCAAACTTCACAGAACAAATCCCCTTAATAAAATAGCAAGCCCCTTCTCTCCCCTCCCCAGTCTTTGGAACAGCCTCTGCCTCCCATTCCATTGTGCACAAACTATCCCATGTATTTGGGATTTCTCTTTATATCTCTTTATCATCCTCAAAAGTTCTGCTGGTGACAAGTCTTCCCTCAAAACTCTCTCCATGGGGGCTGCTGCTTCTCTCATTCCCAACTCTAAAGCCTAGGAGCCCAAGACAGTGTACCCTATGCTCCCCATTGCAGCTTTCAGAATTTTTAGAATTGTTATTATAATTGTTTTTGGAATTTTAGAATTGTTCTGTCATGACACTCAATAACCCTTTCGTTTTTGAAATCTAACTCTTTCACGTCACCTTCTAGCCATAATCATTGCTGTCTTCTGCTGACCTTTAGGACATGATCTACTTCTTTTGGTGAATTTGGCACATAGTAAGCATGTAATAAATGCTTGTTGACTGATGGACTGGCTAATTTATAATTTTCCTTTCTATCCCATTCAACATCTCTCTTAATGACCATTCCAACATGGTGGACTCATATTTCCTAAATCTTCTCAATTCCACTTCAGTGACCCATAAGAAAAGTCAGATGTCACATTCCATCAATCAGAAGTACTTCACAGTTGAGATCTGGAACCCTGAAAAACCCCTTCACTGACCACAGCCACCTCTACCAATCTCTCACTCTTACTACAACTGATCTTCACCCTCATTAAGTCTATCAGTTCCACATCTCTTCTCCCAGTCCTTACATATTTCATCAGACTCCATGCCCAGGCAGTATGGCGCACACAGGCATTTCAATGATACCCTCATTAGCACCTTAGAATCTTTATTCCCCCTGTCATACCTTTCCCACCAACCCTGAAACATCGATAAACTCCACCATGTGCTTTAGCCACTGAGCCTGCTGGAAGTGTCATTGCTAGTCAGCCTAACCATGTGGAATGGGTCCATTATAGATTGATGCTATCTTTCTTCTGTTGGATCCTTATTGTTTCTTGGTAGTCCTTTTGATTCATCTCTTTTTCATTCCTAATGTTTCTCATCTCAAAGCCTTTCCATTCACCTTGAGCCTTTAACTCTACTTCTGTCTCTCTTGGCTCTTAGAGGATAACTTCACCTCCTATTTTGCTGAGCATGCCAAGATCATCATATGTAAAACTCCCTCAACTTCTTGTCATTTTTCTCCTTCCTTATTGTCCCTGAGGAACAAATGCCTTTCTTTCTTACCAAAGCAATTCCCTCCACCCATCTCCTTCCTCCCACTTTCTCCAGGACCTTGCTTCATTAATGATTCCGTTTTTAAAAATTGCATCTCATTTTTTCCCTCTCTACTGACTGGACTGTGAAGGTCTTTAAATGCCATACTGAGGAATTTCTATTTTATCCTATGAGCAGTAGGGAACTAATGAACATTCTCAAACAGGAAAATTTAAATGGTCAGACTTGTGTTTTTGGAACATTATTTGGTCAGCTATGTAGAGGGAATGTGTGCCGTATGCATGTTCATAAAGGGAAAGGACTGATAAGTGGGATTCCAATTAGAAGGCTGTTGCCAGTGTCCGGGTGAGACATGATGAAGATTTGATCTACAGTGGTGCCTATGTGATTTCAGAAGAGGAGACAGATGAGAGAGAATCTGTAGACAATCAATGAGATTTAACAATTGGTTTTTTTTTTGTATGGGGGGCATTTCTGAAAGAGAGTGAAATTCATTCAAGGATGGCTCTGAGGTTACGAACCTGGGAGACTTGGAGGGTGATGGTACCATGAACAGATATAGAGAAGCTTGGAGGATGGGTAGGTTTTATGGGAAAGATGATAAATTCTATTTTGGATATATTGAGTTTGTGATGACTATGAAATACTCAGAGATGTCTAGAAATCAGTTGAAAATGCAGGATAGGAGTCTGGAGGGAGACTAGAACTTGTTATATAGATCTAGTAGTTATCTGCATGCATTGACAATTGGACCCACGGGATAAATGCTGCGGTCCAGGCTATCTTGGTATTCCTCATACACAGCACTCTACTTATTGACTTGTTGGCTGAGTGATTAAAAAAGGGTCTAGATTAGATGGCAGGACATGAATAATGATCCAAGAAGGAAGAGTGAGAGGCAGCAGTCAGACAGATAGGAGGAGAATCCAGAAAGAGTAGTGTCCTGAAGGGCCAGGGAGGAGAGAGGAGTAGGGATAAAAGGGTGATTAATAGTTTTGGATACTGCAGAGAAGTAATGGAGGATGAAACCTAATAAATACCCAACAAATTTAGCAATTAAGAGACCACTGGTAATCTTGGAGAGAACAATTTCAGTTGAGGGATTAAGTTTGGATGCCAAATTGCAAGGGACTGAAAAGGAGTGGGAGGAGTGGAAATATAAGCTTTATCTAGGAATTTTACTGTGAAAGGAAGGTGAAGATGAGGCCCAAGTGAAAAAAAATGCTTAAGGATGGGGGACACCTGAGCTTATGTATAGTCAGAAAGAGAACAGCCAGGAGATTGAAGATTAGAGGGGATGGAGGAGGATTATAAAGGGGCAGATTCCTGGAGGATATCGGGGACCATGGGATCAAAAACACAATCAATAAATGCCTTATAATTCCCTGGACCAGCTTTCCCATTTGAAATAGGAATACCACTCAATTCTGGAATCGTAGGATACTCAGGTTCGATGTGGGGCTTGACATTTGTCTGTTGCCCCATCTGGTGCACTCTCCATCAATAGATCACACAATAACCTTAAGCAAAATAGAGAAGTATTTAGTCGAAATGGAAGGGTGAGTTAAATAGCATGGGATAACACACAATGCAATTATTCAGTTCCCGTACCCAATTAGGTGCAACCTATTCCCATCCCTTTTCCCCTCACCCTGTAGACTCCCATACTGGTGGGGGGAGGGAACAAATCCCCAGAAAACTCACCCATGTGGGAGAAAAAGTAATCTCTCCCATGAAGCTGAATGTGGAGGTGGGAAGAGTCAGACATTCTACATCTTCTTTCATCTTTGTCTTGGTTGTTGACATAAAAGCTACCCTATGGACATTGTAAGAACTCGCTCTGTCACAGGACACATAAGAAACATTTGTTGAATAACAAACAGAAAGAGGACTAGAGCACTGGAAGGAAGACCTGGGTTTGAATCATAACTCTGATACTTTGGGCAAGTGAAATTTCCTCACTGGTGAAATGAGGGTTGAATTAGATGGTCACTCAGTTCCAGCACTAAGTCTTATGAACATATGATTTGAAAACAAATGCCTTTTAAGTAGGAGTTGCAAAAAGTGCTGTTGAATTATTCTTAATTTATCCTATAAACAAGAGCAAATTTATTTATTCTAGGAATAGAATGTTTTGCAGAATAATGTTACAGAGCTGGAGAGGAAGAACCTGGAGAATTATGTGGAGAGTGGAAATCTTTGTTTCGGGGCTACTAAGCATTATCCGAATTTTCCAGTGGAAGCTGTTTAGAACACTCCATCGCTACTAGAAACGGAAACAAAAAAGTCAGACAGCTCCATCAGACCAAAAAACCACCCCAAAACACAAACAAAAAACCCAACCTGTTTAGTAACCATTACTGATGACTTAGAGTTACACAGCACCTTTCTTTCACTCAAGAAATTCCAAATACTCCAAGCACGTTAGCTCTTTATCCTTCCTCCAAGGAAACAAGGCTGAGGTGCTATCACTCGTGAGCATTGTAGTCAGTTCCGGTCATCACTTTGTAGCATGGCCCTCGTGCTCTGGGAGTCTTTATCCCATCTACTTGAGATGTCTTTGATTGACTGAAAGAAATTGGCTCGTTCCTCACCTAGTGATATAATCAATGTATTCTCATCTGTGAAAACGTGTTATCATCTATATCAGGGCTAAATGGAGTAGGATGCTTTTGACCTCTTACATTAGGAAGGTTATTAGATTGTCAGTTCCTTGAAGGTAGGAATTGGTATTTACTTTCTTTGTATCTCCAGTGCTTAGAACAATGGCTGGCACATAGTGAGTGTTGAATAAATATTTATTGATTTACTGATAAATTATAAGTAGAACATCCAGAGTCTGGCAAGTAGCATGGTGGAATTCATGCCTCATGAGGATGGAACTGGGAGTGTTTAGCCTGGAAAAGAAAAGACTCAGAGGGCATATGATAGCTGTCTTCAAGTACTTGAAAGGCTGACACCTGGACTGGAGATTAAACTTGTTCTGATTATTAAACTTGTTCTGTCAGAGGAAACAACCAGTACCAACTGGTAGCAATCGAAAAAAGTTAAATTTAGGCTTGATGTTGTGAAAAACTTCCTGAGCAATTATTATTCCCAAACTGGCATGAGATGCCTTGGGAAGTACTGGGTTTCCTCTGACCTGAGGGCAGGGAGTGTGGGAGGGAGGGCAGTTTTTGAGCAAAAGCTGTATGGCCATTTGTCTGGTGTGTTTCAAGAGAGAAGTTCTCCTAGGTATGGTCTAAGTGGCCACTAAAACTGCTTCCATACTGAGAGTGTGTAAACTTCTGAGGTCCTCTGTTGCTCTTTCTGCTTGTGAAGACCATCTGGTTTAAGACAGACAGCAAAGGCCTCTGTCCTTATCACTCTGGCCATGGGCTTCCTCCCTCAAGGGGTTCTTTCCAATGTTCTGGACAAATAACTTGCTTTTCTAGAAGAGGCTGCTGAAGCTGGGATACGGTGACTCATATGGTTTAATTTAAAATGCAAAACCTTTGAAAAATCGGTATTTTCAAAATAAATGCCCTTGTCCTGAGCTCTGGTTCTCATTAGCATGGATCAAGTTAGTGATGATAAGTTGGAACTGCTGAAATACCATCTTAAAGCACTGCTCTCAGGTGTTCTCATACTATCTGCCTTCTCAGGGGCCCGCCTCGGAGTTGCATCTTGACAGGGCCTCAGTGAGGCCTGGTGTTCTCCTCATTTGGGCCTTGACTTTTTTTGATGGGAGCTGAGTGGCTTAATTGGATGTTTGGGTAAACTCTGTCTACCCTGTTGAAATGCATAGTACAGGAATGACAGCACTTTGGGCCTCCATTCTCTTCCTCCCCACACCCTCCCCCCTGCTAAAACCCTGTGGGCTTTACTGTCTCCCCCCTTGGGCCCCCCATTCCTGACTTCTCAGCCAGATTCTTTACCTTCAATGGGAGTTGCAAGTGAGTGTTTAAGGGCAGAATCTGGCTCAGGCCAAGTATTCATCTAAGCCTGATGGAAGTCCATCCAATATTCCAGACAGCTAAATATAATCTCTGCACCTGTTCTAAGTCTAAAACATCATGCAAAAAGACATCACATAGGCATGCAGAGGGTTTTTCCCCCCAAGGAAAGCCTTTTATCCATCAAGTTCAAAGCTCCTTACAAATATTAGCTCATGCATGGGTTGCCCATAGTAATTATAAAACAGCTGATTTTTTTTTTTTGGCACCTTACAGTTACAGAACTTTTTACACACATTATCTCTTTGGAGTTTGAACCTCATAAAAGCCTTTGGGAAGTAGGGAGTACAAAGGAAATTATTGATATTTTTACAGATGAAGAAACTGAGAATTAGAAAGGACCTCTGAGGTGGACCAGCTAGTCTGACTCATACCTGACCAAGAATTCTTTCTACAACATACCTGACAAATGGTTGTCAGGCATCTGTTTGAAGAATTTTCATGATTGAGAATTTACTACCTGTCATGGCAATACAAGCCACTTTTGGACAGATCTAATTAGGATTATAGATTTGGAGCATGGGAAGTTACATTAGAGCCCCCGTACTCCACCTGCCCCTATTTCATAAGTGTCTTGCTCATCGTCAAGCAGCAGCTAGCAAGTGTCTCAGGTTGGATTTGAATTCAGGCCCCCCCAGTTCCAAGCCAGATACTCTTATCCATCCTACCACTGAAAGTCTCACCTTAACCAAACCCCATTCTGCCTCTTTCCAACTTCCAACCTTTGTTTTATAATTAGGGGCCAAGAATAAACAAACAAACAAATAATTAATTAATGAATGAATGAAGGAATGAATAATAAAAAGAATAAATGAATAAGTAAATGAATGAATGAATAAACAAACCCTTTTCAGATAACAGACCTTACAATGCTTAAACAACCTTTTAAGGCTTTTCTTCTACAGTATAAGCTTCCCCAATTCTTTTAGCTGATTCTCATAGGGAATGAGATTCTCATGGTGTCAGATAGCCTCTAGTATAGTGCTCCTTAAACTGTGGATCTCGAAAATTTGGCAACACTAAAAGGTTTTTGAACATGAAATGACCAAGAATTAATTAAAAATCAAACGTGTAATGAATCCGAGGTGTTTCTGGCAGTGCTTGCCCGTGTTGCATCGAGCAACTTCAACTGCAGCATTGGTTCTAAACACACAGCATGCACGTTTTGCACTGTACATGCCCTCAGGCAAAAGGGGTTTTCCAGAGGAAAAAGTTTAAGAAGCATTGATCTAGTCTTTTCACCATCCTGCACATCCTCCTTTGGACGTTCTTCAGAGATCTTTGCAGTCCCTCTTGTGCCCAATTTCCATAAGACCTTGATTTCAGTAATTTATTCCATAATAACCCAATGGCATGGAAATCCCAGGGGCCTCTACTTTTTAGAATTCATTTTAGAGGAGCTTTTGTAGCTGATGGAACCTTCAGGACCCCAAAAGAATCAATTTCAGAGTTTGACAGAGGATGCAGATATTATTGGACACACAAAGCTTGCAGGTTCATACTGAACAATTGGTCATTTATTCCTAAGGCCTACACAAGCGCTAAGGTGGGAGTTAGGCTCTCATTCTGGCTGTGTGATCTTGTATGAGTCATATCACCTTTTTGGGGACCTGAGCTTTTTGATCTATAAAATGAGGGATTTAATTTTTAAAGATCCCTTCTGGTTCTAAAACTCTTGGAAACTCTACCTCAGAGAATATTTACTCTGGATCTGACTTTTAGGTAATAAATAGTACGGGTGAAGAAACTGAGGCTCAGAACAGACTTACTTATAGTAATGAAACAAACCAACGATCCAATCAACAACAACAAAGAAGACACATTTCCTCCTCTGGGAAAAGCCGTGGGTGTTCTATAGTGATACAGAACTACATTTGGGATTGGAGGACCTGGGTTAGTTGCATCACCATAGGCAAATGATTTAACTTCTCTGTGCCTCAATTCCCTCCTCTATAATATGGGCACAATTCTACCACCTACCTCACAGGTTTGTTGTGAGGAAAGTGCTTTATAAACCTTCAAGTGCCCTAGAAATAAATGTGAATATTCTTCATGTTGCAATGAAATCTGGGTGAGCCAGGAGACAGCACTTAACCACATGTCTCAGTAATGGCGGTGGCTCTGTGCGTTTGCTTTTTGTCCTGAAGCCAGTCACCTTCAATGGCCTGGCTTACATTTTGACTGCTCAAGCCAAACCAGAACATTTTTATTTGGCTTTAAGCTCTTAGCCTGGGAAGTGCCTCTATCTACCTGGAAAGTTGGCTTTTAATAAAGAGCGTCTGGAGGCCGTTGTCTTTGTTATATACAGCAAGGGGGCAAAGAAGTAACTTAAGTGTGAGGGCCTAGAAACCATCCAAGTGAGAGCACAGTGGAAGACCAGGAAAGGAGTGCTCCAATGGACTGAATTGTTGCTGGTTTTGTTAGTTGTCAGCTGTGCTTTCAGCCACAAGATTTGGAGAAATGACTTTTTTTACACTAAGAAGAAGGTAGGAGCATAAAGAGCATTTTAAAAGAGTAGCTAGAAGAGAGCTGTCACTAACCATGGGAAGAATGGGAGCAACATTTGATGGGCATGCTTCCTCCTCAGGTCACTGGGCCTCACTTTGAGGTTCTTTGACACACAACCAGCCAGGCCAATGGAATAAGTCCTGCTGCTCTTTTGTTTTTGTCTTTAGAAGCAGCTAGGTGGTATAGTGATTGCCTCCCTGCCTCTCTGCCTCCCTTCCTTATCCAGGGTCTCACAGCCAGTAAGTGTCTAAGGTCACATTTGAACTTGGGTCTTTTTGATTCCAGGCCTAGCGCTCTAACTACCAAGTCACCTAGCTGCCTCATAATGTGACATATGTGTTCCTAAAAGTCACCTTAATATGCAAAATCATTAAATAAAAACTACTGGAGTTTGGGGAAAAATGTTAGGGAAACTCAGAAACTTCTTTGGTGACAAATTAAAAAAAAAAAGTTAGGAACCTAATAGAAATGGTAGCATAATTTTATACATTAAGAAATACACTGATACTATAATAAATAGTGGTAGCTGCTGGGGCCTCAGTCTGCTGCTCAGCCTGAACCCTGGTTCCCACTGTCTGGCCTGGGCTGGCAAAATTCAGTAACAGGAGATAATCACTAGGGATGAAACTCCTGGCTGAGGTGGAAGGTGGGGGTGGGTAGAATGCATTGATGGGGACGGACACTTTTCTGCCCATAGCTTCTACTGCATCAGAAGATACATAATAAATATGGTACTTTACCTTGAAAAAGGCCCTAGAAGGATTGTAGTTTGTGAGTGATTATGAAGTAGTGTAGTTTTCTGCATTCTTGTTGCATGAAATCATACATAAGCAGATGCAAAATTCATTCACTGTTATGCCCTAATCTATTGATCGTGTTGGAACAAATTGGCATTTTCAAAACAAGCATAATAACAGAATTGACTGTAATTCTAAATATTTTAATTGCATTGTTTAATTGCATTGATTAACCTGTATTTAGGTATTATTTACAAATTGTTGTGGGTGAAACAAACAGCACTATTAGAAAAACAGATAAATGTGGAAAGAGTCACACTTTCTCCATTCTTTGGAATGAATTCCTGCTCAATTTACAAGATAATTTATAGATAATCTCTGGGGGACAGTCAATTTTTTTTCAGTCTGTCCAAACACGGTTCTCGTGCAATCTCATTCTAGTTTGAAAGCTTTTTAACACTTAGTTTAAGGCTTCTGTTTGACTGATTGAGACATGTTTTTTGTATTGTTAAAGTAACAAAACTAAAATGAGATACAGTGGTTTTCACCCCAGTCTTCCTTCCTTCCTTCCTTCCTTCCTTCCTTCCTTCCTTCCTTCCTTCCTTCCTTCCTTCCTTCCTTCCTTCCTTCCTTCCTTCCTTCCTTCCTTCCTTCCTTCCTTCCTTCCTTCCTTCCTTCTTTC
>NW_020948739.1:456460-478700 GCF_900497805.2 Vombatus ursinus
CTTTTTTCCTTCCTTCCTTCCTTCCTTCTTTCTTTCTTTCTTTCTTTCTTTCTTTCTTTCTTTCTTTCTTTCTTTCTTTCTTTCTTTCTTTCTTTCTTTCTTTCTTTCTTTCTTTCTTTCTTTCTTTCTTTCTTTTTCTTTCTCTCTCTCTCTCTCTATCCCTCTTTCTCTCTTTCTTTCTTCCTTCCTTCCTTCCTTCTTTTTTTGGGAGGCAATCAGGGTTAAGGATTTGACCAGATGACATAGCCAGTAAGTGTCTGAGGTCAAATTTGAACTCAGGTTCGACTGACTCCAGGACCATGCTCTATCCAATGCGTCACCTAACTGCCCCTTAATCCATTCTTTCATAAAGGGGCTGGACACCCATTTATCCACATTTATGGAGGTATAGACATAAACCATGTTTTGGAATTATCGGAGGAAACTCTGAGTAGGGCATCATGAGCTTAGGAGGTGAGATTTCTCCTCCATTCTCAATTCCTTTAACCCCTCATTTTTGCTCATCTAATGCCAAGGACTGTAACCTCTACCATCTGCCTTCCCTATTACTACTCCTAAACCATAGTGCACTGCACATAGTAGGTGTTTAATAAAAAAAAATGCTTGTTGAATTGAGTTGAATTAGAAGGTAATTTTTTTTTTCTGAGAATTTTTTTTGAGAATTATTCTAATACTCTAGGTCACAGACTTAGATGGGGGCTCAGGAGCCGCAGTTTAAATAAAAATGGTCTCTATTACATGCTTGAAAAGTAGTCATTCATCTTTTGCTTAGATATCTCTCCAAGGGAGAAGGAGCACATTACTTCCTAAAGCAACCCCCTTGACTTTTGGACTGCTATAGTTGTTAGGAAGGTTTTTACTCCATCAAGCTTAAGTTTGTCTCTGAAACTTTTGCTGCAATTTTGCTTTTCTCTGAAACTTTGCTCCTGGTTCTGCTCTGTGGGGCCAGAGCAAGTAAAATCTCTCTTCTCCACACAAAACAAAACCAAACCTTTCAAATACTTACAGACATTGATCCTGCTCTCCCCACCCCCCCAAGCCAAAAGCTATCCATTTTATTAAATGGATCCTCACAGGGCATCACCTTAAAGCTCTTCATTATGCTGATCATCATCATCAAATAAGATCATATTTGTAAAAAACACTTCACACAGTACCTGGCATATGGTAGGTACTATATAAATGCTTTTTCCTTTCTCTTCCCCTTTTTTCTGGAGAGTCTCTAGCTTCTCGGCCCAGGATGAACAAATGCATGATGTATTTATAATTGCTTACTATGGGAGAAGAACTGAGGGTAGCAATAGAAAAGTAAGAAGCTCCTGCTTTCAAGGAGCTCACATTGCAGAACTGAACACAAAATTCTAGAAGTGAGATGATGATAGTGGGTAGATAGCTGATAGCTCCTATACCTCTTCAAATACAATCTATGGCAGCATTTATTAGCTTTTTTGGTTGCCCTATCACGCTATCAGAAAGGCAGTGTGTTATTGTGGATAGAAAGCCAGCCTTGGAATCAGGAAGTCCCACCTATGACATATACTAATTGTGTGGCCCTGGGTAAGCAATCTCTCTAAGACCATATGTTGAGGAATAGCTGCAGATCCATATTGGGAGAAGGAATTTCCTTGGAAGGAAGGAAACAAGTATTTATTAAGCACCTACTAAATGCCTGGCATTGTGCTAAGCATTTTGCAAATATCTCATTTGATCCTCACAACAATTATTATTCCCATTTTACAGTTGAGGAAACTGAGGTAGACAGAAGTTAAGTGAATTGCCCAGGGTCACAGAGCTAGTAAGGATTGAAGATGCATTTGAATTCAAATCTTCCTGACTCCAGATCTAGTGTCCTGTCCATTGAGCCATCTAGCTTCCTTTCCTTTTCAAAGTGTTCACTACGATAAGAAAACCCCTAAAACAGGGTCACGGAGAGTTGGACATGACTGAAACAACTGAACAACAATAGTGAAATCACAGGTTCACACTAACAATAATCACACTGTTGACACATTAAGCTTTCAGTCCGCTAAGACCCCCAGGTCTTTTTTAAGACAAACTGCTATCTGTCTATGCTTCACCCATTTTGTGTTTGTGAAGTCTGTTTTTGAACTCTTGTCAATTCATATTTATCCCCATTAAATTTCATCTTATTAGATTCAGCCCAATACTCTGACCTATTGAAATCTTTTGGGATCCGGCTGCTATTGCCCAACATGTCAAGCATGGCACCTATGCTTTAATCTAAATCACTGATAAAAATGTTAATCAATCAAAGATCCCCGAGATACTCTTCTAGAGACTTCTTTCTAATATTAATGCATTATGCTGCATTGCTATAAGGCAAAACTAATACAAAGGCTACCAAACAGACCACAATTTTATCTGGGTGATCAGATCTCCATCCTTGAAAGCACTGTCTTGAGTTATGAGAAATATTTTGTTGTTGTTGTTTTTTAAGACAATTGGGGTTAAGTGACTTGCCCAGTGTCACACAGCTAGTGAATGTTATGTGTCTGAGGCTGGATTTGAGCCCAGGTCCTCCTGACTCCAGGGCCAGTGCTCTATCCACTGTGCCACCTAGCTGCCCCAAGAAATATTTTACAGGCAGAAAATTACTCTTTTTTCAAGTACAATGACTAGAATAGGTAAAATCCATCTTTCTCTTAAGCATTCATATTTGAGAACTACACTCAGAAGAGTATGTATGGAAGGAGAGGTGCTAATAGCGTAGGAGAAGGATGTTAGAACATAGTCAGAACAACAAGTAGAGAGAAAGGTTGAGAATAGTAATATACTCCTGCCTTTACCTGTTTGCATGTTTGATCACCCTAAATTCTTTGTAGTAAGGACTTAGTAACATTATTAGTGTTATTAGTGTCATAAGGGAAATGCAACACTTCATCCTTTGAGGTCCCACTCTGATGCCTCATTGAGGTGAGCAGGTAATACTGATTTCTCAAAGGTTATCACTCAAAGCTCTGATAGGTCCCACCAAACTGGAAGGACCGGCTTAACAAGTGTGGAGAAAGTTGGTCATGTAGTGACAAATATTTTGGCCCCAGCAACCTCTGAAGACTGTTTCTCAAGGTGTAGGGAGTTTTCAACTTGTGTCAGTGGAGTGTCTATCATGGATGAAAGCTTAGATTTTCATAACTTATTGAAGTGTAACATGGGGATTGTTGACTGAAACATCCTAAACCACTCAAGTCTAGTTGAGAAAAGCAAAACTGTATTGTATACCTGTAGCAGTAATAACAAGAATCTTAAAGGAATTTTACCCTTTCAAGGCTTTTTTTTTTTACTTCATTTTACCCTCGCAACAACCTTATTCAATTCAACAAATATCTACTGAGTACTTACCATGAACAAGGTACTTGTAAGGCAACAGGGAAAAAAGTTCAAGTGAAGAATGATGACACAGAAGAATCACAAAGCTTTATTACTATCACAGAGAAATGAGGGTAGATGGATGCTGTGTGTTATGCGTGTGTGGCCTCCATCGGCCTATAGCCTCATTGGGAAGCACACAGGTGGTGACTCAGGCATTTTTGTAGTGATACTCACATTCACAATCAGAGACCCAGAGCCACTCTGGGCTGGGACGATATAGAGCCTTTAGACGAAGAGCTGACTTAGCATGGTAAGAGATGGCCGTTTTACCAGGGCAGGGGTGGGGTGGGGTATCATTTGGACCAAAGCAATGAAGATATTCTCTAGATTTGCTAAGAAGACATGAGAAGTGGGGTGCCAGGAAGCTTAATTCTAACTGTGCCACAAGCCATGGAATGAGGAAGTAAGTTGAAAACATATCAGAGCAAGTAGCAGGTAGGGAATAACACCCCATCTCTAGGCTGGTTATACCTTAGCACTCGTGTGTTATGAACTGACCTGGGGCTGGCAGAGAATCAGGCCAGCTGGTTTTCACCGGCTGTCAGTATTGTGAAATACAAAGTTGAACACAACTTTGTGCCTAGCCTCCAAAAGCTTAATGTCTAGTTGGGAAGATAACAGGTACAGGGGTGGGGAACCTGTGGCCTTCTAGATCTTCAAGTGCAGCCTCGAGGCCACAGGTTCCCCACCCCTGGGTTCAAACAACAAGTAGAGAGAAAGGTTAAAAATAGTAAGGACATAGTAACATTATTGGTATTATTAGTGTCATAAGGAAAATGTGACACTTCATCCCTTGAGATCTGTAAAATTTGGATTCAGTCAAAAGACTGCACTTAAGGATCTGCAAGGCCACATGTGGCCTCAAGGCTGCAGGTTCCCTATCCCTGAGGCACACAGATCACCATGACAAAATAGAAGGTAATAAATGAACAAGAAAAAATACAGGCAAGATGCTATAAGTGAGTCATGGAGGGAGCAATCTCTTTCCTGGAGAAAGAAGACCACCAGAACTGGTTCTTGAAAGAGGTGGAGATAGAGAAGGAAGGCTTTGCAGATGTAGTGAAGAATGTAAGGGCAAAGTCAGGTTGGATGAATTTTGTGAATTGAGAGTAGTGCAATTGAGCTGTAGCATTGAGTACTGAGGAGGAGGAGTGTAAAATGAGACTTGAAAGGTAGGTTGAAGTGAGATTATGGACGGCCTGGAAGATTTGGACTTCAAATTTTTTGTAGGTGATACAGAGCCTCTGGAGGTTTATATGACATTAGAGTTGTGCATTTGGAAGATCTATTTGCTTTATTCTTAAATGCAATTAGCTCTAAGGTGGAGTAGGCAAACTTTCTAAATGAGATTGTTTTATTCCTGGGTGTTGGGGAAAATATCTGAGCCAAATATTTCTAAATGAACCCATTCAGAGAAGAGGTATAGAGTTATTTATTTATTTATTTGCTCATTCCACCAGTTTCGCTGATCTAGAAAGCAATGGCTGATTGAGAAAGATGGACTTCTTACTCATTTGACAGAGGATGTGGGCTATGAGGGTCACAAGATATTTCAAGGAAGACTAAAAGCTGGAGAGGTAAAGATAACAATAAAAAGAAATGTGTTTCTAATTTAATATGCTCACAATAGTTTACACATGGGGCTGTAACTAGAACATGTTGGAAACAGAGTAAGTAAAATAAAAGCTTGAAAAACAATCTCATTTTGTGGATTGAAACATTTTGGGGAAGTATTTGCTTTAAATTAATTCCAAGGCTCCACGAAAAAAATAAAAAAAAAATAGGAACTTTTCTCCATTTCTCCATGGACAAGGGGGTGGTATACAGACTTGGTAAAAATGGATCTGGAAAGAGCTTTGGAGTGGAGATTCAAACCAACTCTGTATGGAATGACCCAGGGGGCTTGGAAAAAAATCACCATTTGGCAAATTTTCAAAGTAGTTATTCTTTCATCTTCCCTTTCCTTCTCCACAGCATTCTTATTTCTGGGGCATGAATGATAAAAGGCCCCTACAATGCCTGCTCTTGGAACTCTATGCTGAAGAGGAAGAGCTCATGGCCTTCTGAGGAAACCTGATCGGGTGAATGTCAGTGGCTTAGGCAGGTCAGATAGGACTGGGAAACCAACCAAACCACTGGTTGCTCATCAGAAAGGAGGCAAATGACCACACCTGCTAAAGCTTATGAAAACACTTTCTCTTCCTTTTGCAAGCAGATTATGTATGAAAGCTCAGCAATGCTAAGTAAACTATTCTCTTTTTGCCTCCCACCTCTCCCTACCTCGTCACATGGAAAGTAATATTGTAATATCTCTTGTTTGGGGTGGCCATTTTACAGGTAAGACATTTCCACCATTGCGCTCTATTTGTAATATATGTTTCCACACAACTTGACTCATCCTGGCATGGAGGTGACCCTAGCTTCTGGAAGTCATCTGGGCTTAGCAGTAGGCCCTGTAGGCAAGTGTTATTTAAGATTTCAGTCATCTTTTTGATTCATTTTTCCAAATCATGACACTCTTTGCCCTTGGCTTTGCTCTCTCTGGGGCTTTTTGATGTTTTCTACCTGCTCCTTCTAGTTAAAGCAGGCTCTTCTTAAGATAAAGGCTGCTCATTTTTTAGCTCTGTATTAATTTGATCTCCCTGTTCACATAGGTTTCTTAGAATACTAGCTCTGGGGGATGCCTTGAAGAACAAAAGAAGAAAATTTAAGGAATCAACTAACTCTCCATTGTACAGTGGGTATTCACTTATGAACCCCCCAAGTCAAGTTATCTTCAACCATCAATCTAAAAATAATTTCAGAAAATGTTCAAAAATTTCAAAAAATTGGGACAGCTAGGTGGTACAGTGGATAGAGCACTGGCCCTGGATTCAGGAGGACCTGAGTTCAAATCTGACCTCAGACACATAATACTTACTAGCTGTGTGACCCTCGGCAAGTCACTTAACCCCATTGCCTAGTCAAAAAAAAAATAAAAAAAGAAGTTTTAAAAAATGTTATGGATGATACATCGATAATGGATTCTTTTAAAATTGTTATTATTACTATGAACTTGATAAATAACAAACATCAATAGTTCCAAGTACAAAGGACAAAAACAACAGAAAAGACTATGAAGCTATAAGCTTTGACTATGTAGATTTTTGGGAATATGTTTCTAATTTAACATGGTAATTCCAACAACATCCTACATGTCTGTGTCCCCTTCCTCCTATTCTCTTCTGTTTATTTTTAAAATGATTGTTGATGCTTTTTTCTTCCATTTTCTTTTATATGTATTTGTATTATTTGTGTATATATGTATATACATATATATACATAACATATATATGTATGTATATATATTTATATACATATATATCATATATAATATATATATATATATATATAGAGAGAGAGAGAGAGAGAGAGAGAGAGAGAGCATTACTGTCTCTCAGGGAGGTTTGGGGAATAATTCTTTGAAGTTAATTTAATTGAAGACAAATATGCTCCTTCATATAATGATCCTTAGCTACAATTAGGGACAGAATATTTGTGCTGTCTAGACCACTAGTCTAACCAAAAATGATATATATATTTTTTAAATAAAAGGAAGTAAACTAAGAGGATATCCAACGATTTAGGAACTGTTGGATAAGTTGTGGTATATTATTGTATTGGAATATCATGGTGCTGAAGAAATGAGGAAATAGATGATTTCAAAAAGACTTATGTGGAAAGACTTATATGATGCAGAGTAAAGTGAATAGAAACAGAAGAACAATTTATACTACAGCATCAATATTTTAAAAATGATCAATTTGAAGGACTTTTAGAAGTACATGAAAAATGAAGACATGAGCAGAACCAGAACAATTTATACAACGCTGTAACAACAAACAACTTTGAAAGCTTTAAGCTATGATGACCATTCATGATTCCAGAAGACCAGTGATGAAGTATGCTATCCATTACAAAGAGGATGGATTTAGGGTCCAGAACAAGACATATATCTATATCTGTATATTTACACATATATGTACACACACATATATACTTATAGATTCATTTTGCTTGACTATGCATATTTATTACAAGTAATTAATAATAAGGGCGGGTAGGTGGCTCAGTAGATAGAATGCTATAGAATGCTAGGCCTGAAGCCAGGAAGACTCCTCTTCCTGAGTTCAAATCTGGCCTCAGACACTCACTAACTGGACAAGTCTCTTAACCCTGTTTGCCTCAATTTCCTCATCTATAAAATGAGCAAGAGAAGGAAATGGCAAACTACTCCAGTACCTTTGCCAAGAAAACCTCAAAAGGGTCACAAAGAGTTGGACATGCCTGAAATGATTGGACAACAACAAATTAGTTTTTTTTTCTCAGTAGGGTGGGGGAGGTGTGGAGTGAAAATAAATAGATTTCTGTTAATTTTTAAAAAATAGAGAGGTAGGAGACACTAAAAATGTGAAATGTTGCACAAATTTTAAGATGAAGTTATTAATTGTTATTAATTTTACTTACCTATTTTGCTTTGTTACAAGAGATCCCTAACAAAGTGGGAGTAATCTATAAATGTGATGTAAAGATAAAACACATTAATAAAACGGGGGAAAAAAGGCAATGTAATAGAAAGGGTTCTCTGCTAGGATTTTGTAGTCAGCTTTTGGGCTCAGGCCCCAACTCTGTTACTTACTAGCTCAGTGGCTATCTCACCAGGCCTGAGGTCTTCCTTCCACACCTCTTCCTCACTTCTGTCACACCAACCACACCATCTTCTATCTGGTCATCATCCTTATCTCCCTTCCTCAGCCCTAACCAGGGCCTCTCTGACACTTCCCAGACATCTCCACACCATGCTGCCTCTGGGGCACCTTTCCCATTCCCTTTCACCATCTCTTATTAGAAGTAAGCTCTTAGGGCTGGGACTATCTCTCTTGTATTGGTATCCCCAGCATTTAGCATAATGACTGGGATGTAGGAAACAACAAATGCATGTGGTCTTTGTTTCTCACTTTGTGTCTTTGTATGTGCATGTCTTTGTCTTCTGTGTATACCTCTATGAGTGTCTCTCTATATGCTTTTCTCTCTGTGTTTCTCTTTCTCTCTACGTATGTCTCTGTGTTTCTCTTGTGACAGAAATTGTCCAAGCAATTGTTGTTAGGTCATAATTATCAACAAGCAGAGATACAGAAAAATTGATTTACTATATATTATATACATATGTATAACATATATATGTAAAATATAGACTCACTGTAGACAAAAACCAGTGAGCCTTGAGTATCAGTTTCAGCAGTCTTAGATAAGTTTTAGTTTCATAGGCAGGATGAGCACAATGGAAATTTACAGATAGCAGAAGTAGGTAATGATTTACACATCAAGGAATAGAGAACAGAAGGGGAAGATCTATATCAGGTAATATGGAAAACTAGTCAGTAAACACCAGGGTTATAGTTGGAATTTGCAAACTAACCATTAACAGGATCTATAGTTTGATATCTGAGATTGATTTTGCAGGTTCTATCTTAGTTACGTGACCTCTCATTTTAAATAAATGGTGGTAATAAAACCGAGCCAGAAATTCTTTATTACACTTTGTATGTCTCTTTCTCTCTCTTAACTTTTCTGGGTCTCCATTTTTTTATCTGTAAAATGGGAATAATAATAGTTATTCTATCTCCCTCAGGGTTTTTTTGGGAATAATATGAAATAGAGAGGCACTGTAAAGTAGTGCATAGCAAATCAGCTTCAAAACCAGGAAAACCTAGTTTTAAGTTCTGTCTCTGACATATACTGGCTGTCTGACCCTGGGCAAGATACATAGCTACTCAGTGCTCTAGACAGCTCTCCAAGACTGTAGGGCGCAGAGAAGGTGCTGACCTGCATTTGTAGAGGACATTTCCTCATCTGGAAGGGAGTTGTATAGTCTGATGAAATCACAGGTCCAGTCTTTATCCCCTTATAAAGTAATGGAGTATTGCTTTGTTAATTATAAAAAAGCCATGCTATTGTAATTAGATAGTTTAGCTTTTGATTCCCTGAGGGCAATTCTTGGTTTGGAAAAGAAATTCTTTATACTTGGGAATTTGCATTATGTTGTGCAAGAAACTATGCCCCAACTTTAATTTCACTTACTCTCCATGCATTTTTTTTAATCAGTGAAAATTCTACCTCAAGTACTTACCATCTGTGTGGGTCTGGGAAAGTCACTTAACCTCTCTCAGCCTCAGTTTCCTCATCTGTAAAATTGGGATAATAACAGTACCTGTCTCACAAAGTTATTATGAAGATCAAATAAGGAAACTGAGAACCAGAGAGGTTAAATTACTTGCCTATGGACACATAACTGGTATAGCTGGAGGTGGGTGAATGAATAGATGAATGAATGAATGAATAAATGAAAATGCATTGTTTACTCTGTGCCCAGTGCTGGGGATATACCTACAAAAATGATATAGTCCCTCCTTTCAAGGAGCTAACATTGTGATTAGGGGAAATAGGAGGTATAGGAAGATTTAGCTATAAAAAAAATGACAAAGCCCATTCATCTGTAGGGTGTAGCACAGGGATTCTTAACCTGGGGTTCATAAATGTGTTTAAAATATTTTATTTTTAAAATTTATTTTATTTTTATTTATTGTATTATTTATTTGTTTTTAAAACATTTTAAAATATATATAATATATATTAAATGTTTTCCTTTGAAATCTTAAGTATTGTATTCATTTAAAAACATTATTCTGAGAAAGGATCCATAGGCTTCACCAGACTGCCAAGGGAGTCCATGAACTATGACAAGTTAATAACCTGTTATGAACCTGTTAAGAGCAAAGTAGAGGGTGAGGTTCAGGAGTCATTAGGAGACATCTGACAGGTCAGATGACTATGCCTGATTGAGGATGTAGAGACAGGAATAGATGGTAAGGTCTGGTAGGCCTTATGGAGCAGTAGCAGGGCAGGTGATAAAGCCCAATCACTTTCCTGAAAGGATAGTAGCTGGCAACTCAGTGCTCAATCAAGCAGTGTGAATGATCATGTTCTGGGGTTGGGGTAGAAAAATGGCAGGTTGAGCCTAGGAGAGCCTGGCCTACAGTTATTGGGGGAATTGGTAAGTGGGCTTCAGAGTCAGAGTAGAGGGGGAAGCTTCCAGCCAAAAAAGGGTGTCCACTATCAGGTGGGAACTAAGATGTTGGGGTTGGGGCAGGGGAAGGGAAGATCTACCTCTGGTGCCTGTTGGGACAGTATTCAGAGGTGTGCTGGCAAATGCCACACTTTTACATTTAATTTGCATTATTAGCATTTTCTCCATCACTTTCTTAAGTCTAGACAATCAACAAAACAATAAATCAAGCCCTAATTTGTAGCATTTGCCTATTTCCAATATGTTGATGCTCGGGAAACTTAACAATCAGATCTCACAAGCTGGTTTGAGCTGGCTTGAGCATATTCTTATTTAAATCCTGGTGGACCCTTGATTAGAAATAAAGCATTCTTTCCATTATACCACTTTACCTTCTGTTTATTTTTGGTGAGAAAAAAATACATAATGGTACATTGTAGGCTTCGATTTAGGTGATTTCTTCTTTATCTGTACATGTCACTGTATACAAACTTTAAGGGTTTATTATATATTATTACATTTTACTATTAATTATTATTATTGTTATTATAAAATGGAAATAGCTAATATTCATCTTAGGAAATGGATTTTAGTTTAACCATTATAATTTGTAACTGGTAATTTGGGATCGCTAAAGCTATTGTTATTAAGCTATTGCTAAAACAGCTAGGTGGTGCAGTGGATAGAACATTAGGCTTGGAATTAGGAAGAACGGAGTTCAAATCTGACCTCAGATTCTTACTATCTGTGTGACCCTGGGCAAGTCACTTAACCCTTCTTTGTCTCAGTTCCTCAATTGTAAAATGGGGACATACTGGAGAAAGAACTAGTAGACCATTCCAGTATTTTTGCCAAGAAAACCCCATGGACACATCCTTGGAGTCACTAAGAGTCAGACATGACTGAATGACTAAACACCAAAGCTATTAATCTCCAAGAAGCCAGAAAGGTATGGGTTACTTCAAAGCTCATTTATATATGTAATATTTTATATTATATTATATTTATATTTTTATATTTATATATTATATATATTTATATATCTGGGTAATGCAAAATAGAAGACAACCTGCCCACATTCACCTCCTTTTCAACAGGGAGAGAAACTTCTAATCTCTTTTGACTAGCATCTCATGGCTGAAAGTCAGTTTTGGTTATTTGACCATGTGATATTATTTGACCGCCCTAGGGCAAAGGTTGTCCTCCCTTTCTTCGAGTCAATCGCTTAGTTCCCTGATCCTTAAAAATCTTTAATACTGACTAAATTCATGGGGTGAAAACTTGTCAAAATCTTACATGTACTTGTTTGATGGAAAATCATACTATTATTCTGCCTGTAAAATCTATCCTTCCACTTATGAGGACATGACAACACAATAGCCGTGGATTTAAGAGTCTGACCTAGACCTGAAAGAAAGCTTTTGAGGAGACAGTGTGATGCAGTGAATAGGGCTCTGAGCAGAAAGACCTGACTAGACACTCACTAGTTGTATGGGTAAGTTACTGAGGCTTGTGCCTCAATTTCCCCAAATATTAAATGAGGGGATTGGACTTGATGGTCTCTAAGGTCCCTTTTAGCTCTAAATCTAGGATTTTATGATCCCTCCCAGAGCAAACATGACTAAGTTTCATGGGGGCTAATGTTTAGCAACATTTTTTTTCCATCTTAGTAAACACAATCTGGAAATGAAAAGAAATAGTAAGAAAGAAACATTCGTTAGATTAAATAAGATGAACAACAGAATTGTTCTGTTATCTGTAGTTGGTGCTACAGTGAGCTTCCCACTTCCCCCCCAGGACTTTAATGCCTCTGGTTGCAGACCTATGAAGATACCTACCCAATGATGTACCAATGGACAAGGAGATCAGAGTTCATTTTGACTCATACTACATGAATGAAATACATTTAATTTTGAGTAGCATTCTTTTAAAGCTGAACAGAAGGATTTCTGTAATTTGGGCATATTTGGTGAACTCCTGTGGGGGGCTAAAAAGTGGATTTGCCTCTGTCCTCCTGCTGTTCTATGTGGTAACAACAGGCAGAACCTACCAGTGCTTTACAAGGCAGAATTTTTTAAAATTTAAGATTGTGATATGATTGCAATTTCCACATTATTTAATCTCCTACCAAAGAAGACCATTAAGTCGTGATGAATACTAATTTTTTTTTTTATACTCTGCTTTGGCTTACTGACATCTGTCCTGACAGTTCCTGTAAGACAATTCCCATAAGTCTTAGAAACAGCAGGCTGAAGAGAGACGACATTTTGTGAAAGAATTTTCCAAAGGCAACTAACTATATTGTTTTTTTTCCCCCTTAAAATAAATGAAAAACTTTGATCCATCAACTGTGAAAAGTAAACTGGGTGTGACCTTCCATCATCAGCTAATCATCTCACTTAATGACATTTCTTAACTTTGCTCTGATATTAGGTCATGGTCTTTCTTTGTACTTTCAAGATTTTTCATCCAAAGGCTAATTGTTTCTGTTTATGTGTATAAAGATAGCTTGGGAATCAGATGTGTTTAATATGAAGTTCATCTTTGTGTCTCAAATATCTGACAGTTCTTTGTGTTTTCTTGTGTCTATCCCAGGAAGGTTGTTTTCTGTAAGAAATAAATGAAGAAGTAAACGGATTCAATAAGAATTCAATTTAATAAGGGTAAGAGATTCTTACCTTTTTTTTATGCTCTGGACCCCTTTGACAGTCTGGTGAAGCCTTTGGATGCCTTCTCAGAATTTTAAGTGCATAAAAATAAAATATATAGGATTAGAAGGGAAATAAATTATATTGAAATAGTTATTAAAATATTTAAAAAGGGCTCTGCTTTAGAGTCAGCATTAAAATATCCATCTCATTGCCACTCTAGCTCATTTCTTTGCAGATTAGATTTTATTGCCCATTCAATTTAACTAAATGCCCACCTCTGCTCCAATACAACAAACATTTGAAATGTGCTGAATTGTACATATCATATTATTATGGCTTTTCATTAGGTATTTATCCCAAAGAGAGTCATGATGGTAAAGTTACCATAATAAATCATGGTTATAATTGGTATATTATGATTAAAATGTCTGTAACATCCTGGGATTTTATATATTATATTCTTTCACAATTTATATATAATATTGGTAAGAAGATGATGCTTCATTGCTTCAGGACTCAGATTGTTGTCTGCTATCACTCTAATGGAAGTAAATCCTTTCTACCCATGCTTTTGCATCCTATGCAGTTCTTTCCTATAAATCTTTCTTTCTTTCTTTCTTTTTTTTTGGAGAGGTGATTGGGGTTAAGTGACTTTCCCAGGGTCACACAACTAGTAAGTGTTAAGTGTCTGAGGCTGGATTTGAATTCAGGTCCTCCTGACTCCAAGGCCAGAGCTCTATTCTCTGCACCACCTAGCTGCCCTCCATAAATCTTTCAAGAGAATCTACCCAGAGCACCAGAGCCCTCACTCTAGGTTTTAAATTTTTTATAAGTGTCAGTGCAACACTGAGGGTGGCCATCTCTTCCTCTCTCTCTGAAGGACCAATACAACTCCTTTTGCAATCATACCCTTCTGGGAGAATCTTTTAGACCAGAGAGTTCTTCTTGGCTTAAATGGCTTCCACTTCAGATGTAGATTGACTAACATAGAGATTACAATCATTCTATGATCTTAAAACAACAACAATGACAAAACCAAGATAACTTGTCTTAAAGAATCCTGGTATATTTTTACTCAGTCTTGCCATGTAACTGGGGGTGTGCACAGAAAGGCAAATTAACTTTGTATACAAATCATTATGTATAATACAATTAACTATCGAGGCAGCTAGATGTATGATGGATAGAGTGCTGGGCCTGGAGTTAAGAGGACCCGAGTTCAAATCCAGATTCAGAAACTTACTAGCTCTGTGTCCTTGGATAAATCACTTAACCTCTGTTTGCCTCAGTTTTCTCAACTATAAAGTGGGGATAATAAGATCACCTGTTTCCCAGAGTTATTGTGAAGATCAAATGGGATAATATTTGTAAAGTGTTTAGCACAGCACCTGGCACACAGTAGGCACTATATAAATGCTATCTACAGCATGCTTACTTAGATCATACATCAAAGATTCTGTGATAGAAAACTGCATAACCTTTAAACATAGGTAGTTGATGGGTGGTACATACAGTCATACTACATAATACTCCCAAATGATTAAGATCTGAAAGGAGTATATAATTTTATTTCATGTTTTTCATTGAAGACCATAGCTTTTGGTACTTTCCCTTAATATTCCTTTTTTTAAATTTATATTTGAATTTTAATTTTCATTCTGTGGTCAGCTCAACCAGTATTTAGTGATCAATCCAAGGCCAAGAGGGATTAAGTGACTTAACCAAGGTCGTGTAGATAGTGAGTATAAGGGAATGGGATATGAGTCCAAGTCCTCTACCTCCAAAATTAGTGTTCTTTACATTGTACCACATTACTTTCATATTTTATCTGAAATATTTAGACATTTATACTATGCATAGCTAATTGCTAAAATATACTAATCCAACCTTGTAAATTGATTTTTGAAATTATTAAGGCAAAAGTTCTTTTGGCTACAGATGTGAATTGACATCCCATGCATTTACCACTTTTAACTTCTCTAAGGCTGGCTGGAAGGCCAGCCACCCCTTTCGCTCCCCTAGGCTAAGAGAACACAGATATATCTGCCTCTAGCCAACTTACTCAGCATTTCCCCCCAAACTCAACTTCCTAAGAAAATATTACAGAAAGGGGATAGGGAAGAGAAACAGACTATAATCAGTTTCTTTTTGGCCTAAAGTATATAAGCTGATGCTTTCGTGGCTAAATTAATGTTCATATTGGCTTCATTAAGCCACTAAAGTGGTCTAATTCAACATATTTAAATTATTAAAAATTCCTGATCAATTTCATTCTATTTTTTTGGGGAGGGTGGTGAGATGTGCAGGGGAAGGTTGTTGTTCAGGCCTGGGATTTCATCAATATGAGGAACTTGTAGTATGGAAGCTCCATCCACCAATGCAGATCAGATCAGCGGTAAGATTACAGCTTAATAGTCTTAAAGGTTGCATGGCTTGCCCATAGCTACCCATCTAGAATGTGTTAGAGGTTAGTCTTGAACCAGGTCTTCCTGAATCAAAGGCTGGTCTTCTAACCACTATACCATGCAACTTCTTATTCTATTCATAACATTCAGAATGTAAGGAATGAGGCCCATTCAAGAAAATGTATTGCTTTCATTTGGAACTTCTTTGGGAATCAATGGCTAATGACTCACTTCTTTTCCTGTTAGCATTAGTGAAGTGATTGGATCAAAAGATTTCCTAGTTTTTTTGGGAAGGGGGAAGATTTTTCATGTTAACAACATATTGATTCTTGAATCTCCCTAATACGTCACTAAGAAATATCTTTCCTTTTCTTAGAGTTCACCTAGCATTTTGTGACTTTCTTATACAAGTATAATATATACATAATATATATAATACTGTTGTTTGTCCTTAATATATATATACATATATATATAAAATATATATATATTATGTTGTTGTTTGTCCTTTGTTTTTGAAGAGGACCAATGACACCACAGGTGATGTTTTGACTCATGTGTGAATTGGATTTAAATGAGGCAGAGTTGCACAAAGTCATTAGTCTCACTCTGTCTTCCAGAATCATCAAAGTCCAGTGGCAAGACAAAAATACAGTGGATGACCTTGATGTCTTTGATATGTGGCCAGGGTCTAAGAGCTCCACAGCACCTGCATTAGCCACCTTCATGGCTGTTTGAGCAAATTGTTCTTATCTGCCTATACTGCTGGGAGAAGTCTTCCTATGCTTGAGGTCGATACCCTCCTACCTCACCGATGGGTTTGAGGCCTATTGTTTACCCTCAACCAGGTTTAGCATGTCTGCTGAGAGTTTTACCAGGGTGTGACCACTATGCATGTTACAGCTTCTTGGAGTCATAGGTGAGAGTTGAGTGCCAGGTAAACACCAAAAGTACATGAGCAGCCTTGAAAAGGGCTTGTTGGCAAGCTCTCGCACCAGAGGTGCTAGTCTTCCCTGAATACCTCAAATATCATATCTCCTTAGTTGGTTGTAAACTTTTATAGCAGAAGGACCAGCCCTATTCATCTCTGAATTTCTCCCTCCATCCCATTCCCCCTTCTAGCTCTTTCTCCCTGGAATCTAGCAGAAAATCTTCACACAAACTTTAATAAAAGTTTGTTGAATTGAATTATTGAGTGACTACTACCTTAGTCATTATAACTTGTTAGATCAAGAAATGACTCCTCTCTTTCTTATTCATTTCTGATGACAACATTTGATGTTGGACAAGTTAAAAGTACTGATGAACTTTATACTTTATTTGACCACTGTGGGGAGAAGGAGCCAGGAAAACATTTGTATGAGCAGGTTATATTTGAAGTTTAGTTAGCAAAGTGGCTTATGTAATAATCATCCTTGTGATAACTATCTTTTACTTTTTTTATTAAGTAAAAATGTTTTTATTTAGTCTCCATTAGTTACCAATAGCATATTAGATTTTCAATAAAGATATATACAATTGTATAAAGGATCATGGGTTGAGAGATGAAATGAACCTTGAAGACCATTAAATCTGACATTCTCATTTTATCGGTGAATAAATGAGGCACAGATTGGCTCAGAGACTTGCCTAGGGTCACACAGTTAGTAAATATTTGAATCAGGATTTGAATCCAGGTCTGATTCTTAAGTCCCTTAATCTATCCACTACACCAGCTGCCTCCCTAAAGGTTGTACAGGAAAGATGAGACACCATCTCTGCCTCCAAGACCTTCTAGTCTTTTAAATGGAGACCATAGAATTGGAGCTAGAGGGGACCTTATAGATAATCTAGTTTACCCTTCATTTTAGACATAGGAAAATGACAGGCATAGGCCTTTAAGTGACTTGTCTAAGATTACACAGGAAGTGGAAAAGATAGGATTCAAACTCAGATAGAGTGATATCAAAATTAGAACTACAAGTTGAGCATTTTGACTCAAGGGAGAGGTGAGGAGGGAGAAAATTTCAGGCAAAGGGGGACAGTGTCACTGGATTGCAGAGTATGTGTGTGAGTGGGGTGGGGTAGGAGGTTGGCATAAGGTATAAGGAGACTGAAAAGACTTTAAAACAAATGTATTTAATTGGGCAGGAGGGCCACAGGAGATTTCCCTATGGTTTAGCTTTGTTGTAAAAGCTTTAAATATGTGTTTTTTGGGTAAAGATAAAGTAGTTAAAGAGTCAGTCTTTGTTCTGGGACAGCTTTTGTAAAATTCCTCCAACTGCTTACAATGCTTGACTAATTTAAGACAGATCTGACCTTGATGGATATCACAGGCTCAAAAATATAGATAAATTGAAAAATATGGATGACAGATGCAAGTTTTCTATAGCAAATGCTACTAGCACCAGCATACCTACCAAGATTCTCCCTTAACCCACACAATTCCACTTCTTCTGAAAATAATTGTCTCTCTGAGCACCACAGAATTTTACTTGGGGTATTACATTCTTGCACATTTGGATGCTTTCCATCTTCCCAGACACAGGCATAAGAGTACAGATTCAACTTGGCCCAGGACTCTGTCTCTCCTTGTAACTTTTAACACATCCTAAGTTTGGTTAAGAAAACTTTCTCATCTCTTCTTGGCTTTCTGACTTTGCTGAAGCTTAAGAGCAAAAGAGAGAAATGAAAATAAAATGAAAATGAGATGAAATGAAACAAATGAAAAAAGAGACAAAAGTTTCTAGAAAAATTTTGTTCCCAACACAAGCCATTGTGGGTAGGCTGAAATTTAGGGAAGCGGGGCTTTGGTTCTAGCTATGCCACTACCTGGGTGGGTCAAGTCAACAAGTATTTATTAAGCACCTAACTGTGTGCCAGGCGCATAGTAGATTTATCTCTCTGGGCCTCAATTTTCTTATCTGTATAATGAGGAGATAGGACAAGATAATCTCTAAGGACCACTCCCTTTCTATGATTCTTTGGGTCTTGCTGGTAATACAAGCACCCAGGGAGTCAGCACTGAAGAGTGTGAGTGATGAAAAGGACACCTTAATGCCTGTCGAAAGAAGGCCTCTGGTGGCCCTAGTTCATGTGCTCCTTAGGCTATGATAATATTCATCACTCATGAAGTTCTTTCCTGAATGTAACCAAGGTCAGTATTATTGCTATACTGCTATATGCCTTTTGGTAGAGTAGAAGTATTCCCACTTTATGGACGAGATGAGCAGCTAGGCGGTATAGGGGACAAAGCACCAGGCCTGGAATCAGGAAGACCTGAGTTCAAATCTGGCCTCAGATACTTACTAGCTGTGTGACCCTGGGCAGGTCACTTAACCTTGTTTGCCTCAATTTCCTCATCTGTAAAATGAGCTGAAGAAGGAAATAACAAACTACTCCAGCATCTTTGCCAAGAAAATCCCAAATGGGGTCAGATATGACTGAAACAACTAAAATACAACAGATGAGGTAGCTGACATTTGCAAAAAATCACTTGTTCAAGGAGTGTCAGCTAGCAGATATCAAAACTAGGATTCAAATCTTGACTCTCTGATGCTAAATCCAAAGCTCTTTCCACTACATCAGACTGTTTTCACTGGTGAGGTTTAGTTAACATCTTTTCCTCTTATCTCTTGTTGGGATGTAAAAAATACGTGTCACTCTAAACTCTGAAAAATACTAAATATTACTAACAACCCTAATTGCTTTAGCATTTTACTGTATGTCTAATTTTTAAGCTTCCAAAATCATCTATTAGGATCTTCCCTGGACCCAATTCAAGTGGTGCATAATCCTCTTAAGTTGGGTAGCTCATTGATAGACTCTAATTTCTGTTGTTGTTCAGTCATTTCAGTAATACCTGACCCTCCATGACCCCGTTTGGTATTTTCTTGGTAAAGATATTGGAATAGTTTGCCATTTCCTTCTCTACATCATTTTACAGATGAGAAAACTGAGGCAAATAATCCTCTTAAGTTGGGTACCTCATTGATAGACTCCAAGGAGCATTCTTGTATGGACCTCATCAATATTAAGTGTGATGGGAGGATGATTTTATTCTTATTCTCCCATTTATTCTATTCAATTCAGCAAATATCTATTATGAATATACTATGAGTCCATCTTTGTAGTAGATATTGTGGGGGCTATAAAGATGAGTGAAAAAGTGGGCTTGCCTCAAGGAGCCTAAACTCTTACATGAAATAATAAGAAAGCATTGCAATACTATATTCAATCAAGTGCCAAATGATGTTGCTACACATGGACCGTAAGTGCAAGAGGCACTCAGAGAAGAGAGTTCACGTTCAACTGGTGAAATCTTTCTCCTTCAGATTCCAGTTTTGATGCCACTTCTTCTATGAAACTTTACTTCATCCCCATAGCTGAAAGTGTTCTTTTCCTCTTTCAATATCCCTGGAAAACTTTGAATTTCTTCTTTGCCATTTTTAGACTCTATCTTCTATGGCATAATTTATGTATTACTCATAATCTACCTCCAGTAGACAAGAAGCAGCTTGGGAGCAGGAGCTCTTATGTTTACTACTTTGTATCCACAGTGCCAGGGACATTGATTGGCATGTAGTCAGTGCTTAATAAATGCTTGTCAAATCAAATTGGAGTTAGAATGGTGGATGAAGGCTTTGTGGAGATGGTAGGTCTTGAGAGATGGGCAGAATTTTGACAGACACAAGTGCAGGGAAAAGACCTTTTAGGCTACAGGAATGGCTATAGTCATTGGGTCGGTATTAAAGTCCATTGTTTTTTATAATATTGTGTTTGCTTTTTAAAATTCAATCAATTATTTTATTTTTAATTTATAAAATAACTCAAGCATTTTGCTTTTTAACAACTGCTGTAGTTACACAGATGCAGCAAGCTGGATTTGGGATCCACTATGATCTTGGTGAATTTTGTGATACTAGTCAATCATCTCACGTCTTGCCTTTGTGCCACGTTTTCCTTCTCGATATTCTCCTTTGTAATCTCTCAGGTACTGACCTGACACTAGGTTAGTGTTATCTGAAAATGTACACCATTATCACTCCAGTATTTTCAGTACTCTCATGTAATTTTTATGGGGAGACTTGTGACTCCAATTTCAAGGAGACAACAGATCTACCTGGTTTTAAAAGCACAATGAAAAAAACTGACCTTTAGAAATCAGACAGTGCCCCAGGAGACACATCCCAGTGAATTAGGGTAATAAATATTTTGTCATCCCATATTTTGTGTACATTTCAATTAAACTCGCATTTATTGAGCATCTTCTATGAGCTAGGCACTATGCTTGGTGCTGGGGATACGGGGACCTGAAGTTGTCTCTGACTTTATACAACTTACATTCCACTGTTGTTGGTGGTGGTAGAGTTATGACATGCACATAGATCATTAGATAAAAAACACACATACACAGTAAATTTGGCCAAGGGTAGCAGAAAGACCATTAACAAAACAGAAGAGTGGGAGAAAGATTAGAAAAGACCTCATGTAACAGGTGACACTTGACATGAGTTTGGAAGGGTACCAGAGATTTTAAGATGTGAAGGTGAGGAGAGACTGCCTTTTAGCAGTGGGGAACAGTCTGTTCAAAGGAACAGAGATGAGAGAAGAAATTTCAGGTTTAGGAAATAGTAAGGGTCAGTGGATAGAGTGCTGAGCCTTGAGTGAGAAAGACTTGAGTTCAAATTTGACCTTAGACTGGTTGTGTGACACTGGACAAATCACTTCACCCTGTTTGCCTCACTTTCTTTATCTGTAAAATGAGCTGGAGAAGGAAATGGCAGACTACTCTAGCATCTTTGCCAAGAAAATCCCAAATGAGGCTCACAAATAGTCAGACACGACTAAACACATTGTCTGGAACATTGAATGCCTGATGGAGAGGAAGGCGAAATCATCCTAGACGGCTTAGTTTCAGTCAGATTGTGAAATGTTTGATATGCCAATTAAGAATTTGAATTTTATTCTGGAGGCAAGAGGGAGTCAGTGAAGTTTCTAAAGCAAGGGATTAACATGGTCAGTGCTATGTTTTAGTAAAATCAACTTGGTAGCTACATGGAGAATAAATTGGAGAGGGGAAAAGATTGAAGGCAGAGAGACCAAAGACAAAAAATGTTTTAATAGTTCACAGAGAAGTGATGAGGGCCTGAATTAGGGTTTAGACTATGAGAGGAGAAAGAATGTTAATTTGAGAGATGTTGTAGGGCAGATAGGTGGTGCAGTGGATAGAGTGCTGGGCCTGGAGTCAGGAAGACTCATATTCCTGAGTTCAAATCTGGCCTTATACACTTACTAGCTGTGTGACCCTGGGTGAGTCATTTCACCCTGTTTGCCTCAGTTTCTTCATTTGCAAAATGAGCTGGAGAAGAAAATGGCAGACTAGCATCTTTGCCAAGAAAGCCCCAAGTGGGGTCACAAAGAGTCAGACATGACTGAAAATGACTGAACAACAAGGGTGGAGGTAAAATTGACAAGACTTGGCCCCTGATTGATGAAAGAGGTGAAGGTGAGTGAAGAGTGAAGGAAGACACTGTTTGTGAACAGTGTGGCTAGAAGGATGGCAGTGTCCTTGACAAAAACAGGGAAATTATTAATAATAATGATGCAGATGATAGCAAGCACTTTTACAGTGCTCAAAGGTTTGCAAAACACTTCTGTCATTCAGGCGACAAGCATTTATTTAAGTGCTTGCTTACTATGAGCCTGAT
>NW_020948739.1:478710-554104 GCF_900497805.2 Vombatus ursinus
TTACTATGAGCCTGATGTTGCACTAAGCATGGGGCAAAAACAATATTAACTCCCAAGGATCTCTTGTTCCAATCAGGCGACAACACACACACAACTGTGTATATACAAGATTTATACAGAGTGAATGAGAGGTGATCTCTGAGGAAAGCGCTACCTGGGTAGGGGAGAGGGCCCAGGAAAGGCTTCCTGCAGAAGGTAAGATTTGACTCTAGTCTTGAGGGAATCCAGAGAAGCCAGTAAGTGGAGATGAGGAGAGAAGACCTTGGGGAACAGCTAGTTAAAAGGTAAAGAGGCAGGAACCATCATGTCATATGAGAAGTGTAGCAAGAAGGCAGGTGTTGCTGGATCATAAAGTATGTGGAGGAGAGTAAAGTGTAAGATGTCTTGCAAGCTAGGAAGGGGTCAATTTGTGAAGGGTGTTAAGTGCAAAAGGACATTTTATATTTGATCCTGAAGGTAATAGGGAGCCGATGGAGTTTACGGAGTAGAGAGTGGGGTTGACACAGTCAGACCTGAACTTTAGGAAAAACCACTTTGGCGGCAGAGCACAGGATTAGAATGTGGAGAGACTTGAGGCAGGGAGATGAAGCCGCAGGCTCCTGCAGTGGTCCAGGTGTGAGGTGATGAGGGCCTGCATCAGGGTGGTCGCTGTCGGGGTAGAGAGAAGGGGACATGTCCAGGTGCTGCCTGAAGGTTGGAAAAAACAAGACTTAGCAGTTGGTTTGGATACGTGGAGTGAGTGTGAAAGAGAAATCAAAGATGGCACTGAAGTTGTGAGCCTGCGTGACTGTAAGGTTAATGGTGCCCTCAACAGAGATAGAAACGTTCAGAAATAGGGAAGATTTTGGGGGCAAGGATAATGAGTTTGTTTTTGGATACGTTGGGTTTGAGGTGTCTGTGGGACATTTAATTCAAGATGTCTGAAATGAGACTGGAGCTCATAAGAGAGGCTAAGGTTGGATACATACAAACACACTCCACATACATACATAAATACATGCGTATTATGTATATGTATATATGTATGTATGTGTGTGTATACACACATACATACATATATCTATATAATTATCAGAATAGAGATAATAACTAAACCTATGGGAGCTAATAAAATCACCAAGTGAGTGTAGTATAGAGGTAAAAGCAGAGAAGGCCCAGGACAGAGCTTTGGGGGAATTGGAATTTGGGGGAATTGTTAGTAAAGTTTTAGTTAAATGATGTTACATATGCTATTTCTTTTGGTCCTCACAATAATCCTTTAAGGTAGCTGTTATTTTTTATAACCATTTTTCAGATGAGGAAACCAAGGCTGAGAGAGCTTAAGCTCAAGGTCACACAGGTAGAAAGTATCTGAGGTAGGATTTTAACTCAGATCTTCTTTTCTCCAAGTTTTGCAGTGTGTCTACTGTGCCACCTAATTGCCTCCAAATTAGGAAGAGAGAGTGGGTTGGAGGGAAAGAAATTGAGTTACATATTGAACATTTTGAGTTTGAGATGTCTAAAGAATCCAGCAGGAAGTTGGCCATGTAGGATGGTAGCTAGGGATAGAAATAGTTGGATATGTAGTTTATGGACTCATCAGCAAAGAGATAACACCCCTGTGGGAGTTGATTAGGTCACTGAAAGAGAGCATGGTGAGAGAAGAGGAGAGGATATAGGAGAAGTCTTTGGTGCATACCCACAGCTAGGAGGTGGGGCATGGATGATCTTCCAAAAAATGAACATCGGGTTAAGGTTGCAAGTGGAGGAGTTGACACTGGCAAGGAGAAGGATCATCTTTTCTTCTAAGCCTGGAGGAGAGGAAGGAGGAATGAAAGATGATGTTAAAGGGACTTGAGATATAGAGGTGGGAGAAATGGGGGCTTGTGATGGATCTCCTCAAAGTGAAGTCCTCTGCTGACAGGGTGTGGAGATGAGTAGGTGAAAGGTACTCTAGGAGAGAAAGAGGTCTGGAGCAGATTCTGTGAGGACAAGAATTAAGAATCTAAAGGGATTGGCATGGAGCAGTGGGAGCCCTGTTTAGATCCAAGTTTGAGGGACAAAACTGAGGCTATACAAGGGGTAGTGGCCTGGGAAAACAGGGAGGAATGGAGATCCTGGAGGTTTCAGTGCAGGCAAAGAATGATTTAGAAGTAGTGATACATGGAGATGTGATATGATGGTCAGAGGCTTTAAAAATTCTGGATTGTGGAATTGGAACATTTTAAAGTGGTGATAATATCAAGGCTATGTCTATATCTTTGTGTGGAGTGTATGGGATATTCAGGGAGGACTAGCACCTCTGATGTGGGGGCTTGCCAAGCCCTTTTCAGGGTGGCTTATCCACCTTTGGTGTCTACCTGGCTCTCAACTCTCACCTGTGGCTCTAAGAAATTGTAGCATGAGCAGTGGCCACACTTGGTAAAACTGTCTTGGCAGATGGACTAAACCAGCTTGAGGTAACCAATAGGCCTCAACCCTTTAGATGAGGTAGGGGTATGTCTACCCCAAGTATGTGAAGACTTCTGGCACAATGGGCATATGAGAACAATTTTCTGAAGGCAGTTGAAACAGGTGCTATGTAATGTTTAAAGCTTGGTCAGACATTGAACATTGAATATGCCAAGGTCATCCACTGTATTCCGGGTTATCGCCAGTCATCTTGACTTTTGTCCTGCTACTGGACTTTGATGATTCAGGAAGAGAGAGTGAGGCTGATGACTCTGCATGGCTCTGCCCCACTTAAATCTAATTCACGCACTAGTCAAGACATCACCCCTGATGTCATTGGTCTTCTTTGAAAATGAAGGACAAACAATAACAATATCTCTGTGTATGGCTGAAGTAGGATGAAATTAATGTGAAATAATGATCACATTTTTTTCCTCTAATTTCTAAGTGATTTCTCCCTCTGCCCTCTCCCCTTTCTTCCCTACCCCCCACCACTGCCCATGATTCAATGATTACCTTGAGATTCACTAAGCTAACAGAAAGGAAATATCATTCAACTTCTACCTATAAAAGAATTCCCTCTCTAGCATACTGGACAAATGGCCATCTAGCCTTTGTCTGAAAACTCCAAAGTGGATGGACCCATTACCACCTGTGGCAACCCATCCCACTTTTGGATAGCTCTATTAATTAGGAAGTTATTCCTGAACTCCCCTCTTTGCAACCTAGTTCTGCCTTGTGGGGCTAAGCACAAGTCTAATTTTTAATCAAGTCCTAAAGCCTCATTGTGGCCAGGAGATAACACCAGGCTCACCCAGTCTGTGCCAATGACTTCTAAGCCTTGATAAGTCTTACCAAGAGACATCTGGGTAGCTCAGTGAATAGAATGCTGGGCCTGTAGTCAGGAAGACCAGAGTTCAAATCTGGCCTCAGGCACTAGCAGTATGACCCTGGGCAAGTCACTTATCCTCTGCATTAATCCACTGGAGAAGGAAATAGCAAACCACTCTAGCATCCTTACCAAGAAAACCTCATGGGCAGTATTGGAGAGCCATGGTCCACAGGGTCATGTAGAGTCAGATGTGATTGAATGACTGAAGAAGAACAATAAGGTCTTACCAAGTTAGAAAGGCTTCAGGTATGGGGCCAGCAATATTCCATCTATCTGTTATCTAAAGACCAGCTAACTAATTTCAGAGAAACTCATCTTCAGGTTGGTCAAGGGGTTTGAATAATAATAATAATAATAATGATCAATAATAATACTTTAACATTTATATAGTGCTTTAAGGTTTGCAGAACTCTTTACACAACAACCTTTTGAGGTAAGTGCTATTATGATTCTCCATTTTGCAGATGAGGAAATTGAGGTTGACTTTCTCAGGATCATCTAATAAATATCTGAAGGCAAGATTTGCACTGAAGTCTTCCTGACCCCAAGCCTAGTGCTCTATTCTCTTATGTCGTCTAGGTGTTGCTGAATCTTTTGGTCTGAACAATTCTCAAAAATCCATTTGCCAAAATCACAGAGGGGTCATGATCTGTATTGGTGGAAGGGGCACCAAAACTGGTGAAAATAGATTATTGAAGAAAGCATTCTCTAATAAAAACTATCTTTGTCTCTACTTGAAGAATATTTTTTCCAACTGTAGCCAAGACAATTTCCAGAACATGAACTTTCTATGTTCTCTCTTGCACTGAAGAAATGCATTATGGGCCTTTCAGGTGCTAACCAGTGCGTGACTTATTGTTTTTTTGTAGATTTCTGTTCTGTTTTCCTGCAGTGAAGGTGGGTTACTCAAGATTTAAAGTTCTAAGGTAATTCCCCAAACTTGGTTTTGAAAGCACTTGGTAACGTTATTGTTATAATTTCTTAATGAATTCCAGCAGCCCTTTCTGATAATTAGGGAATAGGCAAAGCCCTTAACAGCATGCCAATACAGTGGAGTAATGGCCGTTAAAGACATGAGCTTTGGGACTATTTGGAAACAAATGGTCATTTCACCAGAAAAGTAAAACAAACTGCAGAGTTTTACTCAGCTTTCCTCCTTAGGCTCTGTGCCATATTTATAGGTCAGCTTCAACTAGTCAGTACTGCTGAGTTTTTTTCCTTCTTCTATGTCAGCTGTATGAATTTTCAGCATCCAAGGCTCAGCCCTGTTCTCACTCGTAGTCTGTTAGCAGGTACACATTTACTTTCTTTGTTTTAAAAAATGAAAAGGAAAAAAGAGAGTTCACTTTCATTTTTTTCTTTCTTTGGTTTAAACTGAGATATAATAGAAAACAAACGCTATGGGTTGAAAGGCAGCTCCAGTGTGTGCCGGCGGAAGATGGCGAGTAGAGTAATGTGGATTGTGGTTTCAAGTTGCTTTTAAGCCATCGCAATATTTTGATTTTATGTGTTTATTTTGTACAGACTATTGAGTTGAGTGGAACATAAAGGAATATATGGAAGTTCACATTTGCCCCATTTAAGGCCTTGCTTTTGGGACTTTGCATCAGTTTTATTGTCTGGCACTTCAGGGGAGAAAAGACTCTTTTTTGTGTCTTAAAGATTTTTTAAAAATTCCATATAATGAACCAGCAAGGTGTTAAAGTGATGACAAAAAGGAAACAAGAAGGGAAAAAAACAGGAAAATTCCTTTTTCTTCTGACATTTGGAGGGGAAATTTTTGTCTTTGTTGAAAATATGTTGGGTAATGAAATAATAAAGCGTTAACGAAGGTATTGTGTAGTGTGTGTGCTGGAGGAGGCAGGGGAAATAGAAAGCAGGTGGTCCCTGTCGGTATTAGGTTTATATGTAGAGCTTTGTGATTTTCTTTTCTCTTTTTTGTGGGCTGTTTTAAATTGCTGTTGCATTTTTGGGTTAAGTCTAGCTGTTCTCAGTTACATAACTGCTCCCTTTGGCCTATAAATATAAAGGTCAGCTAAAGGTCAAGAAACACCATTCTAAAAAGAAGCTAGGACAAATGTGGCCAGGGCTATGATGTGGGCTTCCACAATGGGAACTTGTTGGTTCTCTCTGTTGAGTTGTTGGTTTTAAGAACTGATATTGAGGTGAGGACAGAAGAAGGTGGCCCAGCTGGGAAAAGGAGCTAGGTTAAGATGTCTCCTATCAGACATGGCTCTCAGCTGCTATATTGTGATCCTTAGATCTTTATATGTGCAATGTGATATTGTGATCCAAAACCTGGCATATGCAATGCTCATGTCAGAAATGCCAATAACATTAAGAGTAAAGGGACATGTTACAGTTGTTCCATGTCTTTTCGCTTGGACAACCCCCCCCCCCAAAATCTTTCTACTAGATGCCCTAAAAGACTGAAATCAACTCCCCTCTCTTATATATATTGGCTCCAATGCATTAAAAGCAAATTTTATTAAGGGAAAAGAAGATCAATAAATCCATCAAGGAACATTTATTAAATACCTACTATGTGCGCCAGGCTCTCATCTAAGGCTATCAGGTTTTTATGGGTTTTATGAAAAGCTGGCATCTTAGAAAAAGAAAGAGAAGGATTTCCCTATCAGCTACATTCTACTGCACTATCATCAGTCCTCCCCCCTTCTCTCCCTGGAAAAGTTCATCACCAACTCATCATCACAGAAGTTGGTTCAGTTTCGGTATTCACATCTCATCAGTACCCTCAGTTGTCTCTGCTCTTCTGATTGGAGGCCTGGAGGGCAGAGCAAAAATTGCCTCCCGATACCTCCATATAAAGAAGACTCAGAGGCCCAGTGAACTCTCCACCATCACCATGCTCCCATGCCAAGTACCTTCTCTCAACTTTTTATGTTACTTTTGTATGTTGTCTTCCTCCATTAGATTGTAAGTTCCTTCTTTTCTTTTCTTATTTGTATCCCCAGTGCTTAGCACAGTGTCTAGCACATAGTAGGCACTTAATAAATGGTTATTGTACTGTATTTGAAAAGTGAAGATGAGTAGGAAGTACATTCAAGGCATAGAGGAAAGGAAATTTCCACTAGTGTCCCTCTCCTTCATGTGCCTGGAAAGTCATCCTATATAATGAATAATATTTTTAAAAGACAGCAAAAAGAAACAGAAGAGGAAGAAAATCATCATAACTTATTAATACACAAAAAAGTCTGAAAATATGTGCAGTACAAAACACTTCTGGACCTCCCACCTCTAAAAAGGGGGTTGAGTGAGGGTATCTTCTCATATTTCTTTTTTTGAGCCATGCTTATTCCAAGAAATACTTTTGATTTGTAAATATGTGCAATAATAGAAAGGGAAATCCCATTCCAAATAACTTCAAAAATACATAAAATATCTGGGGATTGACCTACCAAAGCACATAAAAGACTTGTATAGATTCAGTTACAAAGTGCTCCTTAATGCAATAAAGAACTTAAACAGTTGGCAGGGTATTCATTGCTCATGACTGGGCCATGCCAATATAATAAACATGACAATACTACCAAAGTTAATTTACACATTTAATGCTATGTTAATCAAATTATCAAAGGGATACTTTACAGAACTTGATAAAATAGTAACAAAACTCATTTAGAAAAATAAAAGATCTATAATATCAAGGGAAATAATGAAAAGACATAGGGCTGAAGAAGGAATAGCACTTCCAGGCCTCCATCTATATTATAAAGCAGCAATCATTAAAACCATCTGGTACTGGTTAAAAAATAGAGAGGTAGATCAAGGAACAGACTAGATAAGGGAGAATAAGAAACAGTGAAACTCAGTAACTCATTGTTCAATAAACCAGAAAACATAAATTACTTAGGAAAACACTCTGTATTTGAGAAAACTACTGGGAAAACTGGAAAGCAGTCTGGCAAAAGTTATGTTTAGAGAATCACTTTAAACCATATTCCATAATACATTCTAGATATATATCACTTTAATATTAATGCTTTTACAATTAAAAACTTAGAAGAGAAGCAGATCAGATACTTCTTACAAGTATGGGTAGGAAATGTATTCTTTAAGATACTTTTTAAAAAATTGATGTTTGTTTTTTAAATCACCTTAGCATCCCATATATTCCTTCCCCTTCCCCAGAGCCATCCCATATGACACATACTATTTTTTTTTCTAGAGAGGAAAAAGAATAGTCAACACAACTGAGAACATTGAGAAAGTCTAAAACAATGTGCAATGTGAAAAACCTTTGGACCTCCCATCTCCATGAAGGGTAAGTTGGGGGGGGGGGGTGTCTTTTCATGTCTTTTCTTTCAAGTACTGCTTGATCTTTATATTTTTGAAAGTATTCTTCTATTTATTTTGTGATTTCACACTATTTTGTGTTTTATGCATAATATATTCTAATTCTTTTTTCTTGTGGTATTGCTGTAATTTCACCTTGCTCGTTTGATATTTTATTGATTTGATTTCTGCTCTCTTCTTTTTAATCAGATTAGCTAAGGGCTTATCAATTTTATTAGTCTTTTTAAAAAATCAGCTTTTAATTTTAGTTATCATTTCCATTGTCTTTTTTTTGTTTCCACTTTATCTATTTCCCTTCTAATTTTAATAGCTTTACTTTTAAGCTTATTTTAGGTTTGTTTATTTATTGATTCTCTATTTTTTAAATGTGTATCCAGTTCATTAATTTTCTCTTTTTCCATTTTGTTAACGTGTGATTGTAAGGGTAGGATTTTCCCTCTGAGGACTACTTTAGCTGCATCCCAGGAATTTTTGCATGTTGTTTCATTATTGTAATTTTCTTTTACATATTTATTAATTATTTCTATGATATATTATTTGGCCTACTCATTATTGAAGATTTCATTGTCAGGTCCCCATTTGGGTTTGTATCTTTTGTTTATGGTCCCTGAACCCATTTCTATTCTTATTACATTATGGTTTGTGAAGGATATATTGATTATTTTTGCCTTTTTACACTTGTTTAACATATCTCTGTACCCTAGCACATTTTTTGTACAAGTTTCATATGGTACAGAGAACTATGTATATTTTTTAGTTGTTCTATTTAGAAGACCCTCTAAGTCTTTTAACTTTAGATTCTCTGGAAATTTGTTCAGTTCCATATTTTCCCTTTTGTTTATTTTTCTGTTAGACTTATCTAAAACTGAGAGAGTGATATTGAGGTCTCCTGTCACTATTGTGTGACTGTGTATGTATTCTTGAAGCTCAGATAATATTTCCTTTAGCAATTTGGATGCTAAGACATTTGGTGTTTATAAGCTTATTATTGACATTAATTTGTTGTCTATGGTTCCTTTCAACACAATATAATTTCCTTGTTAATCCCTTTTGATTTTTTGAATGTTTGTTTTTGCTTTGTTTGTTGTTTGTTGTTCATTTGTCCAGTCATGTTTGATCCTTTGTGACTCCACTACCTCCCAAAGTCTGTCCAAACTCATGCTCATTGTTCCCATGACACAATCTATCCATCTCATCCTCTGCTGTCCCTTTCTTTTTTTTTTGCCTTCAATCTTTCCCAACACCTGGGTCTTTTACAATAAGTCCCATCTTCTCATTATGTGGCCAAAGTATTTCAGCTTCAGCTTAAGTATTTGTCCTTATGATGAGTAGTTTGAATTAATTTCTTTAAGTATTACCTGATTTGATCTCCTTACTGTTCAAGGGATTCTCTCTCTCTCTCTCTCTTTTTTCTTTTTTGGCTGGGCAGTTGGGGTTAAGTGACTTGCCCAGGGTCACACAGCTAGCAAGTATCAAGTGTCTGAGGCCAGATTTGAACTCAGGTGTTTCTGACTCTAGGACCAGTGCTCTATCCACTGTGCCACCTAGTTGTCCCGCCAAGGGATTCTCAAAAGTCTTCTCTAACACCACAATTTGAAAGCATTAATTCTGTGGTGCTGAGTTTTCATTATGATCAACTCTTGAAACTGTGTATTACTAATGGAAAAACCATAACTTTGACTATACAGATCTTTGTTGATAAGGTGATGTCTCTGCTTTTTAGTATGCTATCCAGATTTGCCCTGGCTTTCCTTCCAAAGCGTCTTTTAATTTCATGGCTACAGTTACCATCTGCAGTGTTCTTTGAACCCAATAATATAAAATCTGACAATGCTTCCATTTCCCTTCCCTCTATTCTCCAGGAAGTGATGGGACCAGTGGCCAAGATATCTTAGCTTTTTAGATGTTAAGCTTAAAATCAGCTTTTACACTCTCCTCTTTTACCACATCAAGATTTCTTAATTTTTCTTTACTTTCTGCTCTCAGAGTGGTATCACCTGAATATCTGAGATTGTTGTTATATCTCTTGGTAACCTTAATTCTGGCTTTTGATTCATGCAGCCTGGCATTTTGCATGATGTACTCTGCATATAAGTTAAATAAATAAAAGTTAAATAAATAAAGTGACAATGTATGGCCTTGTCAGACTTCTTTTCTAATCTTAAACCAATCAGATGTTCCATGTTCAGTTCTAACTATTGCTTCCTACAGTTGCTTACTGTTACTTACTGTTGCTTCATACATGTACATTTTTGTATGAAACTTTCCTTTGATGTCTAATTTTCTTGAAGAGATCTCTGGTCTTTCCCATTCTATTGTTTTCTTCTATTTCTTTGCATTGCTCATTTAAGAAAACCTTCTTATCTCTCTTTACTATTCTCTGGAATTCTGCATTTGGTTGGGTATGTCTTTTCTTTTCTCCTTTACCTTTTGCTTTCCTTCTTTTCTCAACTTTTGTAAAGCCTCATCAGATGGCCATTTTGCTTTTTTTGTTCTTTTTCTTTGGGATTTTTTTTTTTGCTGCTTCCTCATGTATAATATTGCAAACCTCTGTCCATAGTTCTATCGACCAGATCTAATCCCATAAATCTATTCATCACTTCTACTTCATATTCATAAAGGATGTTATTTAAGTCCTACCTATATGATCTGATGATTTACCCTACTTTCTTCAATTTAACTCTGAATTTTGCAATAAGAAGCTCATGATTTGAGCCACAGTCAACTCCAGGTCTTGTTTTAACTGACTGTATAGAACTTCTCCACCTTTGACTGCAAAATATGTAATCAATCTGATTTCTTTATTGATTATCTGGTGATGTCCATGTGTAGAGTCACCTTTTGGATTGTTGAAGAGCATGTTTTTATCACTGGTGAGTTTTCTTGACAAAACTCTATTAGTATCTGCCCTGCTTCATATTATACTCCAAGGTCAAATTTGCTATAACATTATGGCAATTCCTGATTCTTTGGATTAACTTGATGCATAACAAATTTTTTTCTATCCCTCAGTTTTATTTTGTGTATGTCTTTATTTTGAAAATGTGTTTTTTTTGTATGTACCAGATTTTAGCATTTTGTTTTCCTAGCTATTCATTTTATCACTCTTTTTCATTTTATGGGATTGTTTAATCCATTTACATTTAAAGTTATGAGAGTTAGGTTTATATTTTCCTCCATCTATCTCTAAAATTGTTTTTCCCCCATTATCATTTTCCCCCTCATCTGCTGTAAATACAGTATTATGTTCCTTCAGTCGCTTTAATCTTTTTTTTAAATGGCCCTGTTTTTTTTTAAATGGCTCCTCTTTCCTCACCTTTGATCCCTTCTTCTCCTTTGTTACCTGTTTCTCTTTAGGACTTTGTTCATTAGTTCCTCTTTTCTCTTTTTATATGGTTATATATAGTCTCTCCCCTTTTTCTCAGGTCAATCCTTCCTTCCTCTCCTCCCCTTTAGCTAGTCCTTTTCATTTTTTTTTGAACTTTGATTTTTTACAAACCACTTTTGAAAAAATATTTCTTTCACTATCTTCATTATCTGTCTTCTCTTTCTGTTTACTACAGATCTGTATTTTCTGGTTCATGACCCTTATAGTTATCTGGTCTTTCACTTTTCTCTGTTTTCTTCATATAATCAAAGCCTCCAAGTTATCCATTCTAGGCTCTGTCCTCTAGGTGCTTTCTGCCACTGCCTTGAAGAGCTTATCCTATAGATTTCCCTTTTCTATTTTACCTCATTTCTATCGTGCCTTTTCCATTGTGCCTCATTTTCAGAATAATGCTGTGTTAGAGAGGACAGTGCCTCAAGATAGCATACCTCCTCCCTTTCTCCCCACTGATCTATACTCTCTCTCTTGTTGATATTTCCTTTTTTTTCTTCCTACATTTGCCTGGAAATCTCCCTGGGTCCATGCTTTCTCATTCCTCCAGGTGCCAATTGCCCCTAGGAATTCCACCTTCTTTACACAAGTAGGCTTTTCAGGCACAAAACTCCCAGTCCTCATCCAGTATGGCTCATCATTCACTCCGTTCTGTCCCTCTGCTTCTTTCCCCTCTTTACGTATCCTTCCATATTGCATTGTAGTCTCACAAAAGAAGCATTCACTGTAGGACAGATTCTGTCCATAATACCCACTGTCCACCTCCTCACTGTTGCCTCTTCTAGATTTTTACCTTTACCTCAGTCTCCTTGTGTACATTTAGAAAGAAGTCTCTTTCTGGTCTTTCTGTTGTCACTCTGTTGCTTTTGCTGTCTGCATTTATTCACTTCTGCATTTCTGTTGTTTGGGATATTTGAGGTACAAATAATCTCTTCATTTCTGTTTTTTTTTCTAAAAAGGTTTTGAACTCTTTTTTATCATTGAATGTCCATGTTTTGTTTTGTATGGTTAGGCACAGGTTTGCAGGCTAGATCACCTTGGGCTGCATCCTGAGCTCCAGTGCTCTTAGGAACACATTATTCCATTCCCTCCTCTTTTTCCTAGGGTGCATGGAATTTTCTTGCATTATTCAAATGTCTTTTCTTTTGTATTTGAAGGTATTTCTCCTGATGGCTTATAAAACTTGTTTCTGAATTAAATTGTTAAATTTAACTACTCTGTGTCTTGGAGTTTGAAGCATTGGATTTTTTTTTTCTGGAGGCAATCCGTGAATTCTTTCAGTTGAAATTTAATCTTCTATGTTCAGGAGTTCTGGGCAATTCTCTTCTATTATTTTCTTCATTATAGCATTAAAGTTTTTTGTCCTGTCATATTTTTCTGGAAGACCAATGATCTTTTAGTTGTCGCTACATATCCTGTCTTCAAGAGCCATATGTTTTATTTGCATAGTGAGCATATTTTCTTTTAACATCCCTGTTGTTTGTTTCTTTTTTAATTTTTTTTTTTTACTCTTGTGTGTTTGCATTCCCAATCTATTGTTCTTCATTTTGTTTCTCTGGTGAGGCTTGCCATTATAGTTTCAAGCTTTTCTATTTTGCTCATTATTCTTGCTGTGCAGGATATAAATTCCACTTTCATATTATTTCTCTTTTAAACCACTCAGGAGCATCATGTTGTGGTTCCATGTTCTCCTCAACTTCCCCAGAATCCTCTGTTATACCAAATGTTGTATAATTTTTCTTTGTTTTGCAATATTTGTTCATAGATGTATGAACTCATTTACTAGATTTAGAGACCATATTTTCTTCTGTTGTTACTGTTTTTCCTGATAATTTATTTGTTTATGTTCAAAGTCTTTGAAATTTCTTCTTCCTGGAAGCTTTGGTACTTTTAGTCATTCTCCCTTCTTCCCCTCTGCCCCACCCCCCATTATTTTCCTTATTGTTTGCTTCTGACTCCATCTATTAGAAGAGTGGTTTCCTTGGGGTTAAATCTCAAAGTATTTCCACCTCCTCCCACACTGGGAAATACACAGATTGCCTGAATAGATCTTTGCTCTAACCTACTTTTAGGTGATCAGAACTGGTCCCATCTGGAAGCTGTGCTCTTTTCTGTTTTGATGGGGTGCTGTACAGTCTCCATATGCACAGTATCCTGTCGTGATGACCTGTCTAATTCCCTGTGTTATTTAGTTCTTTCTTCTGGTACTGGCAGTTCAGAGCTTTGCAGAACTGATATTTCTGGGTTGCAGCTCCCAGTAGGCTTTTGACCAAGCTGGCTGTCAAAGCCTAAGGAAACTTCCATAGCCTGTAGCTGGAGTCTCTATGGTACTAGAAAGTTGGAGGGGAAGACCATGGTGTAGGGATGGGTTTTGATGTAAGCCTGTGTTATGTCCTTTGATCTGCTAGTGCAACCTCACTGCTGGTAGGTGGAGGAGGGATACTGAGTAAACTCAGGGTCAGTGAGCATCACTTCCTAGTTTTTTTTTAACCTTCTTTTGGATTCTTGTGTCCCAAACCACAAAAAAGCAGCTGAAGTTGGTTTATCTTTGGCACATCATTTCTTTTTTGAGGAGGTTTGAAAGGTTGTGGGGATTGGAGAAAATTTCTAGTCTGCCATCTTGTTGCTCATGTGACCCAGAAACCAGGATATATATGTATATGTGTATATACATATATATACACACATATATATACACATATACATATACATATACATATACATATATATATATATATATATATATATATATATTTTAGGCAGTTGGGGTTAAGTGACTTGCCCAGGGTCACACAACTAGTAAGTGTCAAGTGTTTGGTCTGAGGCCGGATTTGAACTCAAGTCCTTCTGACTTCAGGGCTGGTGCTCTATCCACTGCGCCACCTAGCTGCCCTTCAAGGATATGTATTTTTAACCAAAAAAGGGTAGAGGCAATTACAAAAAAAAAGATAACTCTGATTACAACAAACTGATAAGTTTCTGTGCAAACCAAATTAATGCACCAGAGTTAAAAAGGGAAGCAGTTGAATGGGGAAAAAATCTTGGTATCAAATTTCTTTTATAAGAGTTTGGCATCTAAGATATATAAACAATTACATATATATATGTGTGTATATATATATATTATATATATATATACACAAACATGTGTGTATTATATATTATACATTATTATATATAACAGGGGAAGCTAGGTGGCAGAGTAGATAGAGTGCTGGGCCTGAAGTCAGGAAGACACATTTTACTAAGTTAAGATTCAGCCTCAGACACTTAGTAGCTCTGTGACCCTGGGCAAGTCACTTAACCCTATTTACCTCAGTTCCTCATCTTTAAAATGAGCTAGAGAGGAAATTGCAAACCATTCCACTATCTTTGCCAAGAAAACCCCAAATAGGGAGTTGAACGTGACTGAAGTGACTGAATAATAAATTATATATGTGGATGATATATAGATATGTACATACAAACACCAAAAACCATCCCACAATAGATAAATTGTCAAGGCATATGAAAAAGCATGTCTTAAAAGAATAAATGCAAATTATTAAGAACCACATGAAAGAATGCTCTATATCACTAATCATAACAGAAATGAAAATGCAAAACAATCCTAAAGTTTTATCTTATATCCTTCAGGTTGGCAAAGATGACAAAAATGAGAATAGTCAATATTGGAAGGGTTCAGGGAAGATAGGCACACTAGTGCATTGTTGGTGGAGCTGTGGATCAATACAATCACTTTGGAAATCAGTTTGAAGTTGTGCAAAAAAAATTAACTAAAACATTCATACCTTTTGACCTAGAAATTCTATTACTGGGCTTATACCCCAAGGAGGACATTGATAAGGGTAAAGTCTCCAGATGCATCAAAATAGTAATATCTGCAATTTTTGCTTTAACAAGGAATTGGAAACAAAGTAGATGCATATTGATTGGGCAATGGCTAAATACATCATGGTACATGAATGTAATGGAATATTACTTTTCTGTGAAAAATGAAGAATGGGATGAATACAGAGAAGTATAGAAGGCACTATATGAACTAATGCAGAGGGAAGTAAGCAGAGCTAAGAAAACAACTTAGAACTAAGAAGACAATATTCATGGTGACTACAACAATGTAAATGGAAAGAACAACCACACACAAATAAAAGAAGTTGCAAAATTACAAAGAACAAGCATGGCTTGAAAGAAGAGATATGAGAAAACACCCCTACCCTATCTCTTTGCAGAGGTGGGAGGTATACAGTTATTGTACACTGAACATATTTTCAGTTTTTTTCAAGGCATTCATCTATTGTGTTGACCCCTGCGCCTTTTTTTTTCTGTCCTAAAAATACTGTATGTTATATAGGCTAGCTCTCTGGGAAGGAAAGGGAGAGGAATACTGGAGAAAACTAGATTGATGTAAAAACCCAAAATATGTCAATAAAAACTTATTTTTAAAAGTATGTAAATGTGAAGATCTTTAGCTAGTTAAAAGGAGGTTCTCATTAGAAATCTTACATATGGATGATTTTGGGTGGTAGCAATCAATAAACAATTAAATACCTACCATTGTGTAAAACAAAAGCAAAAAAAAAACCAAAAACCAACAACCAAAAAACAAAAACCTGTGCTAAGGAGCTCCAAAAATAATAATGCCCCTGGCCTCCAGAAGTTTATAGTTTGGTAGCAGATATAAGAACTCTACACAAGTAAGTATAATATAAAATAGAATAGGTAAAATATAGCAAGTGATTTTTTTTTTGTGGACTTTCCTTTACAAATGCAGATTGGCACCTGCTCTGGTAGCATTGAGAGGTTAAATGTTACTCAGTTACTCCCCTAAGGTGAATTGATGATAATGGAGACAGGACTCCAAGGTAGTTCTTCTTATCTCCAATCCTGACCCTCTAGAACCTACACAGCATTGCCTCTTCATAAGTGATTATGACACCTATTAGATGTTATGAGCAATCTGGAGAATGAGGACGTGAATGTACTTCTGACTGGGGATATCAGGGACAGTTTCATGGAAGAGATGGTATTTGAGCGGAAGAAAGTGTAGGACTTCAGGGGAGGGGGAGAAGGGATCTGAGATGTATAAATCATTGTGAGCCAGGATACAGAGGCAGGGAAGTGTGGGATGAGTTCAGTTAGTTGGGATGAACCCAGTTTGGCTGGAGATGAGAGTGAATAAAAATGAGTTGAATGAGATAAATATGGAAAAGTAGGGAGGTGCCAGATTGTGGAGATGCTTGAAAGTAAGTCTGAGGAATTTGAACAATATTTGGTAAATCACTGAAGATTTTGAGAGGTAAATGATATGATCAGAGCTGTGTGAGAGGAATATTACATAGTAAGCCATATGATAGATTTGGAAATGATGAGTCATCTTCAGAGTCAGGAAGATTTGGGTTCAAGTCCCAACACTGAGGTGCTGAATGACCCTGGGTAGGTCACTTAAATTCTTTTTGCCTCCATGCATTTTTTTAAGGCTATCTTCTACCGGACAGCTGCTGATCTAAATCATTAGATGTCCATTTCATCAATGGGAGCTCCCTACACTGATGAGATCATAGGTCTAGATCAAAATATTTTGAAATTTATTTATCTGTGCAAATATTTTTTCCCTAGGAGAATGTCAGCTTCTTGAGAGCAGGGGCTATTGTCTTTTTGTTTTTGTATCTTCAGTTCCTGGCACATGGTAGACATTTAATCAATTTGTGTCAAATTGAATTTAATGATAAGTGATCAGCTTTTAGTGGGAAAAATCCGTCCAGCCTTATTTCCTTGTTTTGGTAAAGACTGGAAGTAGAAGCACTGAAGTATTCAGTGAATGAATTCTTATAAAGCATTTGCCCTGCCGGGAGTTCTTAGATATTTTATAGACCTAATCTTGCCAAGCTTCCAGTTCCATAGGCCAAAGAATTCAAGACAAAAATTGTAGACACTTTGACCAAACATGTAATTCAGTACCTATTTGAATGAAAACTCTAAATCTGTGCATCACTTTTGGTATTTGAAGAGCACCTGTGTTCTGGCAAACTCCCAGTACTCTATGGTTTTACTCTGTAAGTCTTCCCCATGGTCAGATGGAATGGGCAAAGGGCTTGAGGTTCCTCATGTTTTAAAATACAGAGATATAGAATAAGCAAACATTAAAGGACTGGGAGATGATGGAATTCAGAGTACAAGTAGGGGTAAGACACACAGATAGATATGGAGTTGGGGGGTAGGACTGGAACCAGGGTCACCCAGAAGCATAGATTTCCATTTCAAGGTATTCTCTAGTAGATGTCCTATTTTAGTTCATTAATTCTTATTTAGCTTTTCTGAGTGTGATTTCCTGTGATGGCTAAAATTGAATGCTTGAGTATCTTAGGCACTGAAGCAACTGAAAATGCTAAACATGGAGCAAAGTGCAGACCCATACTTTACCTACCTAATAAACTTATGGCTAGTGAAGCTGACAGTAAATAAAATTCCTACATCCTTCTATAACCTTCTGACATTTCATTTTCTTTGTAACTTGAAAGCTACAAATATCTGTGCCACTTAGAATCTTGGGTAAGTTCCAGATATTTGAGATGCAACATTTAAAAGATGCAATATTTGCCACTAAGTGGTAATCTAATGAGACATTCTTCTCATAATTAAGCAGTTCTCTCTGTATGGAGAAAACTACTGTATAGTCAGCTATGAATCTTTCCTTTTTTTCTTCTCTGGAGTTGACCTCATCCAACTATAGCTCATTAAAGTTTATTAATCTCAAAGCAGTTCTTTTTTCCTCCTTCTTTTGATTTTATGGTACTAGGTGTAATATTTTAAAGGTGCTTCCAGATGGTTTTGGCTTCTTTTTCAAACTTTCTAGCCATTCTCCAGATTTCCCAATGTCATAATGGCAAAGGTGGTTAAGTGTGGTTGCCAGCTGGTCTTGCTGCCACACATGTGCATTGGATATGGGCACTCACTGTCTCAATTACCCAAGTACATATGATCTCAACATATGTACAGTAGTTTTCTTTTTTCCTCCTATAGATTCAGGCCAAGTTTACTTAATAGATTTCATCATGTACTTTGGAGTGCTTTATTCTTGGGGAGGAGAAAGGACAAGCAAGCAGCTTTGAATGAGAGAATGCTGCTCTCAGGGTATAGCTACTCAGGGGTCGATGAATGAAATGCTTTAGTTAAAACCTTTATTTGATCCCTGTTTTTAATGATGGCAAGGCATTCACACAACCCTAAATGTTTTTAAGGCACATAACATAAACTGACCCTTCGATTCAGTCATTCCACTTTCCTAACACTCAACTAGTTCTGGAGACTGGGAGTCCTTGAACTTATAGGTCCTTCATTTACTCAGCTGTCAGTTTCCTGTGGGGTCCTAGTGGGTTCTTCAAGTCACTTGCAGTTGTATTAGGATTTACTCAAAATATCATAGTTAATTAGGTAGGAACCAGATTCCAGGCCAGTGTAAGAAAAAAAATGATGAAGGTTGGGCAGCCTTAACATGGCAAAATCACCCATTTTGGTTGAATAAGGAAAGTGGAGTCAGTGGATTTAATCATGGCAGAAATGCAATACTTTGGCCATGTTAATGATCACTGAATCCCTGGTTCCACTTTTAAATCATTTGTGTTGGTTGTATATGCATGGCCTTAGTAAAGTGCAGGAGCTAGGATGGTTCAACTACTTTACCTGACTTTGTCTTCTTAAATTTCATGGTTTTGTGGAGACTGAGGTGTAAATATGGTGGTTCCACTATCATTAACAATATATTATTACATAAATGATATTTGATTTTCCATCAATTTCTTCTCTTCTTACCGGCTCCAGTTACTGTATGAATGCTCATGGGATAGTGTAGTAGGCTTTCTTGTCCAGAGCTTTCACTGCTTTATTATGTAATTTTCTTCATAATAGGACATCCTCCTCCACAGTGTCTCGAAAATGATTTTTTTATTTTAAATTCTTATTGCCTTAGGCTGCCATTTCTCCCCTCTTATCAAGGAGATATTTCCTGGTTAAGGCAGTTTAGAGAGTCTTTTGATCTCCTGGTGGTGACTAATAGCAAAGTAATCTGAGTGTTGTTTTACCTATATCTTTGATTAGGGGAAAACAGATTATAAAAGGTTCAGAGCAAAGATGGATAGGTTTAGGAGTGTTATAGAAGAGGTCAGATTGAGGAAGGATAAGAGATGTTTAAGAATGAAATTCTGAAGGCACACAATAAAAAAAAATTCCTATTGTGGAAGAAAAGTGAGATTTGTTTGAAGAGACCAGTGTATATGTATAGGAAACTTGCCAAGCAGTATAGATTTTAAAAAGAAATGTGCAGAAGATGGAAATAAGGAAAGGCAATAGAAAATGAATATGTATGTTATAGTCCTGGAAAAATAGTGTCTAGAGTGTTAAAGTTCAAAATAAACGGAGGCTGTCCAAGGAAGCTAAAGACAACAAAACAAGGTTTTTTTTTTAAATATATATTGAGAAGAAGAAAGAGGATAAAAGAGACAGAACCTTTGCATGGGATGGATGGGATGATGATAACTGACAACCAAGAGGAGGCAGAGATGCTCAATTTTAATTTAAGTTCTATTTTCTTTGCAAGAGAGCACAACAATTATACTGGAAATGACAGAGCAAAAATGACTATCAGGGACTTGATAGCCAAACTAAGTAAGGACAGAGTGCTCTTTCACTCTCTCCAAGGTGAAAAAGCACCTTGTAGCCCTTGAATTCAAAGTTACTCAGCTCAAATGAACTAGTGAACTTCTGCAATTATTAATGGAACTGGTGAATATGATTGCTAACTCGCTGTCAGCAATATTGGAAAGATCATGGAAAATGGAAAGGAGAAAGGCAAATGCCCCAATTTTCTGAAGAGTTATGACAACAAAGAAAGCCAAATATAAGCCAGTGAACTTGGCATTGATTACTGGGAAATTCTAGAACGTAGAATGAAAGATCTGTATGGCAAATATAAGAAAGTGGTGACTAAAATGAGTCATACTAATTTACTTGCTTTCCCTTACATATGACACTCCATCTCCTGTCTCTGTGGGCTTACACCAGCTATTTCCCTTTTCTGGAATGCTCTTTCTCCCTCACCTTCACCTCTTAAGATTCCTGGCTTTCTTCAAGACTACGTGCAAGGCTCACTTTCTTCAGGAGTTCCTTCTCAGTCCCTCTCTGTCTTTCCATTCCTCCCATTTGCTAGAGACTTCCTCTCTAAGGTGACCTCCCATCTACTCTGATTGTACCTTGTATATGCCTTACGTGTTGTCTCCTTCATTAGAATGTAAGCTCCTGGAGGACATGTACTGTCTTTGCCTTTCTTTATATCCCTAGAATTCAGTGAAGGGTCTGCAACATAGGAATCACTTTAATGCATGAGAGTGTAGAGATGGTCCTGGAACATTTTTACCTGTTTTCTTAGTAAGGAGACTAACCTTTATACTTCATGCATTTATAGTTGCTACTAGTCCTTGGCAGAACACAAGTATGGTACCCTCTCTTCAAGTCAACACAAAATTCTTGTCTTCCATACTTTCTGGGAACATGATTCTCAGTCTTCCAGTATTTCTATTTGTAGTTTTCATGATGAAAGTTATTGTTCACTGTGATGCAGGTTCAGCTACTGAGAAATGCTGAGCAAGACCTTGCCTATTTATAGTGGCTTTCTTACTTTTTTTCTCATGACTTCCTGCCTTTTCCTAGATCCTTTCATGGGAATATATTCTGATGACCAAAATGTACACACATTCCTCTCTTTGTTTGGGTATAACTCTGAGACAGATGTTTATGTTTGTTTAGCTTAGTGATAAAAGTATGGTGCTGGATATGACTAGAAAGGGCAAAAGTTGCATTGGTAGATATGGATGCAACAAGTTTGGAGGGTCAAGTAAAATTTCTCTACCTTAATAATCTTAAAAAATGAAGCAATACTGAATTTGACAGGTGAATACTATCTGCAATGTTATTCATGTGATTGTTTCAGTAGACAACATAAAATAACTAAGCAAAACGCTTTCCTCCCTAAGTACAGTGAACTGGAAATAGGATCTAGTAGGAAGAGAAATAAAAGCAATGGAAGATGAGGGACCTTTTTCCTCCAGGGCATAAAACTTTACTCTTCTCATTTTCCTAGGTGATATTTTTATTTAATCCAAACTGTTATGCTGACCTATGTGGTATTGCTAAGTAGAATCTAAGAATCAAACACATGCCCTCTTTTGGAAAAATCTGCTCCTGGTCACCTGTTTTAGTAATTTGCATCTTGATTTACATATCCTTTATAAAAACTGTTGCCTCTTTTTGGGAATATCATTGAACTCAAGGTCTTTTTTGTTTTTCGTTTTGGTCCTGAAACACCTTTCCCCAACAAGGCATAAGAATATTACCTTGTAATGCTTACCTTATCACGTTCTTTTTTTTTTTTCTTTTTGGCTAGGCAATAAGGTTAAGTGACTTGCCCAGGGTCACACAGCTAGTGTTATCACATTCTTCAGTTTAATTTTTCTGCTCCTCTACTTAATTTAGTATATTACAGTTAGTCTATTAAAATGAGGAGGGGCAGTGAGGTGTAGTAGAAAAAGCAATAGACTTCGAGTCAGAAAACCTAGTTTAGGGTATGTATATTCTGCCATTAACTAGCTGTCTGACTTCCGTCACTTCAGTCCCTGAGCCTCAGTTTCCTCATCTGAAAATTAAGAGATTTGCCTAGATGACCTTGGGCTAAAATCCTAACGGTTACTTTTTGCTTCTATCTAAAATTCTCTTGACACAGGTACCCTAAATCTGAGACTGTAAGTATTGGAGACACATTTTCCTTATTTGAATGAGAACTTGTATCAGTATGGATTTTTCTTCTAGTTCTGATTCCCGAAGCAAAAAATTCAATAGGTGTACTGGTATTTCCTGAGCATGTTTTTTGTTGTGGGGGATGGGTGGCAATAAGGTACATTTTCATGTTACCAGCAATAGAAGCCATTAGAGAAACCTAAGTATTTAAGATTTCATGGGGACTTCCAACAATTTACTTGAAGGTTTCCCTTTGTAGGATTAATGGCACATTTATCAGAGCTAAGCATTCAGACTTCAAGGGAAAAAAAAAGTCTTAAAGAGCACCACCTGGTGGTTCCCAGGGGATGCTACCTCTCTGCCTCACAGGACTAGTTGAATGCTGTCTATGCTTGGGTAAAGATGCCTTCCTTACAAATGCTTGGGATGACAATGGCAAAACTCTCATAACAAAAACAATAGAGAAAATGTGACAAAAATTGTATAAAAATCATCCTAACTCTCTCTTTCTTTTAAGGGTTGGAAAAAAAAGAATGCCTTTTAGTTTCAATTATTTGCTGTAGTAGAAAGATCTCTGGATTGGATGTCAAATGACCCGAGTTCAAAAAAAAAAATCCCAGCTCCACTGTTTACAGCTAGTGTGACCTTGGGCAAGTAATTTCATTACTATGGGTTTCATGTTTCTGATCTGTAAAATGTGGGGAGGGAGAAGTGACTGAGATGATCACTAAGTACCCTTCAAATATGACCTTTTAGAAGGGCAAGTGATCAACTAATTCCAGCCAATCAGGAGTCTGACTATATTGAGAAATGTAAGCTGATGTTTAATCACTTGAATCAATCTTTAAGCATTTGGCTGCCATATACTCTTTTTGGTCAAGGAGTGAAGTTCAGTTGGTGTAGTAGTCCACTGGGTGGAGGGGGTAAAAGGGACAATAAGTAGGAGAGAGAGAAGTAGATAAAAATGGAAATCAGGAAGGCTGACCATCCATATTTACTACTGAAGAGGGCATAAGATGGCACATTTAGGCTCATTAAAAACAAGAACCGTTTTCATTTTAATATGTATCTATAAATCCTAAGAGTATTTGTTCTGTGAAGTTTGAATTCAGTCAAAGGGCCACACTTGAGGGCCTAGAGGGCCACTTGTGGCCTTGAGGCTACAGGTTCCCCACCCCTGGACTAGATGATCTCTAATATCCTTTTCAGGTATACTATGTCCTTATGATCTTATATAATCTCTCATAATCAATGATTCATTCTATTTGTGTAATAGATAATAATGTATCTGCTCTGATAATTGAGATATTTTTTTTAATTTTTAAAAATAGTTAATTTTCTTACAATGTTAAGATATCTAGTGGGAATTAATCATAGGATATAATGTGAAGATATGTTTATTTTTAACTATATTTCTAGTCAGCTTTTCCAATGCTATCTAATAAAAAAATTAATCTTTTTACACATTTTTATCATCCATATAAAACTTTAACTTTTTGTATATATTTAGTTCTAGCTGTATTTGGCTACTGGCTTTCTCTGCTTCTTTTCCTTTCCTTTCCTTTTTTTGGTGGGGGAGGGCAGAGAGGACAAATTATCAGTAATTTTGATAAATACTACTTTAAAATATGCTTCATAAGCATACCATTTGCTATTTTTTCTTCTGTTTTGTTTTGTTTTCTCTTTCTTATGGTTCCTTCTATTGGTTCTAATTTTTCCTTACAACATCACTAATGTGAAAATATGTTTAATAGGAATGTATATGTATAGCCTATATCAGATTGCAAGCTGTCTTGGGGAGGGAGCGGGAGAAAAATTTAAAACTCAAAAGCTTATGGAAGTGCTTATTGATAAATCAAAATAAATTAATTAAAAAATAAAATAAAAAATATGCTTCACAGTCTGTCAGGACAAATCTACATTCATTTACTTTTTTTCTCACTTCAAATGAATCCTTGGAATTTTTGTTCATTTGTTTTTCCACACAAATTTTATTATGATTTTATTAAGATTTACTCTTTTGATTGGTATTGCATCAAATCTCATATTTAGAGATTATTTCAAATCTCTGGTTTAGAGAACATTGACTTTTTAATATTCACCTAGGTCATTCATGAATATTGAATTTCTAATCATTTGAATGAATTTATCAATGCATATTTATAGTTCTTTATGAAGGTGATACATATACATAAATAAGTTAACAGATATAAATGATTTTATAGTAATAAATGGATTTTAAAATGCATTCTTGGTTTTTATTAGTAGACTATAAAAATCCAAATGATTTTTGTGTGTTTATTTTGTATTCTGAAATCTTGCTGAACTAATTGAGTGTCTCAACATTTTTGTTGATGCTGTGGATTTAAAGCAATCATATTATCTGTAAATGGGGAGATTTTAACTCCCATTTCTTATATTAATCCTCTAATTTATCTTTCCTATCTTAATATAATTAATAGTACTCATAAGTGTCAAGAGAGGGCAGCCTTGTTTTCAATCTGTTTTAGTGGAAATGCATTTAATGTTTTTCCATTGCAAGTACTATTGGCATAGGGTTTCAGATAAATACTTATTGTATTGATGAAAATAATGAGATTTTTATAATTTATTGATATGACCATATGCATATAAATAAATATTTATTATTAATGGATTTTATTTTTCCTATTATTGAATACTTCTTTATATTCCTGATCTCAATCCTATTTGGTCTTAGATAATTTTTAAAATCTTACAATTTGCTAAAATTTTATTTGTATATTAACATCTATATCGACTAATGAAATTGGTCCGTGGTTTTGTCTTTTAGTGTTTTAATTACCAGACTTTTGAATTAAAACCATTTATGAAACAAAAAGAATTGGGAACATGGCATCTTTTTCTATATTTAAAATCTATATAGCAGGGTAAGAATTATTTTTCCTTTAAGGTTTTAAAAAAATTTAAATAAAAAAATTCACAAACAAAACAATTTAGGGGTGTGTATTTATATATATATATATATACACATATGTTTATTTGTGTGTGCATACACACACACATATATGTTTTATTTATTTAGAACTCCCAGATCCATGTATCTATATCCACATATTGGTGGGGCTGTTGTTAAAATCATTGCTGTCTCATTTTTTTTCTTCTAAAAAAAGATCAACTTAAATGCTTTTTTATAGTTTTATAAATATTCATTTCAATTCAGTAAACATTTATTAAATGTCATTTATAGGTAAGGCACATTTAGCTATTTATAATATTTCCTGAAGATATTTTTAATTTCTTTTACATTAACCATGATCTCACCATTTTTCTTTTAAATAGAAACATCCAGGTGGTGCAACGGATAGAGTATTGATCCTGGAGTCTGGAAAACTTGAATTAAAATCTTGACTCAGACATTTATTAGCTGTGTGACCCTGGGCAAGTCACTTAGCCTCTGTCTGCCTCAGTTTTCTCAACTGTAAAATGGGGATAATAATAGTATCTACCGCCCAGTGTTGTGAGAATCAAATGAGATGATCCTTGTAAAGTGCTTGATACATAATAAGTAATTAATAAGTGTTTTTAAACAATTTGGCAAGTTATGACCTTTCTCCTTTTAAAAATATTTGTCAGTGATTTGTTGACTTTATTGACATTTTAGAAACCCCAGTTCTTGTTTTTAATAAAATTACTTCATTTTTAAATTCTTTTTTCCTGTTATTTTAATCTTTACTTTCTGCCTTTGATTCTTAATTTGTCTCATTTTCTATTTTATTTAGGTGCAGAAAATTCTTATCCCCTCTTTTCTTCTTTTGCTAATGTGAGGACTCAATATCATAAGTTTCCCTATATTAACTGCTTTGGTTGCATTTCATCAATATTGATAAATACAATTAATGTTCTCATTATCTTTAAAATATTTCTTTGTAATGTTTATTTTTTCTTTTCTAACTAAATTATTTAATATTTTTGTGTCTCTGTGGTTTTGTAGCTGTTATTCATGATCTTATTATTTATTTTTCATTTTACAGTATTGCCTTCTGAAAACATAATATGTATTGCTACTTTTTTGAATTTATTCAGGATTTTCCCATGTCCAAGAATATGATAAATTTTACAAGTTTTCTGAGCACTTGAAAAAACTGAGTCTTCTTTCATTTCTTCTATTTAGTTCATCCTTTCCATATGCTTATTACTTCCAGCTTATTTCTTTGCTAATCAGTTCTTGGAATTAGGAAGGGAAACCACGCTCAAGTTCTGTCTCTGCCACACATTAGATTTATCACTTCTCAGTGTTGCAGGTAACTCTTTAAGACAACTAATTACAGACAAGTTGATGATCTACGTTGGTAGAGAGAGTTTTCAGAACAATGAAGTCAGAGGTCCTGTCCACTCAGAAAAAAATTGAACAAACATAGTCTTCATCCTGGATTTGTCATAGTCTGATAAGGGAGTATTGAAGTCCTTTACTATTACTATACCTTGATCTGGGACTGTTTTTGCTCTCCTTTTGTATTTCCATAGCCTAACACAATGCCTGACACGTTGTAGGCACTTAATACATGCTTGCTGATTGATTGAAAGCACACCATGGAAGCAGAAGAGGTGTGCTCAGATGCATTCTCTTTGATTGTCCTTCTTGGAGAAGCATGCCACAGCTACTCCTGTTCTTTCTCCACCAATCAGGGGCACCATGTGAAGAGAAAGTCATTCTCCAGTGACGTCTTCCCCAATCCTGGGACAACACTTGTGAAGGAGGTGGTGTGAAGAGTCTTTCCTCTACTCCTCACCTCTGTTTTAGGGCAATATATGGCACAGACAGGTATTACTTTCTTCTTCTTCTGTTCTTCCTTTTCTCCTCTTTTGAGTCAGCCAATCAATAAACACATATTAAGTACCTTCTATGTGCCAAACACTGTGCCAGCAGCTGGAGATTCAAAGACAAAACAGTCCTTGTCCTTAGGAGGCTTATATTTCATTGGTGAAAACGTGTACATAAAAGTAGGCACAAAGTAAATTCAAAATAAAACCCTCATATAGCAGGAGCTAATTTATTTGAGCTTTAAAGGAAGCTAAGTAATAAGGAGGGAGTGAATTCTAGCCCCAAAGCCTATTGGCGTGGGCCTCTCTCCTCACTGGTAGAATTCAATGCCGCATGCCTGTGTGATTATTTGATTAATCAATAAACATTTATTAAGCACCTACTATGTGCTGGGCATTGTGCTAAGTGCTGGAAATGCAGTAAGAGGCAAAAGATAGTCCCTGCCCTCAGGGAACTCACAATCTAATAGGAGAGGGGATGGACAACAAGCAAACACCCATATACAAAGCAAGCTATATATAGGATAAATAGGAAATAGTAACAGAGGGAAGGCACTGGAATGAAGAATGTGGAATCAAGTGTGAGGGGCAGAGTAGAGCTGGCAAGAGTAGGAGAGAGGAGATTTAGTCTCCCCAATCTCTCTTCCTCAAAGGGGGAGTCTCTTCAGTCTCTGACTTCCAGCTTTGAGAGAGATCCATGATGCCAACCTCCTCCCTTCACATCGATGAAGGGAGAAAAAGACTGAAAAGAAGCTAATGTATAGAACTTGAATTGTGCCCTTATTCCCAGCTTTCTACACTAGAGACTTTGGGAAATTTCCCCTTGGCTGAGATCTGGATCTCTGTCTTTTGGTTGAGTTGAGTTACCCTACTCTCAATGGGAGGGCTCCTTTATTCTATATTGTCGTGTGTGTGTGTGTGTGTGTGTGTGTGTGTGAGTGTGTGTGTACACATATATACATATATACACAATGTGCATATACACAAACATATATATATATTTATACATGTGTATATATATATTCCCCTATTTTTACTTTCTCTGATTTTTATATTACCATCAGTTTGGATAAATGGGTTTCTTTGCTATTTGCTAATTTGTTATTCATTATGCAACTATCATTTGGTGGGAAGAAAGTCAAGCCTTAGATATAAAGCTTGGGGTCTTCCCTTTTCCATGAAGAAATAGTAATCAGGAATTTAGCTGCTTGAACCTAAAAATTATATCCCTTATACTAATGATATTTAAGGGAGCAGATAGCTACTATTCTAGCCTGGTACCCCTTCTCTCTGAGAAAGGAAGAGTGTGGGAATTAAACTGTCTCATGCAGAAGGGTGGGGGAAAGAGATGCTAGAGATGTAGCTATTCCTGCCCCCCTGTGAGCCACACATGACAACCCCATGCTATATGTGGGGTATAGTCATGTTATGTAGACATGGCAGACAGTCTGTGCAAAGGAACCTAAGATAGAATATCATATGTGAAGGACAGTATGTAAGTCAGTTTGCCTGAAGCAGAAAGTGTGTGAAGAAAAATAATTGCATAAACAGTCTGGAGAGGTAGGCTGGAACCAGAGAGCGAAAGGCTTTAAATGCCAAGCAGAGGAGTTTGTATTTGATCCTGGAGGCAATAAAAAATGATTAGAGTTTCTTGATGAGGGGAGTAACCTGGTCAAATGCTTTTAAAATATCATTAGCTGCATCAAGTATGAATCAAAGTAGTACCTAGAAGTGTGGGCATAGGTGGCTGGGTATCTCTTGCAATGTTTTTTAAAGGTGATTTGTCAATTTGTCTTTCTTGAGCTAATTGCTTACTTTCTGAAATCCTTCTGATTTTTTAGTAATATGGCAACTATTTTAATGAGTAGTCTTACTCAGGGAACAATCTTGGTATCAACTTTGATTAATATTTTTATAAGAATTTATTTTTACTGGTTGCTAGAAATGAGTATTTTTTTTTCATAAAATTAAACCAATATCACTCAATCACCAAACATTTTATAAATGTCCACTATGTGCCGGGCACTGTGCTGAGGACAGAAATACAAAGAATGAAAAAATTCCTACTCTCAAAGTATTCCTACAATCAAGGCAATAGAAATACCAAGAATGAAAAAATTCTTACTCCTACTCCTAATCTCAAGGGGATTGTAGTCTAATGGAAGAAACAACACATGCATATATACAGCATAAACAAATTGAGAATAAATATCAGTAAATAACAAGTGATTAAACATAAGGTAGTTTGAGAACAAGGGCATTAGCAGCTGTGGGGTCAGGAAAGGCCTCAGTGGGAAAGGCCTCAGTGAGCAAGACCCTTAGAGGGCATCTTCTCCAACTCCTTGATTTTACAAATAAAGAAGCTAAAACCTACAAAGGTTAAGTAATTTGCCTATAATCAGTACACAAGCCCTACTATTTAGACCAGAGATTCTCAAAGTGTATCTAGGGATACCTGGGGTCTCTGAGCCCCTTTCAGGGGGTCAACAAGGTCAAAACTACTTTCATAATAATACTAAAATGTTTTAATTTCAAGTACAGTAAATATCAATAAATATTATCCACATAAATAAACACTCTTGGGAGGGGGGGGGTGTTCCTTAACTTTTAAGAGTACAAATTGGTCCTGAGACCAAAACCTTTGAGAACTGCTGGTTTAGACTCCAATTGGAAATTTCAGTCAAATTTATTTAGGCAGTTGGCAGAGGTGTCAAACAGGTAGCCCAAGTACAGTTTGAACCAAATTAAAATATAATTGAGGAATATTTAACAAAATAAATAAAAATAAAATAAAACATAAATAATAGTACATTTTAAAACTAAGTCACTTTGTGGCCTGCAGGGATCCTCATGTATGATTTTATGGTTCCTGTTTCTATTTGAGTTTGACACCACTGGGACAGACCATTCATAAGCTTGAAGGAAATGAATGTGAGATGATTAATCAAAAACAGGATATGAAATTCAATAAAGACAAATACCAGAATGAATTACAAGTGTGTCCTGCTTTAAGAAAACCCCAGATATGGAAAATCTCATCACTTAAAACAGATAAACTAACGAAAGATTATTTATATTACAAAGTCTTAACTTTACAAAGTATTAATTATTGGATTTCCTTAAATGGTGAACTCTTCCCCTCCTATTTCTTCCACTGTGTAATTAAGTTATGCTTTTATTCGCAGAATTTCTACTTGTACCAACTTTTAAGGAATATATCTATTGTATAAGATATGTCCCTTATAGATAAGTTTTGTATATATGTATGTATGTGTGTGTGTGTGTGTGTATATATATATATGTTTCTTAAAACATATCTATTATGTAAGGCAAGGTATACTGCTACAGACATATAAGATGAGCAGACAAGTAAGAATGTGGCCCAAAAGAATGACTTGAGGATAATCATAGACCAGAAGTTCATTCATTCATTCATTCATTTATTCAACATTTATCGAATGTCTACTATATTTAAGGCATTGTGGTAAGAGAGAAGTAAGAGATGGCCATCACCTTCAAGGAACAAATAGTGTGATGTAATGGTGATAATGGGATTAAAATACAAAAATAGCTTTAATACTTGATATAAAAATATATCATAAAAGAAGTAGAGTCAGGACGGTGTAGTTGTTGCTGAAGAACCTAAGACTAGGAATGCATAGGATTTAAAGCTGGAAGAGACGCTGGAGAATAAATCCTGCTGTCGTACATGCTTTGCTTCCCCTGTGATATGATTATTGAATCTGAGACCAGGAGCAATAATTATTATTTGTGTGGCGTTTCAGGTTTATAAAGTATATTTTACATTCAATCAACATGAATTTGAGCCCCTACAATAATATAGTGCAATGGAGGACCTTACAGCTTCCAGATAATGAAACAAATCTATAAAAAGATGATCAATAGTTGGACTGGAATCTTTAAAGAGATTTTAAAAATATGAGGAAAGTCCAGAGAAGACCTTACAAAATTATTAGAAAGATGAAAAATTGTGTTGGCATTATTTAGGTTAGAAAAGAAAAGACAGTGATGAAAAGAGTTGTCCAAAATACAATTATTTCAAGGAAGACACTGGCTAATTTTTCCCCTTTCAAAATGGACCAGGTAAGGCTAGGAAAACAGCAAGAAACTGTTTAGTTCATCATAAGGAAGAATTCCAGAACACTTGAGCTGGCTATCAGAGAGAGTTATAGAACACCCATGTGGCTATATCTTTAATAAGATTAAAATCATCCTTCTTATTCAGAGTCGTAACTAGGGTGAGCTTTATCCAGGTGAATTTACCCCAGGGCATAAATATTTAGAAGAACTTGTAACAGCCCTTATACTCCTTCAGTAGCAATTAAACTTAGCACCTAGTTACTAAGAAAAATTAGTTCAAATAGGAAGCTACCATATGGTGGAGCAGGCCCTCTCTAGGTGAACTGTACTCCTGGTGAACTCTTCCCTGTCCTGATCCGGCCCTTCTCCCTCCCCTGGTGGGACTCCCTAGTATGTTCCTGGGTATGCCCTCCCCCAACTGAATTTTAAAAATTGAATTAAATGCCTATATGTGTTGCTTTCCTCTGGTGCCAGTACTGCTAGTTTTAGCTCTTTTAGGTGTCTATTCATTTGTGATAGGGTCACACGAGATATTACATGTCAAATGCTTTGCAAACCTAAAAATCTCATGTAGATATGAGCTCTTCTCCTTATTATAGAGGACCTACTTCTTGGTGTTCTTTCCAACATCTATTCATTTAGATGTCTGAGTCTGTTTTCATCATGGCCACTGTTCCTATTGCTATGGAAATGACTGTGATGTATATCACCAATTCAAATGTTATGACTTTTCTACAGGACTCAGGAGGAGGAAAAGATGAGTTGTAAAGGGGCAAAGTCTCACTCTGATCCAAATACCTTTGCTAATGAGCACGTATGTTAACAAAAAAAATATGAAAAGCATATGAGAAGTCAATTGACCGGGAGCATGGGATGTGTGAGCGAGGCTCTTCACCAGATGTGCCCAGGGTGAGCTCAGTAGATAAATCTTAGCACCTTCCATTGGAACATTTCTCAAGCCAAAATCTTTTCCCCTGAAAAATCCAACAGCCCCAGTTTTGTTTTTGTGCAGGAGTTACATTCATAGCTGAAAGGAGGAGATGAATTATCCTTTTCTCCCCATTCTCCTTGGTCCTCTTCAAGAGAAAATCATAGATATAAACCTGGAAGGGACCTTAGAGGCCATGGATTTCAGTCCTCTCATTTTGCAGATGAGTCAACTGAGCCATAGAGATGTTAAAATGACCTACCTGGAATCAAAGCTATAGCAAGTGACTGAGGTGGAATTTTAACTCTGGCCTTGATTCTAAGTCCAGCACCTTATCTACTACACCACACTGTCTCCTGGATGATATATCAAAGGATGATATCAGGCCAGGAGAAGCAGTAAACTGTAATGGACTCCAGCTACTTCTATGACAGAGAAAAGTCTACAGTCTCCTGAAAGGAGACGAGCCTATCTTGGACTGCCCCATGGGAGAAAACTGTTTCAGTTGCACTATGACCTACTCTTCTCCATCCCCTTCCATTTGTTGAGATGCTCCAATAGAGTTAGATCCCCAAATCTTGGGGGTAGATGGTAAAAGGGCTGGGAGAAGAAATTAACCCTCCACCCCGCAATTGCTCCAACACAACTTTCAAAATGAACTGCCACTGACTCTAGGTTGGAGCAAAGTTGCATGGTTTCTCTAGGCTTCCCCACCCTCTGGCCTAGTCTTTGAGGATGTCATGGTGAAAGTAAAGGAAACTTTGTTTAGTCTGTGCCACAGCCCTGAACAGGGTCATAAAAACTCCCCAGGCTGTGACTGACCAAACTTGGAACAGATGACCTCCGCCCGTCACTCTCGCACACCTTCCCTGTCACTTAATTTTTTGTATTTTGTCTCTCCTCCACTCCGGTGGCCTGTAAACACACACGTAGGTGCTCACACACCCACTCCTATTAGCCATCTGGAAGATGCTTCATTGGTGTATATTCTAAAAGCTTACAGGACAAGTAGGTAAAATGAGATAGGAGCCAATGCTTTCCAATTTAGGGGCTGGGGGTGTATTAGAACAACCACAGAAACAAAGCAAGGTGTTCCTCAGACAAGACCTGATCTGACATTTAATTTCAGATCCTCCCCAGGAAGCAAAGGGCTATGCTTTAGAACATTTCTTGATTTATTTTCTTACTGAAAATGTCAGTAACCATTAGGCTATTTAGAGTGTTTGGTTTATAATTTATGTCTTAATTTGTTGTGATTGAAAGTTTCCCCCAAGTAAAAGTCTGACTCTAACTCAGAAATGGCTCCAGAAATTATTTTTCAAATTTGCACCCAAAAAAAAAGTTTTCTGCTGAGCTGAGAACTTGACTAGAAAGCCAAGATCCCGCTTGGAGCAGGTTTTTATGGCTGAGTTATAAACTCTGAAAATAGGGCTTTATAATGGAAATGTTGACAGACTCCCTACTCTAACAGGGCTAGCGGATGCCCGCTGTAATGTACTGTGTAATTTATAGGAGTCACCTGTTAAGCCATCTGGGAAAGAAAATTTCCCTTCTTTTAAAATGGTAATAACTTGATTAACCTTTTGAACTTCATTATTATTCCAAATGGAGTCCATACAAGTCAGTCCCTGCTGGGCAGGGGATTGGTATTGACAGATAAAATTGGGGAAATGCTGGAGAGAGAAGCATACTTCTTACACTGGTGGGGAGCTGAGTTCTCATGGAGAAAGACATGGAGGAAGTGCTTTTGTTTCTACAAATTGGTGATTTAGAAGAGTAGGAGCAAGGCAACAGGCCATCATCCTACGTGAACCAGATTCCTTCTTTGCTCTATCCTCACCTACCTTCATCCTTTCTTCTAGGCCTCTTATCTCTTGGTCTTCTTTCCAGGCAAGATATTGGAAATGAAGATTTGTCTTATTGCTGAGTGAGGATGGAAGTTATTCTGGAATACTGCAATAGACCTGTGATCACACTGATGTGAAAACTGCCCTCTATTGGTGCAGATTGCAATCCATTACCTGTTCTCATGTGGTTTTACTCTTGTCCATGTCTTCCTGGAAATCCACTATGGGGGTCGACTCCAATACAAGGGGGCCTTCCCCTTTATCACTTGACAGTGGATTCCAGTGGAGCAGGAAGTCTGTCCGTTGGCTCTTTCTTGCCCTTGCTACATGAGTGGATACATGTTTCCATGTAGTCTGTAAACCCATCGGTGCAATTTATTGATAATATGCTGCAAGTCTATTCATCATGTGCCTCTCTATAGCTGTTTGGTTGATCAGTAACTAACTTTTCAGTTTCTGTGATTTTCTTTGGCACCTAGATAGCACACTGGTTAGAGCACTGGGTCTGAAATGAGGAAATAAATACCTGAGTTCCATTCCAGCCTCAGATACTTCCTAACTGTATGACTCTGGGCAAGTCACTAAACCTCTGCCTCAGTTTCCTCAACTGTAAAGTGAGGATCCTAACAGCACCTACTATTATGAAGATCAACTGATAATATCTATAGAGTGCTTAGCACAGTCTCTGGTACATGGTGGATACTTAATAAATGCTTATTCCCTTCTCTTCCTGTTCCAATCTCAGCTAAACCATAACCATCAATGGATATTTTTATTTAAAACGTAAGACTTAATTTCAAGGAGAAGCTATGGAAAACTTGATTCTATTGCTGTTTGGTGATCTGTTAAAAATTTTTTTTTCATGCTGGTGGTATGAGAGGTTCTCATTCTAGAACCTTGAACAATGCCTATTTATAATAGGAACTCAAAAGAAAATTTTTTGAATGGATAAATGAGCAAATCAATGAATTTTAGAATTTATATCATTGTTTGTATTCCTTTTCAAATGATTCTCACCATATCCATTGCACAGGTGTCCTCTCTAGACTCACTCTGTACCTGCCTAACATTTTTAAAGCAGTGATAGGTGCTGGGGATACAAGAATGAGAAAAGACACAGTTCCTGTCCTTAAGGAGAGAGTGGTATAATGAAAAAATAAGATATGGGGAGAAGGAGGAATTTATTTCCACAGGACTCTGTTTATTGGTATTATTGATAGGATAGCTAGGTAGTTCAGTGGATAGAGCACTGGACATGGATTCAGAAGGTCTGAGCTCAAATCCTGCTTTAGTTAGACACTTACGAGCTGGGTGAACCTGGGCAAATTATTTCATGTCTCTGTGCCTCAGTTTACTCATTTATATAATAGGGACAATAATAGCACTTAACATCCCGGGGTTCTCGTGAAGATAACAGAAGAACATGTGTGAAGTGTTTTATAAACCTTAAGGCACCAAATGAAAGCCAACTATTAATATTGAACAACTATACTGTGCTTAGGACTCTCTCAAAAAGAGAAGAGTCTCTAACTTTCTTCAGTGTGTATATCCCTTAAACATATGCGTACTCCATGACTTAGCAGATGTCTTCCTGATTTTCTGTGGCCAAAATAAATGAGCAGTTCATGGCCAACTTGGATGTTGAGTCTCTCAAACTTAGTGATTGCTTGGAGAACAGGCATGGAATCCATCTCCAGGCCCATAGTGAAAGACTTTCCAATTTAATATGATCAGCTGTCCTTCCTTTGCATACCTTTCAAGGAGCCAGGGTCTCTTCCATGCTTACAACAAAACATCGAATCAGGATTTTAGCAGAGGAGGATGTACCATAAAGCTTGTTTTAGTGATAATAAGATGAAAGGCTTTTGGACAATTCCTCCCTTGGTGAGTAATTCCCTTTTAAAAGGCATTTTATGTCTGTCTTTGACATTATACATTCCAGCCCTGCTTCTATGCTCTCCTTTTCCCCTATTCCTGTTCTGCAACTCTTTCCTCCCCTTTGCTTTTTAGAACATCTGGCTTCCCTTAGGTGCCATCTCCAGTGGTAAGCCTAATTGATCCCTTGCTTTTTTTTTTTTTTTTTGGTGCTCCCCCCCCTCCTCAAATGGTCTTTGTATTTGCTTATCATGTAACACTATTAGACTATAGGCTCTTTGAAGGCAGGAATTGTTTTTACTTTTTTGTCTTTGCATCCTGAGCTCCTAACACAGTGCCTTGTAGGGTGCTGTTATTATTTTTTTTTGTCAGATCTGTGATCTTAATGGTATAGGGAACCTCAGAGGGGAAACTCCCTTTACTGATGCAGTTTAGCAACTGCTTTGTAATCTATAGTCTTATAGATTTGACTGGGGGGCACTGAGAGGTCAAATGATTTGTCCCAGGGTCATAGCCATTACGTATGAGATTTGAACACCAATCTTCCTCATTTCTGGGCCAAATGGCAATGTACCTTGCCATACTGACTCTTACTTTGTATATACTGTAGTAGGTGCTTAGTGAATACTTGTTGAATTCACTTGGCCTCATCTGCTTTAAGACCATCATGTTGGAGATATACCAAATACTTCTCATCTGTTTTCCCTAACATCTTTTAAAGCTCATCTCAAGCAACACCTTCAATATGAGACCTTTCCTGATTTTCCTAACTGTTCATGCCTCCTCTAACCCAAAAAGATTTTGTATTTTAGATTTACTTACGTGTGTACATGGTTTTTCCCTCAGTAGAATGTAAGCTCTTTGAAGGCAGAAATTGTTTCATTTTTTATTTTTGTATCCCCAGCACTAAGCACTGGGCCTGGCATATCGTAGGAGGTTGATAAATGCTCATTGATTGACTAATTCCTATTCAGCTCCACCATTTGTTGCTCTGTCTTTCACATGGGTCACAGACTTAGATAGACCCTGTGGTCTTTGGTGGTTTGCAGGAATTTTGCTGCTAAGCTGGTTTATAAATTTCTCTGAAGAAAAAATATTCTTAATTAGGGAATTGTATTTATTTTCTTTTTCTTTCTTTCCCTCTATCTTTCTTTTTTTCTTTTTCTCTCTCTCTCCCTCTTGCTTGGGACTTTCTATCTTTTCTATCTTGCCTACTATGCTGGAAATGCAGTAGCCATTCAGAGGCCCACTCTCAATACTAATCAACATGGAAACTTTATTCTGCTCTGTTTTTTCAACTTGGGTTAGCTCATCGATCCTTAGTCAGATTGGTAACACCCTCCCCCCACCTTGACTAGGGGCTCACTGTGTTGGGGCCAGACAGTATAGACTCTTGATCAGCTCTATCCTTGATACATCTCAGAACTCCCAAACTCAGGTAATCCACCAGCATCAGCCTCCTGGCATCAGGGACTATAGGCTTGTACCATTATGCTTGTCAGGGGGTTGTATTTCAAAGCAATCTTCATGGAAAGTCTTGAGAATTTCTTTATCCCACTCCAACTGCACAGAAATAATCGTGTTAAATGTTGCGTACCTGGAAGCAGCTTAACTAAGCAGTGACCTTATTATAGAGCAAGGTATCCCATTAGTAAAATATCACCTCAACTACTTAGAGATCATGGTTGGTTGTTGTTGTTTGTCCTTTGTTCTTGAAGAGGACCATGGCATCAGGAAGGTGATGCCATGACTTCCAAGTAGGTTGGATTTAAGTGAGGGAGGGCTGTGCAATGTCACCAGCCTCACTTTTTCCTCCAGAGTTATCTGGGTTCAGTGGCAAGATATAGATCAGGAACATTGGAGATGACCCTGGATGCAGTGGGAGACCTTAGTCTTTTTAAGCTAAGGTCTTTTCCAGGTCTTAGTTTGACTGAGGCAATGCCCATTCAGTGATTAAGGCTGGGTAAGAAATGAGGCAAAGAATGGCCTCTTGTACCTAGTTTAAAAAAAATCAATCTGGGAGGGCAAGACCCTCAGTGTTTCTGGCCAAAAACAGAAAAACTCTGAGCCATCAGGGCCCAAACAATGACCAAGGCCTATTGTTGGCCAATCCATGAGAGCCAGAGTGATTTGGGTTTAAGGCATGGTCCTTAAGAAAGAAATCTAGCCCATGAACTATGCCTTAAACCCAAATTACTCAGGCAAGGCCATCCTGAAGAAAATAATCACCTGAAGGAAAAACTGCTAGAACTTCTGCGTTAAACCAGAGATTCAATTAACAAAAAGCTTACTATGTGCCAGGCATAGTCTCTGATATTAGAGATGAAAAGATGAAAATCATGAGGCAACACATTGCAGGGCTGACCAGGATGGTCACTTGTTAGTTTAGGTTCAAGATTGGAATGAAATGAGACATTCATCATTCATCTAAAAGTTAACAAAGGGAGATTTACTTAACCTTAACCAGGGAAGGATATTCAATAAAGATATGTACAGAAAGGCATCAACCATATTGACTAAGCTGAGCACAGTTCCCCTGCCTCTGATTTGCCAATGGAGGTCTTCTGGTCAAGCTTCTTGGAGGACTTAGAGGTTCTTGTGGCTTTTTTTGTACTCAGGAAGCCAGGAAGCTATGTTATCTTCTCAAAATGTTATTAGTCTCTAGAATAGTCTTTACCTTTTAAGGAAAAGAACTACCCAACACACATAGTGATGGATTCTGTTAATATTCCTTTTGTTGTATAGCCTCTGCCCTCAAATAGCTCCCAATCTAGAGGTATAGATAAAACAAGTATAATACATGATATTACATGATAAGTGCACTGAAGTACAAACAGTGCTGAGAAAGATCAAGTCTCAATGTAGGGATTAAAAGGCTTTTTAAAAACAAAACTTTATTTTTTCAATCAGCATTTTGTTTTCCTCCCAACTCCTTTCCAATATCCCTACTGAGGAAGAATGAAAAATAAAAGCCTTATTACCAAAATGATTAAGCAAAATCAATTCCTCCATTGAACATTTATTAGGAAACTCTAGATGGCATGCTAACAACCCAATTGCAGGTGGGTATTTAATTGGTTTATTCAGCAAACACCATACAGCTTTATTAATTTATTGTAATAGTAGAGGGAAGCAATCATGGAAATGGTGATTATTTATATAAATTTATTTAGTAATAATTTCTATAAAGTATTTTGCAAACCTTAAAGGGCTATATAAATAATAACAGCTAACATTTTCATGATGCTTTAAAGTTTGTAAAGCACTTTACATATATTAGCTCATTTTATCCTCACAGCAACTCTGGAGGTAAGTGCTATTATGATCCCCATTTTACAGATGAGGAAACCAAGGCACAGAGAGGTGAAGTGACTTGCTCAGCTGTCACTAGTGTCTAAAGCAGGATTTGAATTCTGGTCTTCCTGACTCTAAATCCTTTGTGTTATCCCCTGTACCATCTAGCTGCTATTATTATTGTTATTATTAAATGCTAGCTGCTATTATAATTTTTATTACTACAATTATTAAGGCATTTCAACAACTAATGGCTATGTTGATTCTTGGGCATTTTCAAAGTATTTATCAGTTGATAAATATATAGTAAGCATCTACTAGGTGCCGGTACTATTGCAGGTACTTGAAATACAAAGGAGACAAATAAGAAACAGTCCACACCCTCACATCAAGGCTAACTCCTTTGCCTTGAATTAAGTAGGGCCAGTATCTCCAGATACCCATTTATACAGATGGTTTAGATACAGTCCTATTTGAGGTATGGCGATGAGCTGTATGACCTTTCCCAGGACTTTCCAGCCTAGGAATCTAGAGCTCTTGCCCCAGGATGGAGCCATTGACTGGGACCTTCCATTAAATAGGGTTATTATTTGCATTCCAACAGCTCTTTCACTAGAGGTCATGATCTTCTACTAGCATTTTGATGTCAGCCCATCATGTACACTCCAATATGTTTTACAGATGTATAAAGAGAGGCACTAAGAAGTTGAGGGGAAAGGTATGCCAAGGCGACAGTGGGATTCAATGGCACAGCCAGGAATGGAAAAATAGAAGTTCTGACTTTCAGTCCTCTTTGCTAATGACTAGACACCACTCCCTCATTAGAACACATTTGGCCTTAAAGGGCCATAGTGACTTCCACATTTATAGTACTGAAAACAGTCACATTTCTAATACTGAAAGTAGCATGGTAGATGGCTGGATAGTAAGTCTATGAGCCAAGGCCTTGGGGCTCTTTTTTGGGCTATAGCCTCAGGAATATAGTGTCCTTCTACTCACTGTACCCTCTTCATAGTAAGCCCTTATGACAGCAGTGTACCTTAAAGTCTGTCTTCCTTAGGGTAAGTTGAGCTACTTTACCCAATTCTCTATCCTGGATCCCTTTTAGTTTGTTTTATAAACAGTCTATTCTTTATCCACCTAAGCTTAACTCATCCTACCCCAGATGCCCCAGATACCTCTTTTCTCAATCAGCTAAATTAAAAAAAACCTTTTTTTCCTTCTTTTTCTCACCCTTCCCTTCCTGAAACCCATACGCCTGGGTTTTCTGCCAAGCTCAAAACTAGCATTTCCAGCTACCTAGGAGCATGGAGATGGAAAGGCTCTTAAAGGCCATTTAGTCCAACTCCTTCATTGTACAATTGAGAAAATAAACTTTTAAATTAGTAAAGTGACTAGCCCAAGGTCACACAAGAAGTAAAGGGTCAGAACAGGGGTTTGACCTTTTGCCTCCAAATCCAAATGAGCAAATTTTCCATTGTGCTGTACTCTTCTGACTGTATTGCTCTACTTGGATTTCCTACTGATACTTTTAAGATCAACATGTCTCAAATGGAACTCATCATCTTTCCCCCTCAAACAAAATCTTTTCCCTAATGTAGTCATTCTTCTCTAGCTCTGTCAAGGGTGCCACCATTATCCGAATGCCCCATGTTTATAACCTTGGAGTTCTTCTGGACTCCTCCCTCTCCTTTTTTTCCTTCATGCTCAATCAATAGTCAAATCTTGCCAGTCTTAAAGCTGAACTAACTCTCTCTCGTCTAATCCCCTTCTTATAATTTCCTCAAGAATGGCCTTCATTACATCTCTCTGGGTCTACGTCAGTAATCTCTTAGTGGGTTTCCCCTCGTTTAGTCTTGTTTCCTTCTAATCTGCCATATGCCACAATTGTCAGATTAATCTTCCTACTGTGCAAGTAGGATCCTGCCGCTTCACTGCTCAAAAACCATACAGGGTTCCTCATAGCCTACATAGCCTAGTACTTTATGACATCATAACGAACATCTCATATAAGATTTGTGAGGGCCTTGAATGTCAGGCTAAATTATCTGACCTTTCTTTAGTAGGCTATGCGGAACCTTGTGTAGTTTTTGAGCAGTGAAGTGGCAAGATCATACTTGCACAGTAGGAAGATTAATCTGACAATTGTGGCATATGGCAGATTAGAAGGCAACCAAGATTCAAGCCTGGCTCATTTGCACAAGACTCTCTTAATTGATAAAGAAGATGATGATGTCCGGTATGCTTCTGAAGAAGATTTTTTTCTTGATTCCCTATTTGAGAGAGGATACATGTGGACCTTCTTTGGAAAGAAATCCAGAGAGAAAGACAGTAGAATTTGGAAGACAGATTTATAAAGAAAGTCAGCCCTGACCCCAGTTTCTCTGATTTACAGCTTTCCTTCTTAAAGACTTTAGGGAATTTCCCCTTAGGAGAAGCTGGGGATTTAAAAAAATTTTTTTTAATTTTTTAATTTTTTTTTGCTTTTTGGTGACACAATTAGGGTTAAGTGACTTGCCCAGGGTCACGAGAAATAGTAAATGTCAAGTGTCTTAGGCCAGATATGAACTCAGGTCCTCCTGACTCCAAGGCCAGAGCTCTATCCACTGTGGCACCTAGCTGCCCCAGAGACTCTTATTTGAACTTTTGTCTCACTTCTAGTGGATAATTCTGTATCTTCTCTAATGTATTCTAATACAAGTAATGTATCTGATTTCTGTTTGCTGCCTGCTTGGATAAATGGGTTTATTCATCATTCATTATTTGTGATCATCTTCTGTGCATTTGATGGGAAGTGGTCAAGTCCTAGGGAATAAGTTTAGGGTACTGTTTTTCTAAACGGTAAACCACTATAGCATCTTTGCCAAGAAAACCCCAAATGAGGTCACAAAGAGTTGGTCATGATTGAAACAACGAACAATAACTCCTTCCCTCTTAATGGAGGGAACTTAATGGAGGCAACTAGGAAATCAGCTTGAAACTGAAAATAATCTCCTCCAGACTAGTAATATTTAAAGGAGTAGATATAATTCTAGTTCAGTAGCCCTTCTCTGAGGACAGCTGAGCAGGTAGCCCCTCTAGGCAGGAATCAGTCTACAGTGGAGAGGATTGGGCAAAATGAGAGAGAGAGAGAGAGACACACACACACACACACACACACAGACCCACCCCACCCCCCACAGATTCCGATTCATACTTCCCTTTAGACAGTCCAACTGCACAAATATAACCTATGTGGGATACACACACACCCAAACCTTACATGTGTATGTACATGTTTTATCTTACTCTAATGCTGGAGTTTTAGCCTTTTTTTTTTTCTATCATGGGCCCATTTGGTGAAACCTATGGAATCATCAGCACAATGTTTTTAAATGCATAAAATACATAGGATTACAAAAGGAAATGAAGATTAATTAAAATAAAGATGTATTTTTTTCCCATCCAGGTTTTCAGTCCCCTTGAAATCTAACCATGGGCTGTGTGTTTGTGTGTGTATGTGGAGGGAGAGAACCCAGGCTAAGAACTTCTTCTCTAGTGGGTTGTAAGCTACTTGAGGGTAGTAATTATGTCTTAATTATTTCATCTCACCCAATGCCTAGCGGAGTGTATAAATAAGAAGTACTATGTACATGTTGTTGAGTGGATGAATAAACACTATTGTTCTCTAGATACCATATGATTTTTCCTGGGGAAGGCAGGGAGGCATGCAAAATTAACTGCTATATTAATTCCTTGACAGATCATTTAACTGTTCCCTTCTCCCCTTTTACACTTTCACATGGTACCTCATCTGGAAATACAAATGACTTAGCAAGATATGCCATGGTAATGAATTCTGTCAGGACCTACAAAGCTGGAAAAATTCTAGTATAGCTTGAGAAGACTAGCCTTTCTTCTAGGAGTGGACAACAGGGAAGGTGTAATTTTCCCTTTTTTACAAAGGAGGTTATGGAGACTGAGATTAAGTGACTTGTTAAGGTCACAAAGTTAGTTGTAAAATTTTAAAGCCCTGATTAAAATTTAGATTTCTCAACTTCCAGTCAAGTGTTTTGAAATTTAAAAAAAATTGTTGATAGCTTTTTAATGTACATCATCTTCATTTCCAGACCTATCAATCCCTGGTACCTTATCTAGAATCCATAGAAGGGGTTTTTATTCTAATCTAATCAAATTCAACTAGCATTTATTAAGCACCTACTATGCGCCAGGTACTATGCCTGGGGATGCAAAGAAAATGTAATCAATCAATCAACAAGTATTTATTAAGCATCATTTCTGTGTCAGGCATTGTGGTAGTTGCTAGAATACATGAAGCAAATCTTAAAAGTAGCAAAATTTTTAGGGGAGAATGCAACATGTAAACACAACATACATGTACATGTGGCAACTTGAGGAGGAAGAAATGAATACTAACAGTAATGGGTGTAGGAAAGGCTTCTTGTAGGAAGTGGCATTTGATCTAAGCCTTAGAAGAAACTAGGGATGGATTCCAAGAGTCAAAGGTGAGGGAGAATGCATTTCAGGTGGACAACCAGAACAAAGAAACAGAGTGGGACAGCCCTTTAGTTTTTCGAGGAATTCCAGGAGCTCCTGGGGATATACATAAGTACTTTACATTTAGTGTAGGATAGGTGGCCCCCAAGGCACAAGTAATGGAAAGGCAGGTATGGATAGTATTCTTTGTTGCAAGTCTACTTGCAAGGTGATGTTTTCCTGTAGGTTGTCTACTCAATTCATGAAAAACACCTCAAGATAACTTAGTTTCCCCTTATGATTGTTCACTTGTCTGGACAGTATGCCCCTGGGAAGCACTAGAGTAGCTCCTTGAAACTGTTTTGGATGTTTCTCTTTGAATTTTATCATTTGGATTAGGGAAAATAAATGAAATGATAGTTGTATTCAATTTCAAAAATGGTAAAACTGTGAGTCAATTTTTTTCTCCCATGGGAACCGTGGTCATAGTTTTACAATTCTATGTCCCAGAGAGAGTTTGTTCATAGATTTTTCTCTTGTTTCTGTTCTTTTGTTTCAGTTTTGTGAAGCATGCTGAGGACAGGTGAACATAGCTGGTAGGGTTGAGGCAATTATAAATTTTGTCTGAAGTGTCTTGAGTAATTTGGAGGAAAGTACTTGGCTGGCTTTTTCCCTCCTGCCCTTCTGATTTCCTTGTACTCTGGAAACCCTGGCCAGACTGAATCTGAGTCCTTTGAGCCCCGTGACTTAGTGATTTTACTCGAAGGTGGCAAGTGACAACGTAGCCATGACATAAATGACATGAGAAAACAGTCCTCTTCCCTCTGAGGTATTCAGTACACTAAACAGATGGCAACGACCTAATCCAGACCCAAGAAGAAACAAGTGAAATCATCCACTCAATTACTTTCATTGGGCAGAGGCAGTCTGGGTCTTTCAGATCTCCAAGGGGGGGAAAATCCCCTTGAAACTGCTGTGCACGCATAATTTCATTACAACAGAGTACCAGTCACCTCTTGTTTTTTTAAACTTGCATTATTGAAAGATTAGCTCCTCTGTTTATGGTTACATTGCCAAGTATCCACAGCAGAACTCTCTCCTCCATTCAGTGTTAATCGAACTGAAATTGACATGGCATTACCCAGGCCCATGGCACTATGAGATCAGATGAATTACTCAATTTGCACCACTTAGGTTAGAAGCTTTTTGAAAGAAGTCAGAATAAATTGACTAAGATTGCTTACATCAGAATACAGAGGAGGTTAAAAATGCAGCCCAGAAAGACTTCATTATAATAAAATGTTGTAATGGCAAATATTTAAATGGCATAGAGATAGGTTGCTGGGCTCATTCAACTGGTGAATGAAGGCAATGTTGGGAAGGGACCAAGGGTGTTATTTCTTTCCTGAAGCTTGTATATGAAACTAAAGCAGAGCAAAACTATGCACTGAAGGAAGTGCTGGAGAGACTGATTCTGAACGGATGATGAGATCACTGAGACACACTGGTGTTCAGAGAAATCTTCTCTAGTGCAGTCCCCAAAAGCATTTCTATAATACTTTAAATGAAGGCCAAAAAAGAAACTTGTGCTTTACTACTAGATTCTTGGGGAAAATTCAGTTAGGGATTGTCTCGATTTTGTATCCACATGGTTCTAATTCAGAGAAAATTTTATGTAGAATATAAGCTCCTTGGGGGAAAGACTTGTTACATTTTTGTTTTTATATGCAAAGTGACTGGTATAATGCTTGCACATAGTAGTCATTAAAATAAATGCTTGTTGAATTATAGAAATTTCTTCTTAGAGTTACTGTTCTCTATTTCTTTCCCATTCTACTCTCTTTTTAAAAAGAATTCTTTCCTAAATTTTATATATTTTTAATTTATGAAATGAAATAAGCATTTCCATAGCATAGAATAAAAAAGATGATTGTTCATGAAATTGCAAGTCTATTATGTACAACTTGCTATTCTTTTTCATCACTACCATCCCAATTAAATTACCAAAAATTTATTTTACTGAATTAGAAAAAATAATAGCAAAATTCATTTGGAAGAACAAAAAGTCAAGAATATCAAAGGGACTAATTAAGAAAAGGTAAGGGATCTACTCTCTTTTGTGTTTGAATATGTCTTAATTTATTCTTCCTTGACACAGGTTCTTCTATTGATTTGTTTTATTCAGTCATTTCAACACGAAAAGCTTGGGGGGAGCAATGGACCCAAAAGGCTTTATTTACTGAAGTTGTGACAGATTAAATGACCTTGACATCGAAAGATCAAAGAAGACAGGGAGAGTTTTATAGTAATGTCATAGCTCTTTATTTTATTCTCCATGGTGCCTAATATCCAACTTACATTGTGACCTTGGGCTCACTGGTCATGATGATTAAATTATTTGGAGGAGATGTTTCATTCAACCATTTTTTAAAAAATTAAATTTTATTTTATTTTATTGTCAGTTCTGAATTTTCTTCTTCCCATCCCTTCTCCCCTACCCAATGAGAAGGCAAGAAGAACAAAAACCATTGCAAATATATAAAACCAAGCAAAATAAATTCCTTTATTAGCTATGTCCAGAAAAAAAGAGAAAGAAAAGAAAATATGCTTTAACCTGCACACTGAGTTCGTCAGCTCTCTGTCTGGAGGTATATAGCACGTTTCGTTACAAGTGCTTTGGAACTGTAGTCATTGTGTTCCTAAGTCTTTCAAAGTTGTTTGTCTTTACAATATTGTTATTTTGTAAATTATTTTTGTTTTGTTCACTTCATTTTGTATCAGTTCATGCAAGTATTCCCAGATTTTTCTGAAACCATTTCCTTCATCATTTCTGATAGCACAATAAAGTCTCATCACATTCAGATATCATAACTTGTTTAGCTACTAGCCAATTGATGAGGCAATTCTTTCAATTTCCAGTTATTTGCCACCAGAAAAAGAAATGCTATAACTATTTTTTCTACATATGAGTCCTTTCTCTTTTTCTTTGATCTCTTTGGGTTATAGACCTAGTATCTCTAGGTCAAAGGTCAAGCATCACTTAGTAAACACCTATGTGTGGAGTACTCTACTGGTATTAGCAGAAATAAAAAATTTAGACCAATTGAATATTGAAAATGCTTCTGATTGGATGAAGACTTCCATATCTACAAAGAAGCAAAAAAGGAAGTAACACAGCAAATTATGGCCTTCACAGATAGAGAGATGATAGATCTCCTGCCAGCATCCCCTATTCATTCCTCATCTTTCCCTTGTATACCTTGTTTTGGCAATGGTTGTGGAACCATCTAGTTTTGGGGAATCTAGAACTCTTAGTTTAGAAGTTTTTTATTAGCATATTCTAGATAATCATTTTATTAATTCAGTAAGCATTTATTAAGCACTTACTATGTTCCAGGCACTGTACTAGATGCTGAAGATACACAGGCAAAAACTAAACAGTTCCTTTCCTTGGGGAACTTATAGACAATGTCAGTTCTGGGAGGCACTTTGGAGATCACTTAATTCAACTCTATCATTTTTATAAAGAAGAAAACAAGCATATATTAAGCACTTACTATGTGCCAGGCACAATGCTAAGTATATCTTATTTGGTCCTCACAGAAACTGTTGGAGGTAGGTGCTATTTTTAATCTTTATTTTACATATGAGAAAACTGAGGTGGGCAGAAGAGTTTAAGTGACTTGCTCAGGGTAACCCAGCTGGTAAGTGTCTGAGGCTGGATATGAACTCAGATCTTCTTGACTCTAGGCCTAGCACTTTATCCACTGCACCACCTGACTGAGAAACTGAAGTACACAGAAAGAGATTTTTTTTCTGTTCAAACACTAATGCATTATTGCTGGAGAGCAACCATTCTGGAGAGCAGTTTGGAAATATACCCAAAGTGCTATAAATCTGTGCATACCCTTTGATCCAGCAATACCACTACTAGGTCTGTATCCCAAAGAGATTGTAAAAAAGGGGAAAGAACCTACACGTACAATAATATTTATAGCAGCTCTTTTTTTGTGGTGACAAAGAATTGGAAATTGTGGGGATACCCATCACTTGGGGAGTGGCTGAACAAGTTGTGGTATATGAATGCAATGGAATACTATTGTTCTATAAGAAATGATGAGCAGGAAGATTTCAGAAAAACCTGGAAAGACTTACATGAACTAATGCTGAATGAAGTGAGCAGAATCAGGAGAACATTGTATACAGTAATAGCAACATTGTTTGTATGATCAACTTTGATAGACTTAGCTCTTCTCAGCAATACAATGATCTAAGACAATTTTGAAAGTCTCGTGATGGAAAATGCTATGCACATCCGGAGAAAGAACTATGGAGTCTGGAGATCAAAGCATGCTATTTTTGCTTTTGTTTTTGTTTTTTCTTTCTTGTGGTTTTCCCCTTTTGTTCCGATTCTTCTTCACAACATGTCTGATGTGGAAATATGTTTAATATGATTGTACATGTATAACCTAAAAAAAAGAAGAGAGACTTTTCTGAGAAGGCTAATCTGTAGTTATGGGGCAGGTAGGTGGTACAGTGAATAGAGTGCTGGGCTCAAGTCAGGACGACTCATTTTTCTAGTTCAAATCTGGCCTCAGACACTAGCTATGTGATGCTGGGCAAGTAATTTCACCCTGTTTGCCTCGGTTTCCTCGTCTGTAAAATGAGCTAGAGAAGGACATGGCAAACTACTTTAATATCTTTGTCAAGAAAATCCCAAATGGGGTCATGAAGAGTCAGACACAACTAAATGACTAATCAACAAAAAGTCAGATTTAGTATTCCAGCCTCCAAATTCTGTGTATAGCACCTTCCCTCCACACACATGTCCTGTAAGGCACTAAAGGATAGCCTCACCCTTACCTTAAAGTCAAAAGCCCCAAGAGACCCTAACTGATGTAACCATGATGATAACACCAGCAATAACAAGTCACATCTATAAAACTTTATAGTTTCCTGGTGTGCTCACATCCATTACCTCATTTGAGGCCTAGGTTAATCAACCCTATTTTAAATGAGGCAGCTAGGTAGCCCTTTGGGTTTTTAAAAGTGGCCTTACAGTGAGGGTTATTCTCAACCTTTTTTCATGGGTCATGGACCCCTCTGTCAGTCTAGGGAAGCTTATGGATCCCTTCTCAGAATAATGTTTTTAAATTCATAAAATAAAATGTATAGCATTACAAAGGAAATTAATTATATTGAAATAGAGTTGTAACAATGTAATTTTTTTTTTCCATCCAAGTTCACAAACCCCCTGAAATCTATGCAAGGAGCCTTTGGGAATTTCTAGATCCCAGGTTAATAACCTATGCCTTAGAGAGTCTCAGACAAATTTTGCTTTCACAGATACAGTCATTTGGCATTTAAAGCTCTTCACAACCTGGTCCATTCTGACCTTTCCAATCTCACCGGTGTGCTCTATGATTTAGCTATATTGTCCTACTTGCTGTTCCTTGCACATGGCACACCATTTCTTATCCCCAAGCTCTTGTACTGGCTGCTCCCCATGCCTAGAGTGCTTTCCCTTCCAATCTCTGAAACTTAGCATCTCTAGCTTCTCCTAACTTCAGCTCAAGTGCCATTTCGTCTAGGAGGCCTTTCCTAGTTCCTTTAGCTACTCAGGTCATTTTCTCTAAGGTCTCCTTCCATCTACTCCGTATTTAACATGTGTTTTGTGATTTGTATGAGTTGTCCCTTTTCATAGAATGTAAGTTCCTTGAAGGCAAAGACTTGCCTCTTTTCCCCTCCTCATTTCATAACATTCAGATATTGCATTTTGCTATCTCCTCATTCATTCTTATCTTACATGAAGAAGTGGTCCTTTTCCTCAGCAAGACAAATCCCTTTACACGTGCCTTTGATCTCATTTTCCCTAACAGATTACTCTCTCTAATACCCTGTTATGTCACTAACCTTCAATATCTTCCCATCTACTATCTCTTTCTTTGCAAAACATGTTCCTGCCTCCATCATCCTTAAAAAGATCCTCATGTACTCAACTATCCCTACTAGCTACTGCTCTATATCTCCCTTCCCCTTTATGGCTAAACACCTTGAGAAAGCTGTTTACACTCAATCTCTCCACTTCCTCTTCTCTTACTCATTTCTAAGTCTTCTACAATCTAGTTTCTGACCTCATCATTCACTCTTTTTCTTCTTTTTATTTCTTTTTATTATTTTTTTTTTCCAAAAGCTGGGACAACTTACTCTTTGTTATGTGAAGTTTTCATTTTTGATTTCTTGAAATATAGCTCTGAAAAGACAGGCTTTAAAAAAAAGCCCACTGTGATGGGGTAGCTAGGTGGTGCAGTGGATAGAGCACTGGCCCTGGAGTCAGGAGGACCTGAGTTCAAATGCAGCCTTAGACACTTGACACTTACTAGCTGCGTGACCCTGGGCAAGTCATTTAACCCCATTGCCTAGCTCCCCCCCCCAAAAAAAGCCCACTGTGTTTTAAATGGAGCTACTTGACTAAGCCTTTAAAATCAAATCACCCTGGCTTTCATTGAACAGCCAACAATAGCCCCCAACCAAAGCCTCTGTGGTGCATTGTTTAGATTTTGATGACTTAGAATGATTGTAAATAGCAATTTTTTGTGTTCTGGCCAGAAACTCTGAGGATCTTCTCCTCCCAGATTGATATCTTTGTGATGGTAAATTGAGAGTCATCTTTTGTCTCAACTCTTATCTTAGTTATTGACTGGGCATTGCCTCAGACAAACTGAGACTGGGAAAGACCTTGATTTAGAAAGGTCAAAGTCACCCACTGCCTCTTGAGCCATCACTAATCATCTTGACTCTTGTCCTGCCACTGGACTCTGATGACTCTGGGGGAGAGAGTGAGGCTGATGACTTTGCATAGCTCTGCCTCACTTAAATCCAATTCATGAGCAAGTCAAGATATCACCCTTGTGATGTCATTGGTCCTCTTCCAGAATGAAGGATGAACAACAATAACAACAACAACTGAAACTTCCCTCTCCAAAATTGTCAGTGTTATCTCTTAGTGGACAGATCTAATAGTCTTTTCTCCATCCTCATTCTTCTTGATTTTCTTTGCAGCTTTTGACAAAGTTGGGTTTTTGTGACACAGATCTCTCTGGATTCTCCTCCAGTCTGTCTGACAGCTCCTTCTTTAGTTTCTTTGCTGGATTTTCATCCCTGTCACAACCCCCAAGGATCTATCATGAGCGCTCCTCTTCCTCTGCACAATCCTGCTTGGTAATCTCATCAGCTCCTAGGTGTTCAACTGTCATCTCTATGTAGATGATCCTAGATCATTTTTCTAGCCCTGGTATCTCTGCTGAACTTCAGTCTTGCATCACCAACTGCATTTGGGCTGTCATGAACTGTATGTTTGACAGCTTAATCTCAACACATCCAAAACATCATTATCTTTCGCTACCACATCTCCCATCTTCTAAACTTCTCTATTACTGCCAAGATCACCATCCTCCCAGTCATCTAGGCTCTCAACCTTGATGTCATCCTAAACTTCTCATTTACACTCAACATCCAATTTATTGAATTTTGTTATTTCTAACTTTACAAACTCTCTTATATATGTCCTTCTTCTTCCATGAACACAATTCTCGCCCTCATACAGGCCCTTATCATCTCTTACCTGGACTATTGCAATAGCCTTTTAGCTGGTCTTCCTGTTTTCAGTCTCTCCCCATTCCAATTTACCTTCCACTCAGCTGCTAAAGTGATTTTCTTAAAGTGTAGGTCTGACCATGCCATCTTCCTACTCAATAAACATCAGTGGCTCCCTATTACTGCTAGGATCAACTTATAAAGTTATAAAGCCCTATGATTCGTAACCTGGCCCCTTCTTTCCTCTTCCACCTTGTTGCAGTTTACTGTCCTCCATGTACTCTGTGATCTGACACCACTGTCCTTGGGCTCCTTGCACAAGTCACTCCATCTCCTGATTCTGCATTTTCATTGGCTGTCCCCAATGCCTTGAATGTACCTTCTCCTCATTTCTGCCTTTTATCTTCTCTGACTTTCATCGACTTAGTTCAAATGTCACCTTCTTCAGAAAGCCTTTCTTGACTATACTCAGATATTAATACCTTTCCTCTGAGATGACCTTCAACCTATTCTCTACATGTGTATGTCCCGTTGTATCTGCCTTTGGTGACCCCATTTGAGGTTTTCTTGGCAGATATTGGAATGGTTTGTCATTTCCTTCTCCAGCTTATTTTACAGATGAGGAAACTGAGGCAAACATTGTTAAGTGACTTGCCCAGGGTCCCACAGCTAGTAAGTGTCTGAGGCCTGATTTAAACTCAGGTCTTTTTGACTCCAGGGCTGGTGCTCTATCTATTGTACCATCTAACTGCCTCAATTTCTTTGTCTTCTAAAAAAGTAAATAGCTGGAGACAACCAGGTGGAAAACAGTACAGAGAGTGGTGGGTCTGGAGTCAGGAAGTTATGTCCTTGTTTAGTCATGTCTAATTCTTTGTGATTCTATTCAGGGTTTTCTTGGCAAAGATACTAGAGTGGTTTGCCATTTCCTTCTCTGGTTTGTTTTACAGATGAGGAACTGAGGTAAACAGGGTAAAGTGACTTGCCCAGGGTCACACAGCCAGTAAGTGTCTGAGGTCAGATTTAAGCTCAAGTCTTCCTGACTCCAGGTCCAGTGCTTTATCCATTGAACCATTTAGCTGCCTTCACAGTCAGGAAGACCTGAATTAAAATCTGGTCTCAGACACCTAGATGTAAATAAGACCCTGGGCAAGTCACAACCTCTGTCTCTCAGTTTACTCAACTGTAAAATGGGAATAATATTAGCATCTGTCTCCCAAGCTAGTTGTGAGAATTAAATGAGATAACATTTAAAAAAAGTTTGGGATAGTGTTTGGCACATAGTAGGCATATACTAAATGCTTGTTCCTTTCCTTTCTATGTGGAAAGTTCAAATAGATGAGCGATTCTTTACCTATGGAGAATTTCTTCAGATATTTCTGTTTGTGAATGACATCTCTTAGAGCAGAGAGTACTGGACTCAGAGATCCTCCCCAAGAGAACTAGGGTAACTCAGAAGACATCTACTTAGTCACCCATACTGCAAAAACAAAATGGGTAAAAAATGAATATTGCCCAGATTAAAATATGCTGCTGGCTGGCCAGTAAGTTAGCATACTGATATACATATCTCAGACAAGGCATTGCAGAGAGGCAGTGGATTGGGCTGGGATTGAACAGGCAGAAGACAGTAGGCTGGATTACCTTTAGGAAACTCTACTTTCAGCGATCCCAGGTTACTCACTCTGATAAAGTCTTATCTTCTTTAACACTGATGTTCTCCCAATAATGATAGATTGTTATAATTCTTTGAGGAATTGAAATTATAGGTTAACAAGAGGCAATGGAAAGATACATAATGGATATAAAGTTGGTTGTAGCACATTAACAATGACAATTTGTGCATAAGATATGACATTAAAATGATATCAACAAGGCTTTGTATGGTCAGAAAAGGAAATGAACTGGTCACAAAGGTAAAGTGTTCATAACAGACGGGTACCATAAATGCCATGTTAATTCCACAGAATTTTAAAAGGACCAGAGGACTGTACCATGATGTTCAGTAGGTCCTCTTTGAAAAATTTGTGGGAAGACATGGCCAAAACTCTCCCAGGATGAAAAGGCCTGGATGGGTTGTATTTTTGTAGTGGTAGGAGTACCTACATAATTCAGAGCATAGATCCCTTGAGATAACATAGCAACTTTCTATGGAACTACTTTTCTCAAAACAATTCAGCGGCACATAGTGAAGAATCAGTCTGTCCATGGCTTCCTTTGTCAATGAAGAGAGCACTCAGTACAGGAAGTATTTCTATGCTGATATGAAGTCCATGATCATAGAGTCACAAATTTATAGAATATTAGATTTGGAAAAGATTTTAGTGATCTTCCCATCCAACCCTAAGGATCCACATACAACCTAAATCACAATGGAACTACAATAGTCACAGTGGTCACAATGACCAAGTGAGTGGGAAGTAATGCTCCAATACTGCCCATACTTAGTTCCTCTTAGTGTGGCTAGGGGAAAGTGATAGGAAGTTAGGAAGGGAGCTTGAAATGTTGTCAGAATTAGTCAGCAGAGAATAGTTGAAATGTCATAATGAGGTAATACTGATTTTACACGGCATAAGGAGAGATTAGGCTACTCACCACAGACTGTTTAATTGTAAATTATGTAATAGACCTTGTAGAAATGCCAAGATAGTAGAGGCCTGCTTGTAATACCGAGCCCCGAGTAATGCTTGACTTAAAACATGGTTTACTTTTTTTGGTTAGAAAGTTAAATGGAAGCAAATACAGTCCGGCAGGTAGCAATTACCTAATATCTTTGCCTGGAGAGATATTTTTCAAAATGGTACTTTTCTTACTGATCCTGCAGAGGAAATGAGGTTTATTTATGGTGTCAGAGGAGAACAGGACATTGATAGTTGGAGATTTTACATGACTTCATGTTTTGAGAAAGTCATTTGTTTACAAATCAGATTCAATCAAACCAAAAAGAACTTAATGAAATTCAGATTTTGGAGTCACCTGAGAGATTTTTCACCCAAATTTTAGACTAGAGGAAACAAGATAAAATGTATACCTCAATGTAAAAATGAAATAGACTATAAGCCATTCTGCACAATTCATGATAATCTTAGAGCTGAGTAATCCTGTAGTTTAGGGAAATAAAGGAATTATTTAAATACATTTTTCTTTAATTTATCAGAATTGTATGTTAATCAGAACTTCAACCTACTTTCTTTCTGGGGAATCCTAGAGTATAATAATAGGTAAGCTTCATCTTTTGTGAGTCTTTAAACAGGACAAAGTAGACAAAAGCATTGTTTTATGTCAACAAGAACAGCATAAATGAGCTTATTATTAGTTTTATTGTCTTACATTTTATCATAGTGTTTATCCTTTCATAAATTCCAAACATTTTGTTATTACAGAATGACAGAATCTCTGAATTGAACGGTGCCTCAGATACCACCCATGCCACACCTTAATTTGAAGAAATACTACTATTATTTTTTTAAAATGTTATTAGTCTTTTTATATTAACCACATTTATCAATGTATCCCTCAACTGTTCCTCTTCCAGAAAACCATCCTTATAAAAAAAGTAAAAAAGAAAAAGTATAAAAGGACAGTTCAACAAAATTAACCAACACTTTGTGAAAGTCTAAGATCATATGTAGTCTATAGTCCCTCTACCAGGCAGAAGAGAGGGGGAAATGCCTTCTCTTATCTCTTTCTGGGATTGATCATTATAATTTCATAATATTGAGTTTTGTTTTGTTGTTGTTCTTTTCATTTACATTTTTGTAGTCATTGTATATATTGTTTTTGTGGTCCTGCTTACTTCACTCATAACAGTTCATCTATTTGCCAATTCTTTTTTTCTGTTTCATCATATTCATAATCTCTCATAGCTCAATGATGTTCAATTACTTTTATGAAATACAATTTGTTTAGCCATTTCCCAATCAGTGTGCATCTAGTTTCCAGTTCTTTGCTACTACAAAAGTGTTGCTATAAATATTTTGGCATATACGGGTACTTTATTTTTATTGTTGACTTCCATGGGGTATAAAACCCCACTGCAAATGAAATATCTGTGTCAAAGATTATTGCCATATTCATGACTTTCTTCCCATAATTCTAAATTATTTTTCATAATAGATCAATACACACCTGTAGCAACAGTACTTTGTTATTGACATCTTTTTACAACTACATCAACATTTACTATTCCCATCTTTTATCATCTTTGCTAGTTTGCTGGATATGAGTTGAAAACTCAGCTTTTTTTTTTTAAAGTTCATTTCTCTTATTATCAGTGATTTGGGGCATTCTTTCCTATGGTTGTAATAGTTTGCAATGATTCTTTTTTGGATTATTCATATTCTTTGACCCCATATGTATTGGGGAATGACTTTTGCTCTTTTATATTTCTCATAGTTGCCTATACAAATTTTGTATATCAAATGCATATCAAAAATATTGGATACATTTTATTAATATTTGAAGCTTTTCAACTTCATTAACAAAAATTATAAATCAATCAATCAACCATTATTTAATAGTTACCCGCTATGGACCAGGTACTAAGCTGAGTGCTGGGGATATAAGTTCACAAAAACTGTTCCTATTCACAAAGATCTTATATTTTCTAGTGAGAATTCAACAAGTACTTATGTAAATACATATTATATAAACATAAAGCAAATAAATATAAATATTTACAAATTGGTTAAAAACAAGATAGCTTGAGAGGGAGAACACTAGCAGCTGGGATGACCAGGAAAGCTTCCATACAAAGGAAGATGGTGCTTAAGCTATCTTAAAGAAAGAAGGGAAGGGTATAAGCATTTGTATAGTACCCACTATATACTAGGCGTTATTTTAAATGCTTTTATAAATATTATCTTGGAGTCATTCCCCGATTGATAAATGATCAAAAGACATGAACAGACAGCTTTTGAATAAATAAATCAAAGCAAATTATGGACGTATGAAAAAATGCTCTAAATTATTATTGATTTGAGAAATGCAAATTAAAACAATTTTGAGGTATCATTTTATACCTATCAGATTGTCTAAAATGATTGAAAGGGAAAGTGACAAATGTTGGAGCAGATGTGGAAAAATTGGGACACTAATTCCTTGTTGGTGGAATTGTGAATTGATCCAACAGTTTTGGAGTGCAATCTGGAATTATGCCCAAAGAGTTAATAAACTGCTTATACCATCGATGGGAAACCTGTGACCTCCAGGTCAGATGTGGCCCTCCAGGTCCTCAAGTGTGACCCTTTGACTGAATCCAAACTTCACAGAACAAATCCCCTTAAATAAAAGGATTTGTTCTATAAAACTTGGACTCCATGAACAGGCTGCACCCAAGGACCTAGAAGGCCATGTGTAGCCTTGAGGCTGTAGGTTCTCCACCCTTGGCTTATACCGTTTTACCCTGCAATACCAATATTAGATCTATTTCCCAAGATGATTAGGGAAAAAGGAAAAGAACCTATATGTTCTAAAATATTTATAGCATCTCTCTTTGTGGTGGCAAAGAACTGGAAATTGAGAGGATGCTTGTCAATTGGGGAATGGCTGAACAAGTTGTGGTATATGATTGTGATGGAATACTACTGTGCTATAAGACATGATGAGCTTGGGGAAGCTAGGTGGTGCAGTGGATAGTGCATTGAACCTGGAGTCAGGAGGACCTGAGTTCAAATCCGGCCTGAGACACTTGACACTTACTAACTGTGTGACCCTGGGCAAGTCGCTTAACTCCATTGTCTAGCCCCCCCCCCCAAAAAGAAATGATGAGCTCAATGATCTTAGAAAAACATGGATAGACTTGCATGAAATAATGAAAAATGAAATGAGCAAAACCAAGAGAATATTGTATATAGTAACAACAATATTGTTTTAAGACCATCTTTGGGCAAATAAGTCATTTGGCTATTATAAATACCCAAGTTAACTACAAAGGACATATGAAGGAAGGTGCTATATGCATCCAGAGAAAGAACTAGTAAGTAGAAGTAGGTATAGAATGATTTTATATATATATATTTGTGTGTATACATACATATACGCATTTCTATCTAATGGTAGCCATCTCTAGGGCAGGGAAGAAAGAAAAAAGGAAAAAAGTTAATTTACATGATACCTTTATTATATATTTAAAAGGAACAGCAAGTTGTACATAATAGATTTGCAGTTTCATGTGCAATTATCTCTTTTTTATTATACTATGTTATGGAAATGCTTGTTTTATTCCATAAATTAAAAATAAAATAAAAATTTAAAAAATTATCTCATAGCATTTGGAGACTCACAACAACCTTGGGTGGTAGATGCTCTTATTATCCCCATTTTACAGTTAAGGAAACTGAGGCAAACAGAGGGTAAGTGCCTTACTGAGGATCACACTGCTAGTAAGTATCAGAGGCCAGATTTGAACTCAAGGCCCAGTGCTCTGTCTATTCTGCCAGCAGCTGCTTCTCTCTAGAATGACTCTAAGAGGTAGTAAGTAGGTAGTACATTTCAGGCATGTGAGACAGCCAGTGAAAAAGTACTTTAGAAATTGCCTCTATCACATATTTGGTTAAGAATTAACCTTTAGCCACAGATATGAAAAGTTCCTAATTTGGTTGTCCTCTAAATTTTGTTTAATTTCTGGTTATATATCTATTTTCAATTATTGTTGTATTTAGGATAAAATGTTTTTCTAAACCTAATTCTAGTCATTGTACTTTCCAATTTTCCAAGTAAATCTTGTCAACAGGAGCTCATTCACAAGTAATTTGTTTTTGAGTTTGTTGTAAACTGAGTTATTAATAGTTCAGTCATTTCTCTTTTCTTCTTCTCTGTTACATTGGTCTACTTTTCTATTTTTAAAGAATGCCGATTGCTTTTGAGGATTACTTCAGAATATCATTTGAGATCTTCATTCTTCCCCTCCCCCAACTAATTATTTCACTTGATATCTGAAATATTTTGTACCTCTAAATGGATTTTGTTATTATTTTGTCTGTTTTTGTAAAGTATTCCTTTGGTATTTTGATGAAGCACTAAATTTGTAAATTAATTTTTATAGCATGTCCATTTAAAAAATTATATTGGCATGGCCCAGCCAAAAGTATTGAAAACCTTGCTATTTTTTTATATCTCTATTTCTTTAAGGAACATTTTGTAGTAGGATTTATCACAAAATTGTATTTTAGTAGATTTACTCACAGATAGATATTTTATGAATTTCTGGTTATTTTGAATGATAGTTTCCTTTTTATTATTGCTTCCTAGATTTTGTTATTGTTATAGAAAAATGCTTTTGATTTTTGTGGCTTTATTTTGTGTCCTATTATTTTACTAAAGCTATCCATTTCTCAACTAGTCACTTTGCAGATATGTAGGAATTTCTAAACATCATGTCATAAGCAAATAATGGCAGTTTTTTCTCCTGTTTGTATACCTTTATACCTTTAATTTCTTTCTCGTGTTATTACTATTGCTAGCAAATCTAGAACTGTATCAAATAATAGCAAAGAAAGGAGACATGTTTGCTTTACTTGTGTATTTATTGGAAAAGCTTCCAGTGTTTCCCCATTGAATGTAATGCTTGCTTTTGGATTTAGATATCTAATTTTTATTGCATTTAAAAATTAATCCTATGCCAATGTTTTTTAAGTTTTTTTTAAAATCATAAATGAGTATTTCATTTTGTCAAAAGCTTTTTCTGTATATATTGATATAATTATGTGGGTTTGGATATTTTTGCTTTCAATGTGATTATTAATTACATACAATATAATTGATAATTATTTAATATGACTAATAATGAATAATTATTGATGGTTTTCTTAATGTTGAACCATCCTTGTATTCCTGGTATAAATTCAACTTGATATTTTTTCTGCTTCAGTCTCCTTACCTTCAACTTCTTATGTTTATTTTCTTTTTACTGTACCTTTTTCTAAGAAGTAATTTTTTCCTTTGTTGTTGTGATAGGACCAGCATTTCCCTGATGCAGCTTCTTTCCTCCAATCAAAACATGGGGAGGCTTTATTTAAAGGAAGATAAAATTGCCCCTGGGATCTAATTGGCCTCAGTTTCCTTTCACAGTAACTCTCACAAAGCCAACATGGAGTATGCCCAGGACAAAGCTGCCCTTAGGACATGAATGGCCCTGGCTTCCCTGATATATTCAACATTCTTTTTTGACCTATTGACCAGATGTATCCAGATGGAGATGATGAGGGCCAAGTCCATAGAAGTTAGTACCACTATGTCCTTGTTTCATACTCTTACTGTGTTAGGGCAAACTAAATTTCTTTGTTAAATGGTCAATGATATACAAATGACTAATTTCATCTTAGCATTGAACCTGAACTAAGAGCGCTGGCCTCCAACAATTCTCTTCATTAATTCTCTTTCTTGAGAATCTATTCTAAAATTTTACTATTTGACTCATAGGCTATATTCTTATATATTCTTTCTTTAATTTTACTGTGTTATTCATGGTGGTAAAGCTGAAGTATTGAGTTTCATACCCTTTTTTTCTATTCAATTTCTATGTTATTGTCTATAGATCTTGCTCAATTATTTTCATTTGCTGTGATTCACTTATAGACTTACTAATTCATGAAGAAAACAATGTTAGAAAGAAGCAGTGTTGTGTGGGAGAAATTACTTTATGCCCTAAACTATATGTTTCAGTCCTACTGTCTCCTTTCTCCCCTCTCTGTGTCCATGTCTTTCTCATCTTTCTGAATGCTAACCGGCCCAAGAAGCTTGTAATCCCTTTTCTAGGGCCAAGATGCTGCCTATGGAAGTGCAGCACTTTTTCAGAGAAGGTAGCTACCTGATGCACCAACTCATCTACCTCCAGATTAAATTTATCATGAGGTCCTCAATTCCTACTGCAAGTACACACATCTTTCCTCATGTGCTTAAGCAGAAATCAATCCCCAGTCCATTTCAGTCCCCTACGCTTAATACTTCCCTATTCTTCTACCTATCCTATTCTTCTACAACCCTTATTACTCCTGCGATACCATCTATTTACTTTTTACCTGTGGACTTGGTAGGGGTTCATCATCCATTGGCCCATATCCTCCACCTATGTTTTCCCCATATATACACCCTACATGATTCCATCTGATAAAATACATTGATTCCAGGGTACTTTAATTCCATTTCTTAAACTTAATTCTTTAGTTTCTTTAAATTTTGTTTGCATCTTTATCCTGTTATAGAATCTTTTATAACTTGATCTCTTGTTTTTTTTTCATTCCATAGATGTCTCTCTTTTAAATAACCTCTAAATGTGGAGTAAGAGATTTCATTGCTTATTCTTCTTGATAGATGTAATTATTTGCCTTTCTCAGGTTTCTGTTGTCTGAAAGAGTTTGCAAATTGAATATGCTGTTCAAGTCTATTCATTAAAAATACCAAAAATGCCCCTCTTTTTTCGAACAGTCATATATATGTTTGTAAGGTATGCCATTTAGACTATACTATTTCATTCCTTTTTTCAATTTCTTGTGATTGTAGATTAATCTTGTGTTATTCAAATTTCCTTTACTTTTATTTAAAGATCTTATTTTGGCCACTTGAAAAATTTGTTGTCACCAAAGTGGTTAAATTTAGCACCTATATGTCCTGGAGTTTGAAATGTAGTTTGTTTTTTGTTTTTCCCTTGGAGATAATCTGTGGATTACTTTGATTGATGCTTTGCTATTTCTATTCAAGAGCTCTGGCCAGTTTCCTTGTATTATTTATTAAATTGTAATATTTATGCTTTTTTATTTATCATGTACTTAAAAAACCTATGATTCTTAATATATTTCTGTGCATCCTATCTTCAAGGTCAATCGCTTTGACTTATAAGAAATTCATGTATTCTTTGATGTCTTCTCTACCAGATTTTGTTCATTTAGTATTTTTGTATTCCATACATGTTCATCTCTTTTTTTTTTACTTCTTTAGAGTAGGAAAGAAACAAGCGTTTATTAACTGCCTACTTAGGTTCACACTGTGCTCTGCACTTTATAAATATTGTCTCATTTGACCTTCACAACAACTTTGGGAGAGAGACTTTCTGTTGTGGATTCTCAATTAGTTTGGTATTTTATCAAGCTTTCTTTTAAACTGGTTATATACCTCTTCATTTTATGAGATGATATTGCCTAAAATCTTCTGTCATACTTTCTTGTAAGATAGTACAAATGACTTTATCTTCTAACCTGGCATCATCCCTTCCATGGCTGCCACATCCTTTTGCTTGGCAAGTAGGTCATATGTTTGCTGAGTTGGGTATTTCTTAAACACTTTTGCTTTTTAAGCACATTGTGACAATTGATTTGCTTTGGTTAAACTTTTGTATAACATGATTGTAGTTGGTGTCTATTTTCTTTTTTTTTTTTATCAACATTCCATTCTTAGAATTGTGCATAACTTGTTTGAATGGGTCAAATTGTATTTGCATACTGTTTATATATTTTTTCATTTTATTCTAGCTTTGTACTCATTTTTGATCATTCTTCTAACAAGATAGTAGTCTGACTGTATGAAGAGCTAATTTTGGAATGACTCATCTCAAAGGCCAGAAACAAGTTCTGGAAGGTTATTCCATACTGGAAAGGCTTTAAACATGGTTCTGGCAATGGGATTGAGTCTCCTTTCTAAAGACTAGGCTAGTTAAGCACATAGAGACCAAGTGGTTGAGGCAATTCATGGAATAAAAATAAAAAAAAATGATTCCCAGTCTTCTGTAGTCCCTTTGCACTTCTACAGTAACAATGACAGAATAATAGAAAACAGGGAATATGGTATTGTTGAATGACATACATTTCAGATTGTCTATGCCCTTAACTTGGCTGTTGGTCTTATGTGAGAACCTGTGTAATAATCAATTGGATAAACTATAGTTGGAACCTAATTATATCCATCTCTTGATATTCTTATTATACATGAAACCAGAAAACAGAAAGAATTTATAGTTAATTAAAAGATAGTTTATGGAAAGGCAAAGAAAGGTACTGGATGAATTAATTTTATTCTATCTTCAGAAAAACCAGTGTAGTTGTTTCATAGAATGTTTGATCATCTCATATTTCAGTGCTCATGATAAACATTTGGGAAATAATCACCATGAAAATAATTGCAGCTCATGTACTAGCATCTATTGCAGAGGGTTAAAGAGTTAGAAAAATTCTGTGAAGAACTTGATAAGACTCTTAAAATTAAATCATCCTATATTGTGATAGTCCATGATTTCAATGCCAATGATTCATATAATGCAGTCTCATGCCAGTACCTCATGATTACCTTCTTTGAGAGAAGATTTAGAAAGTGATAAACATATTAAACACTGAGTAACATCACAAAAAATGAAATCGATTATATTTTAACTGGAAACAATTTGCCTGGTTATGCATAGTTGGCATTTAATAAGCATTTGATAAGTCAGTTTAATGTTTGAGTTCTGTTTATGTATAATTTTGTATTGTCTACCCTTATTGATGCTGTCCACTGCTTCCTTTACATAGGAGAGTGTAAAGTTAAGTCTGAAAGAACCAGAGAAATCCAACTAATTGTAATAGTGACTCAGGGCATTTTTATATCTGGTTTTCGTTCTGTTTCCTTTCCACCTGACTGTATATTAAGGGTGGGGATCAGGGAATGAAGGGGTGGGGGAATGGTGAGCTGGTCTTCTAGGGCATGAACTGAAAATCACCTGACTGGATGATTTAGTTGTAGACACATTAATCAAGGAAGAGAGCTGACTCCAAAAGGAAGACTCAGCATAGCTCAAAGGATTAGGAAACAAAAATGCTAATAAGCTTCAGTATTTAGAGTCATGTGGAGGAAATTGTTTTATTATCTCATAGGGTAGGCAGTTGAGTCCCTGGAATTTCCCTGATTATCTTGAGGAGATCACCCTCTCTAAGTCAAAATGTGTTTATGGAAGTTGGGATCTGAGTGGAGAAAGACAGATGATTGGCGATTAACACATGGGCTGAGCCTTTGGAGGCCCAAGACTTCAGTATGACCAAAGCTAGTGTGTCAATTACATTGTTACCCTAAGAAAATGTTGATGGATTGAGAACGTTTCTAATCCCCACCGATTAAGGTAAATCCCCCTTTGCCAGACGAACTAATGAGATAATCGTTCAAATCCAAACGCTGCCATCATCTCAATTGGCCTCATATTGTTTTCAACATATCAGCGAACCACAAGACGGCTGCCTTCCTTTTCATGTCTAACTTTTTTATATGTTTGAAAATGTTGATGTTATACAGCTGTGAAATTGGGTAATCTGCATTTATGTAACCCTTGTTACTTGAATCTGAAGGAAAAGAAGGCTCCATTTGGCCAAAAAAACCTCCACTAGCTTAAGCCTGATGAAATAATACCTCTCTATTAACACCACCTGTGCTATGAGAAACTTCATCCTAGCAGCCCAGAGGTTAAGCACACAGTGTGGAGAGTTTTCAGTGAACTGTAATTCATTGTGATTTTTTTTTTTCAGCATGGGCTCACTTATGAACTAGTTAATCATCCTACATTTTCAATAAACTGTCTGAGAGAAAATTCAAGCCACTATATATCGATTTCTCTTGTGGCTTATTGCCAATCAATATACCACAGAAATTCTAACTGGGCACTGCTTAAATGGAGAGTAGGGCATGTGGCTTAAAGATTATAGACCCTGGGCCAGAGCCAATACTTCCTGGTGAACATATTCCAAGTCCACTCCCTGGGTATGTATTATTTTCTATCTTCTTAATTACCATATTTTCCTCACTGCTGGAAATAAGAAGAACATTGATATCTTCAGTCAGTCAACTAGCATTTAAGTACCTGCCAAATGCTATGTACTGTACTAAGCACTGAAGATACAAAGAAAGGCAAAAAATCCAAACCAAACCAATGAAAAACCTAGTCCTTCTTCTCAAGGAGCTCAAATTGGGGAAACAATATGCAAACAATTATGCACAAATAAGATATATACAGATACTAGCTGTGTGACCTTGGGCAAGTCACTTAACCCTGTTTGCCTCAATTTCTTTATCTGTAAAATGGGCTGGAGAAGGAAATGACGAACTGTTCCAGTGTCTTTGCCAAGAAAAATACCAAATGTGGTCACAAAGTGTTGGACATGACTGAAACAACTGAACAAAAACAAATATTTACATATATGTCAAGAATCAGTTGATAAGTGTATAGTGATGTCACATCTGGGACCTAGGATGGGGAGAATGGCATGTGTTAATGGTAGTACAAAGAAATTACATTTGGCACCTGAAAGAGGGCAGCTAATATTAGGATAAGCAAGGTATAGTCAAAGCAGGAAATCAAGAATTCAAGCCCAGGGCTAAGAGCAGAGAAAGGGAGAATTTAGCACTCAGATTCATCAAAAATCCTCAAGGGTCAAGAACATAAAAGCCCCTTGGGAGTAGGGATTGTTTCATTTTTTATAGTTAGATCCTTAGCATCTAGCATGATTTTTGACACGTAGTAAGTACTTAATAGGTGCTTGTTGATTGACTTATTAATATCAGGAGAGCCGCACCAGGAGAATCCAGATACTCAGGTAGGTTGAAGTTCCAGAGTCTAAACAAGTTAAGAGATCCTAGGACCATAAATCTATAGCTGGATGTGATCTTAGGGCTTATGGATCACCTTAGAGGTCATTAGACTCCCCCACCATTTTACTGCTAAGTGGCTTGCTCAAGGTCCAAGAGGTGGCAAAGCTGGGATTCTGACAACTCTAAGTTCAGTGCTCTTTTCACTAAATGACAAAACTTCCCTTATGCAGACCTAAGTACAGCAAGAGATATGGAGAACTCACTTAAATAAATGAGAGTTGTTGTTCAGTTGTGTCTGACTCTTTGTGACTCGATTTGGAATTTTCTTGGCAAAGATACTGGAGTGATTTGCTGCTTCCCTCTCCACCTTATTTTATAGATAAGAAAATGAGGCAAACAATTAAGTGACTTGCCCAAGGTCACATAGCCAGTAAGTCTAAGGCCAGATTTGAACATCTGAAGAGGAGTCTTCTTGGCTCCAGGTCACATACTCTGTCTAATGAAAGTAGGCCAATTTTTAATCCTTTTATGAACACTCCTTTTGGTCACACCACCTTAAAGGGACAATGTTACTTGGCCAGTCTGAAGAAATATACGTGGGTTCTTGTATTCGATGCCATAGGATTAAGAATTTTATAATACATATTATTATACAGAAAAATTACAAAGAGTTTTCTAAAATTACTAAATCTTTGATTGATGAGTTCCCCCACCCTTAATTCCACCCCATATGAGAGTGGATTAAGTTCTTTGGAAGGGCTTAACATCTGCTTTCTGTTGGCCATCAGGTATGCTACACCCAGCTTGTATTGGTGGTATAGTAGATAGAGAGCTATAACTGGAGTCAGGAAGACCTGAGTACAAATCCAGCCTTAGACTCTAATTGTGTGACCTTGGGCAAGTCACTTAACCTTACCTGGCCTCCATATCCTCAACTGTAAAATGGGGTTAATAATACCACCTGTCTCCTCGGATTGTTGTGAGGATCAATTGAGATACCATTTGTAAAGTGCTTAGCACAGTGTCTTACAAGTAGTAGGTGTTATGTAAATGCTAGTTATTATTATTGTTGGTGGTAGTGTTGTTAGCTCAGTAGAGCTCAGCTCTAGTGTCCTTGAGCAAATGACTTCTGGCCAAGCTTGGGAACACCCAAGGCAAACATGGTACAAGTGGGTGAGTTCATGGACCAGAGAGTGAGAGGGGAGAAGACAGCAATATGTTGAGAGTCACTGGAGCTTAGACCAGCCTGAAATGTTGGTTATGGCAGTTATGGCGGTTTGTAGTTGGAGTGGGCAAGGTCCAGTCAATAGGTTTTTTTCTCCCCTGGACTTGCTCCATTTCCTCCTGTTTTCCCTGCTAGGGAAACTTCCTCTTGAGTTTAGATATCTATCCCTTTCTTCAACAAGCTGTCCTCTGAATGAATTAGGAGAGGGAGAGGAGAGGTAAAAGAAATGGCTGGCTGTGAGCCTCATCACAATCTTTTATGCCTCATTTGAATGTTTATTCAATAGTGTTGATAAATTATGTGGTTATTCACAGTGATTTTGTCCAAGCCTATAAGCTTGTGGTTTGAATTTAAGAGGAAGGAAATCTGTGGGAGAAGAGATTTCCCCAGTTTACTGTGAAGTAGGGTCTCAGCCAATTTAGGGCATTTTTTGCAATTTTTGTAATATCTGAGAATGCTCCAGAACATACTGCAGAACGTAGACTGCCTTTGAATATGGAGCAGAGGGAGGGGAGAGGGAAGGAAGGAGAGAGAGGAAAGAAGATGAAAGGAGAGGAGAAAGGAGGGGAGGGGAGGAGAGGAGAGATACACAGACACACAGAGAATTAAAAAAAAAAAAAACAAAACAAGCCAGTAGCAGACTTAAGGGTGGAGGTTAGTATAGTGTTCCTGAGTACATCTAGAATCACCCTAAATCATATACCTACAAACCTTACAGTTTCTACAATTTTCTGGTCATAGATAAAATATTACCATTGTAAGTAGCCTATTCCATTTTTAGACCTTTCTAATTGTTTGAAGTTTTTCCCTGCTAATGAGTCAAAATTAGTTTACTTGAAACTTCCATTCATCTGGGATCTGGTTCTCTTCTTTGGACCAAGACATTCATTAAATATTTATTAAGCAAGCAATTGTTGTATGCTGCATGTGGAGCACAGAACTAGGGATATAAAGGCAAAACAAAATTGCTCTTGCCCTAAGGGAGCTTACATTCTAATGGAGAATGCCTTCCATAGGTAAGCATATCTAACCTGCCTTCACTGTTTTTGTCAGAGAGGCTTTAGAGAAGAGTCATATGTCAAATAGAGGTGGATTATATGACCCTCTAAAATCCATGTCAATTCTAAAGTTTAATGGTTTTCTGAGTCTAGGCAAAATTGTAAAACAGGCTGAATTTGTCTCCAATCAACAAGTATTTCTTTGGTGCCTGCTATGTGCCTGGAACAATGTTAGGTGGATTGCCAGTAAAAGTATAATATAGGTACCAACAAAACATGCTGAATAACCCTCTGGTATTAGTTTTATTTTACATCGGGTGTGAAAAGTCATCACTGAAGCTGTTGATTTTCCCATAGCCTTTCTGTTATAATTGGGTACATTGCCACTAGGTAAGCAGTAATACATTGGCTGTGGTCATGTGGTCTGAAAAATCATGCTTCTTCCATTGATGGATCAATACATTTTCTAAACATTGTTCTTTTAGTTTTTCAACAAAAGATTGAAGAACTCTTTATGTCAGGTAATCTTAACCAGGGTCCAACCTATCTAGATTTCAGAGGGTCCATGAAAAAAAAATCACATCTTTATTTTCACTAATCTTTGTTTTTTTTTGTAACTCCATGTATTTTATTTTATACGTTTAAAAATGTGATTCTGAGAAAGGATCTCTAGGCTTCATCTGACTGCCAAAGGGGTCCATTGCCTTTAAGAAATTAAGAACCCCTGCTTGATGGAATCAGATGAGCATGACCAATATTACTAACTATTAGTGTGGAAGATGTCATCCAGAAGATGTATGATTGAACAAGGGGGTGGGGGAGGCACTTAAGTAATGAGAGTGACAGTTAACAGATGAAGATCCTGGGGGCTGCCCTGATAACTGTGGAATGTTAAAAGAACTAGAAAAAGGACTCCAGCACGTTAGGCAGAGCGTTTATAGAGGATATATGGGGAAACATGGACAAGAATAAATGTGAAGGTATGAGTTACATACCACATAGACTAAAGAGAATTTCTGTATTGATATGCAGTGTATAAAGTGCTGGGCCTGGAGTTAGAAAGACTTGAGTTCAAATCTGACCTCAGCACTTACTAGCGGTATGACCCTGGGCAAGTTACTTAACCTTTGTCTGCTTAGTTCAGCACTCTATCTGGTCAAAATCTAATCTCAGGAAATGATTGCAAAACTCACACTAAAGTTTAAATGACATAAAGTTGAATGCATCCTGTCTTTGAAAAGTATTTGAATTTTAATAGAGGGGGAAAAAGCTTAAGCCTAAGAAATAGATATGGTAGAATTTTGGGCACCAACTGGCAGATTTAAGGGAAGATTTGGCCTTCTTAGCACCCTTCAAATCATACTGTTTAGGGAACCAACTATTAGACTTATTCTACTACAGACCTGCACAACTTGACAGTAGGAAGGGGTTAAAACTAAAATAGGCAAAACCTCTTCAGGCCCACGTATAAGTTTTTAGCGGCTCACCTTCCAAGTAAAGGTAATTATTAATTAATAATTAAACTATTTTGCAAATAAACCAAATTTAAAAAAGGAAAATTTCAATTAATATAAATTAATTATACTTATTAAGATTTTTATTTGTCATAAGATCATATTAATGTTAAACAATTCCTTTGCTAAGCAGTACAAGCTTTAATACATTTTTCAGGTTTTCTTGCTGTTTACATTTAGTCATGACTGAAAACACAGCTAAAAGATACAGCTCTTGCTCCTCTTAGACTAGACTGACAATGGTTGGTTGCTGAATAAGCAGGAGAGAGTACGTAGGGGCAACCTACCCATCAAGTTACCTGGTGGGCACAATAGTGACTAGTGGAAGGCAGATTAAGAAGAACATGGACAAAACGCTCATTACATCTTTACTTTCCTTTACACCGTCTACATTTTTCACAGACTGCCCAAAATCTTTTGGCATGTGGGCCATATGTTGTGCAGGTCTGCTCTACTACCTGCCTAGAGATGTCCCTAGTAGTTAAGCAATAGAACGCGTATACTTTTTCTTCCTTTCTGTTTGTCTCATGTTTTGTTAAAAAATGGGCCCAAATTTTCTTCCTAGGTAGTTTCACCCCACCATTTTAATGCTTGTTGTACCTTGAACATGTTTAGTATTACAATATGCTTTGTAACTTGGGCCTTAGACTACATCTGTCAAGGTATGAGAGTAGTCCTACAGAATTCCATTTGATGGAAATTTGATCCAGTGTTTGCCCTTTTCTTTTTTCAGCACGCTTCATTCTTGGAATTTGGATCAACTTTCATAATTAGCTTTGAACCCAAATATATGGAACATAATAGGAAAGGAATCTTTTGTTTCTTAAATGAGCTCCTGGTCTCAGCATCTTGTTAACAACAGGAGATAGTTTGATAAATTAAAGTCATTTTGCCACTCAAGCAAGGTGACTTTGGGCATGTCACTTTATATGACGGGACTTCCTCATTTCCTCATGCCTGAAAATGAAGAGACTGAACTAAATGATTTCTAAAGTTCCATCTAGCGTAACATTCTGAGCCACTAGGTTTACGAGTATACTTTGTATCATAAAGGGGCGCATTTCTCATTCCACTCACTCTGTTTTTCAGTGGGGAGAATTGTTTTTCGGAAGCAAGTTTCCTACAGAAGATTGCATTTTATTAACTTATTCCAGAAATTTTGCCAAGACAAATTTAAAAAGTGAAGTCATAATTTGTACATGATTTTTTGGGAACCAGCATTTTTTTTGAAAAAGGCTTTGTTGCGTTAAAAAAAAAATGAAATGAAAGTCTAAGCTTGTTTAATTTACCTCTCTTGATTGGTATGATCATACTCTTTGGCTGTTCTTGGTTAAATATTTAAGAAAAAAGATTTCTATGTCTATGGAAGATATTACTCAGTGGTGTATATGTTTATTTGAAAAGAGAAAAACTTCTGCCCCCATTTAGGAATGAAATTAAGATGACAGATTTATAGTTAATATATAGTTTTTTAGGCCAAGTCATCTTTAATTTATACTGTTTGATCTTGGAGGACCTAATGCCTGTGGTAAAGATGTTGTTTGCCAAAACAAAAAGCAGCAGGAGGTGGAGACCACAAAATACACAATTTTCTCCTTCATGCTTTTTTTTTTTTAAAGCTAATTCTTTTAAACAAGACATTTTTGTTGGGATCCCAACTCCTGCATTTTGAGTTGCAGGAAAGAACCCTTTCCACTCAATTCGTGAACAAGCACAGGTTTAAGCCTGGCAGGAACAACCACCCCATTTGTACTGTGGTTTCAATTACAGTAAAATCAGCCTGGATGAGACTCAGGAACATGCTTTAATATTTCCCAGATCCTAATAGCTGAGGATCCAGCAGCCTACGGTACTTGGGTTTTCAGGAAAAGCAACAGATGACCAAAGTATCTACTGGGCTACAGCAACAAGTTGGCTTGCAGCTCATATTCTGAAAGCAGACTCATCCAGAAACCTGGGGAGAAAACGATGGGGAGTCATTATTTATTTCAAAACAAATGAATGGGAAAGCAAACCTTCTGGCAAGTTGTTACATTTGTAATGGAAAACGCACAAGCTCATTAAACCAGGTTCTTAATTTCTCTCCCATATAGCAGGACTCTGTGTATGCATGGGTTTGAGAATATGTGCTGTCTATATTACTTTAATATTGGGAAAGTTCCATGATTTTATTTGTGTAGGTGTTCCTTTAATTCTGTAAAATTTATTTCATTTCATTTCAGTTCAATTCAATAAGCATTTATTAACCATGATGCTAAATGCTAGGTAATTCAGAGATGAAAAATGGCCTAGTCAGTGATGTTGAGGAATTTACAATGTAATCATTCAACTTACAACCCATTTGTTCTATACTTAGTTTCATGAGATGCTGTGCCCTCAAAATTCATTGCTTACATCCCCAAGCTTCTGGTGATGAGCCTCTTGGGCACTTAGCTAATTTGGTTCTCAGATGGCGAGCAAATGGTGGGTTGCTGGTCTCTACTGCAAATTTATATTTTGACAGAACCTTCTTGGACTTGCACTCTGATGGAATTGCCTCTGAGAATCCATGATCATCCCCACGTTCAGCTAGGGTGGCACCTGAGGAAGAATTTAGTAAAAGGATATAGATCTATATATTTATAAATACATGCAAACACATCGTCCCAAATGGAAGAGGGAATCTGGATTTACATAGCCTGTCCTATGCTTCATAGTGCTTACCCCCAAGTAAAAAAGGTTGCCCCTCACTCTCAAATAGAATTGGAGATCTTGATCTGGAAGGTACCTCAAAAGCCATCCTTTGAGCAGGCAGCTAGGTTGTGCAGTGGACAGAGTGCTCGGCTTGGAGTCAGGAAGATCAAAGTTTAAATGCAACCTCGCATACTTACTGTGTGACCCCAAATAAGTCACTTACTTCTGTTTACTTTTCATCTGTAAAATGGGAATAATAACAGCACTTACCTTGCAGTATTGTTGCATGGATCAAATGAGATAATACCTGTAGAAGTGCTTATCACAGTGCCTGGCACATAGTAGGTGTTATAAAAATGCTTATTCCTTTCCCTCTCTCCCTCCTTTCCCTATCTATCCAAAGCCTTTGTTGTATGGTTGAAAAAAGAGGGCCAGGATGGTTTTTAGAATTATTAATCTAGAGCTAGAAGGTATGTTAGTATCTTGTTCAACCCTCTCATTTTACAGATGAAAAAATTGAGACCCGGAGAAATTAAGTGTCTTGCCCAAAGTCACAAAGGTCGAAAATATGAGAGGTAGGCTATGAACCCAAATCCTCTGATTCCAGACTCAGTGAGCTCTCCACTCTACTCTACTTCCACTTTTGGTGAGGGTAAGCTTTTGCTACTCTAAGATTTTTGATCATTTTTAAAAGCCCATGGTATTGTAACTTCAAAGTTTATGATTAATCTTTTGCAAATGAGGTATTCAATTCATTGAGATGCTTCTGAAACTCAAATTCAGAGCCAGAGATTGCAAATACAGCTATGAATTAATCTTGCTGGGCTTCAGTTTCTTCATCTGAAAAAAATGAAAACTTTGAACTAGATAACCTTAAGGCCCTTTTGAAGCGCCCACCTATGATCTCAATAGTCTGAAGGCCAATTCCAATTTTTAAAAAGCAAGATTCAGAAGGCTTTCATGACTGCCAGATGAATGATGGCAGAGCCATTGAATTTGTGAAACTAGCTCCCTCGAATGTGGCCACAAATAAAAAACTAAGCCCAGCTGGGCTGTTCTCAGGCATTATTACCCTGACTCAATATGGAGCCAGTAAGGAAATCATTCTTGGAACGAGGTCGTTTTTCAGATTTTTTGTTTGTTTTTCTACAATGACTTGACAATTTTGGTCGCTATGTCTCTCTGCTATAGCTTTGTCACTGTCTCCATGACAGTGATGGCCAAACCAGTGTGTCCTTTCTGCTGCCCTAAGAGCTTGGCTGACATCCATATTGGGTGTTATGTAGAAGGCAAAAGTTTTTCTTGGACATTTTGATTTAGCCTTGGATGTTTTCATCTCTGTAGAGGTTATGCTTCTTTGTCAAGATAGCAATTGAATTTGCTTAGGCGGTTTCATTGTGACTCAAGTTCCATCCAAGACAGGGTTCAAGAATTGTCCAAAAGCATTGTTATTGTTGTTTCTCCTTCATTCTCAAAGAGGACTAATGACATCAGGAAGGTGATGTCTTGACTTGCAAGCGAATTGGATTTAAGTGAGGCAGGGTGATGAAAAGTCACGAGTTCCACTTTCTCCTCCAGAGCCCTCTAGGTACAGTGACAAGACATAGATCAGGATGGCTAGGTTGCAGTGGGAGACCTTGTGCTTTTTAAGTTAAGGTCTTTCTCAGGCATCAGTTTGTCTCAGGTAACACTCATTCAATAATTAAGGCTATGTAAGAAATGAGGCAAAAAAAAGAAGAAAAAAAAAGGCTTTTTTTACCTACTTAAAAAAAAAAAAGTCAATCCAGGAGGGTAAGACCCTTAGGGTTCTGGCCAGAACAGAAACTGTTGCTATTTACACTCATTCTTAGCCAACCAAACCCAAATAATGATCAACTCAGATTTGAGTTGGGGGCCCATTATTGGCCAATCAGTGAGAGCCTAAGTGATTTGGCTCCATATAAATCTCAATGGCTTTATCTATGCCTGGTTTCCAGAGCTCCATTTCAAGAAATTTATATTCCTTGTAAGGTCTTTCCAAGGTCTCAGTTTGTCTGAGACAACATTCATTCAGTGATTTAAATCTGGGTAAGAAATGAAGCAAAAGATGATCTCCTTTGCCTATTAAAAAAAAATCAATTTGGGAGAGAAAGACCCTCAGGGTTTCTGGCCAGAAAAGACTTGCTATTTATACTCACTCTGAGTCATCAACAGCCAAACAATGACCAACATAGGGTTCGGCTGGGACTTGTTATTGGCCAGTCAGTGAGAGTCAAAGTGATTTGGGTTTAAGGCATGGTTAAGTAGCTCCATTTGAATCTGAATGGGCTTTATCAAAGCCTGATTTAATAGACCTCTGTTTCTACAAATTTATATTCCTTTGGGGAGAGCACCCACAAGTAAGTGTATGGTTCCTAATGTGAAGGGAAGAAAGGAGTATGATGAACTACTGTAGGAGGTAGTGAGTTCCTAATCACTAGAGGTCTTCAAATAGCCACTGGATGAACAATTACTGGGCATATTATAGAAGAGAGTCCTGATTGGGTATGGGTTGGACTAGATGATCTCAGAGGTTTCTTTGAATTCTGAGATTCTGTGATATCTCATTTTTCATTCTTGTAATGAATAACTGGTTTTCCCCATCCCCATTTATTTTTCCACCTAGAAAAAAGAAATTAAGTGAAGATTCAAAAGTATCTTTTCCATGAATAGATTTATAGAATCTTAACACTGGAAGAGAACTTTAGATCTCATCTTATTCAATCCCCTTGTTTTACAGATGAGGAAACTGAGGTCCAGAGAGTTTAAATGACTTGCTCAAAGTCACACAGCAAACTAGTTGCGGAAGTATGAAAAGAAAGTTGCTCTCCCAACTTCTAGTCCTGTGTTCTATCTATACCATACAGGTTTCCCATAGCAAATCAGAAGTAAAGATACTTCCCCACCCCACCAAAAAAAAGTTCTTATGATCCTACATCCCAACTAATTTTAAATTTTAAATGGAGCTAAAATTCATTATCAATACTATCACATACTCTTTTCTAAGTGTTAAACTCTATGCATTGGTTTCCTGAGCTCAAAAATTATATTAAACAAAAATAAGCCATACTCTCTCAACTCTCAAAATCTAAATAGTATTCCCAATAAACTACATGTAGTTTACTGGCTCAATGACCATTACTTTGTTATCTTGCAAAATTACAAAGCTCAGAACTAGATCTATTAATAGGTTTGTGTTTCTAACAATAATGAAATAGAATACTTCAAAAGGTAGAGGAACCAATAAGGGAAAAATGACCAGACCACTAGGAGGGAGTGATGACTCCATCTTAGTATTTTTAACAGAGGAGAAGGAAGCAAATCTAACATGTACCCTAGATTTGTTGATAATACTTTTCAAAGTGTTCAGAAAAATATAGGTAGAATCCCATGGTCTCAGATTCTATAAAGAAAGTTAACCCAGCATATATGGGATAACTCTCAGGAACGATATGCTGAAGACCCCAACGGAATAAATTCTGATGGGGAGGAAAAGGGAGTTGTTAAAGAGAATGATATGGATGCACAGGGAACACATAGACCAACTTGGATTTTAAAAAGACATACAGTAATTGATATCATATCGTTTACCTTCTCAAGAGGTGGGGGAGGGGCAAAAGGGAGGGAGATTTTGGAACTCATAATATTTTAAATGAATGTTAACTTTTTTAAACATGTAATTGGGAAATATTTAATGAAATAAAATATTTTTTAAAAGAGACATACAGAGACAAAAGCAAAAGCAGGTCATGAAGGATGGATAAAATGCATTTCTTTGGAGGAATTGTCTCAGGAGTACTTATCTCAGAATGAGTTGTGGTTGTCAAAGAAAACTAAGAACAACAAACAGGTGATTTTTAAAAGCTAAATTGGGAAAACAGGATGATAAAGGATGGGATAAGACCACTCCTTGGGGAGTGTTGGGTGATGATAATAGTTAATGGAGACAAGGTAATCCTGGCCAACATTTATTTTGCCCTTCCTTCCTTCCTTCCTTCCTTCCTTCCTTCTTTTCTGGCAATTGGGGTTAAATGACTTGCCCAGGGTCACACAACTAGTAAGTATCAAGTGTTTGGTCTGAGGCCAGATTTGAACTCAGGTCCTCCTGACTCCAGGCCCAGTGCTCTATCTACTGCACCACCTAGCTGCCCCTTGTTTCTTTTTTCTGCCAAAGAGAATGATTTTTGGATTGGAAAGGGCAGGATAAAAATGGTTAATTAGGGCACCAAAACACAAAATAAGTAGAAAGATAAGAAGAGAACTCCTAGCTGCCCTCGATAATTTCAAGTCACCAGATCTAGATCCTGAAGGTTCAGGGTACCAAAAGATATTTGATTGCTGACCCACTGTTTGAGAGATCATGAAAAACAGGAGAGTTGTTATAGGACTGGAGAAGGACAAATGTCCTGATTTTCCAAAAGGGAAGAGAACGGAGCCATGAAATCTAGAAAAATGAGCTTAAATTCCATTCCTGGCAAAATTCTAGGAATATTATTAAAGGGATATTAAGTGAAAAACTAGAAAAAGGAATGGAGATTGCAAAGAAATAGCATATTTTTCACTGAGAATGGGTCATTTCAAACTAACCTCTGGAAGGAAGGGAACAAAAATTCTTTAAATGCTTACTCTGTGCCAGGCACTGTGCTAAGTGCTTTACTACTACTACTACTACTACTACTACTACTACTACTACTACTACTA
>NW_020948739.1:554114-582803 GCF_900497805.2 Vombatus ursinus
TACTACTACTACTACTACTACTACTACTACTACTACTACTACTACTACTATTACTACTACTACTACTACTACTACCACCACCACCACCACCACTATTACTACTATGACTACAATTACGATTATGACTACTAGCTAATGCTTATATAGCACTTACTATGTGCCAGACTCTATGCTAAGTACCTTACAATTATTATCTCTTTTGATTCTCATAATAACCCTGGGATGTAGGTGCTATTATTATCCCCATTTTACAGATATGAAAATGGAGGTTAAGTGACCTACCCAGAGTCATGCAGCTAGTAAATGTCTGATGTCAGATTTGAATGCTGGCCTTTCTAACACTAGATATTCTATTCACCATACCACCTATCTATCTTTGAGCACTGTAAATAGTTAAGACCCTGAGGAATTTCAGAGTTTAAGTTTGAAAATGGGAAGGTTGCTAGCTAGAATCTGCTTATGAAGTAGAGTATTGTCAGAGTGAAAGGAAGAGGGAATTTGTAACCCTGTCCTATAGCTGAGGGGGAGAAGGAAACTACGCTTTCCCTTCCTGACATAAACAAAGGCTTCTTTTTGCTTTTTGTCAGTGGTTCTCTTAGCTCCAAGTCACGTTACACTGTATTGACTATCAGTGTAAGAGAATTGTTTTTAAAAAATTCCTAAATCTAGATGACATGAAATAAGAGATGAAGCTGAAGATTTAATAAAACATTAAGATCTTGAAAAGTTGAAGGCTGTGAGGTCTTCAGAGGAAAGACAGGTGAAAATCTTCACTTAATTCAAACTTGGAAGAACTGAAAACTTACCAGTCCCTAGAAGTATCTCTGCATATAGCTGCACAAAACCCCTGAAGTCTGGAACAGTGCACCCTCCACCCTGGAAGCAGAGCCCCACTTTAACAAAGAGTCAAAAGTCAGAGATAGACTGGAAAAATGAGCAAACAACAACAACAAAATTTCTGACCATAGAAAGTTACTATGGTGACAAGGAAGATCAAAACACACACTCAGAAGAAGGTAACAAAGTCAAATCTCCAACATACAAAGCTTCCAAGAAAAATATGAATTGGTCTCAGGCCATAGAAGAGGTCAAAAAAGATTTTGAAAATCAAGTAAGAGAGGTAGAGGAAAAATTGGGAAGAGAAATGAGAGTGATGCAGAAAAATCATGAAAAATGAGTCAACAGCTTGGTAAAAGAGACACCAAAAATACTGAAGAAAATAACACCTTAAAAAGCAGAATAGGTCAAATGGTGAAAGAGGTACAAAAAGCCAGTGAGGAGAAGAATGCCTTGAAAAGCAGAATGGGCCAGATGGAAAAAGAGGCACAAAAATTCACTGAAAAAAAAAACTTAAAAAGTAGAATTGGCCAAATGGAAAAGGATGTAAAAAAAGCTCATTGAAGAAAATAATTCCTTAAAAATTAGAATTGAACAAATGGAAGCTAATGATTTTATGAGAAATCAAGAAACAACAAAACAAAACCAAAAGAATAAAAAAAAAAACAGAAGACAACATGAAATTTCTCATTGGAAAAACAACTGACCAGGAAAATAGATCCAGGAGAGAGAATTTTAAAATTATTGGACTACCTGAAAGCTATGATCAAAAAAAGAGCCTATACATCATCTTTCAAGAAATACCTAGGAAAACTGTCCCATATATTCTAGAACCAGAGGGTATAATAGAAATAGAAGGAATCCACTGATTACTTCCTGAAAGAGATCCAAAAAAGAAAACTGCCAGGAATATTATAGCCAAATTCCAGAGCTCCCAGGTCAAGGAGGGAATATTGAAGGCAGCCAGAAAGAAACAATTCAAGTATTGTGGAGCCACAGTCAGGATAACATAAGAATTAGCAGCTTCTACATTAAAGGATCAAAGGGTTTGGAATATGATATTCTGGAGGGCAAAGGAGCTAGCTTACTATCAAGGATCACCTACCCAGAAAATCTGAGTATAATCCTTCAGGGGAAATATGGAAATTCAATGAAATAGAGGACTTTCAAGCCTGAAAAGACCAGAGCTGGATAGAAAATATGACTTTCAAATAAAAGACTAAAGAGAAGCATAAAAAGGTAAACAGGAAAGGGAAGTCATAAGGGACTTAATAAGATTAAACTGTTTCCATTTCTACATGGAAAGATGATACTTATAACTCATAAAAATGTCATTATTAGGTCAGTTAGGAGTATATATATATACAGAGGGCATAGGTGTGAGTTGAGTGTGAAGGAATGATATCTAAAAATGGGTTAAGAAAGAGGAATACACTGGGAGAAAGGAAAGGGTGGGGTAGAATGGGGTAAATTATCTCATGTATAAAGGCAAGAAAAAGCTTTTGCAGTGGAGAGGAAGATGAGGAGATGGGGGGGAGAGTGAGTGAACCTTACTCTCATTAGAATTGGCTCAAAGAAAGAATAACATATACACTCAATTGGGTAAAGAAATCTATCTTACCCTATAGGAAAGTGGGAGGGGAAGGAGATAAGAGAAGGGAGTAGGGTGATAGAAAGGAGGGCAGATTGAGGGAGGTGGTAGTCAGAAGCAAAACACTTTTAAAGAGGGACAGGGTGAAAGGAGAGAGAGAATAGAATACATGGGTGAGGAGAATAGGTTGGAGGGAAATACATTTAGCAATCATAACTGTGAAAAAAAATTTTGAAGGAAGTTTCTCAGATAAAGGCCTCATTTCTCAAATATATAGAGAACTGAGTCAAATTTATAAAAATAGGAGCCATACCCCAAATGATAAATGATCAAGAGATATGAACAATTTTCAGATGAAGTAATCAAAGCTATCTATAGCCATATGAGAAAATGCTCTAAATTGCTATTGATTGAAGGAATGCAAATTGAAACCATTCTGATGTACTTCCTCATGCCTATTAGATTGGTTAGTAGGACAGAAAAGGAGAATGACAAATGTTGGAGGAGGTGTGGGAAAAATGAGACATTAATGCATTGTTGGAGTTGTGAACTGATTCAACCATTGTTTAGAGCAATTTGGCAGGGCCACTGCTAGGTCTGTATCCAAAAAGACATTAAAAAAAAACCAAAAATACCTATATGTACAGAAATATTTATAGCAGCTCTCTTCTGGTGGCAGGGAATAGGAAATTAGGAGGATGCCCATCAATTGGGGAATGGCTGAACAAATCATGGTATGTGATTCTGATGGAATGCTATTGTGCACGATGAGCAGGATGCTCTCAGAAAAACCTGGAAAGACTTAAATGAGCTGATACAAAATGTAATGTACTGTGTACAAAGTAATTGCAATATTGTGTGATGATCAGCTATGAATGACTTAGCTATTCTCAGCAATATAATGATCATTGTTGTCATAAGACAACTCTGAAGAACTTATGATGAAAAAATGTTATCCATTCCCAGACAGGCAATTGATGGTATCTGAATACAGATTGAAGCATACTTTTTTTACTTGTTTTATTTTTCTTGAGCTTTTTTTTTTTTTTGGTCTGTGTTTTCTTTCACAACATGACTAATATGGAAATATGTTTTGCATGACTACACATGTATAACCTATATCGAATTGCCCTCTCAATGGGGGGTGGGTGTTGGGAGGGAGGAAGGGAGAGAATTTGGAACTCAAAGTTTTAAAAATGAATATTAAAAATTGTTTTTATGTGTAATTGGGGAAAATAAAATACTAAATAATTAAAAAAAGATTCTATTATAGAGGCTTGAGAAATACAGAAAAGGAGAGGCAAGAGAGACCCCCTAAAGATGGAGGTTACATCCACTAGGAGATTATTTGGATAGTGTTGGAATTGGAGTCAAGAAGACATGAGTTTGAATCCTTCCTTAGAAACTAACTAGTTGTGTGATGTAGGGTAAGTCATTCAATCTCTCGCTCTCTGCCTCAGTTTCTTCATTTATTAAATGGGGATGAGAAAAGCACCCATCTCACAGTTGGTATTGTGAGAGTTAAATGGGGGCAATGTGTAAAGGGCTTCACAAAACTTAAAGCACTACTAGCTATTATGTGGGAAATATCTGGTCTTCTATTTGGTCCCCACAAGTCCAAGCCAATGAAAACACAAGTTGGATTAAATGAGAAACAGAAAGTTTGTGCATTTGTTAATATATTCTTTTCTCCAGAACAGGAAAGCAATGGGGCCAGATAACTATAATTATCAGCTCAAATACTTTTTATTGCTAATCTTGAATTCCCAAGACTTTCTGTAGGACACCCCTCTGGGTCACCACCAGATCCCTCCACCCACCCTACATTGTGCTTTCCCTCTGAGATTACCTCCCACTTAAAAAATATTTTTATCTATTATATGTACATTATTTTGCATGTTTGAATGTGAGCTTTTTGAGGTTTTACTTTTCTTTGTCTCTTTAGTGCTTACTGCAATGCCTGGCACATAATACGTGTTTAATAAATGCTCATGACTGATTGATTCCACCTTTCTTAACAGAAGGCATCACTCTAATATTTATGTTTTCCTTATTGATAATTGCAACATCTTTGATTCAGTTCGACACTCATGGCTTATTCAAGTATAGTGAGAATACTACAGTATTTGATGTCCAAATGGAAAACTATTCTCTATTTAAAATGTGCCATTAATTAATCACTGTCAAGAAGAATTATTTAAAAATATTGTGTATTTCAGGGAGACAATTTTAAACTGATTATGGTTTTTAATAGCCTTAAGTCCACTATCAGATCTCCTAAATAGAGCTAGCTATGGTTTCCAAATTAAAAAGGGAGTTAAACTAAACCATCTTATTAATCACTTGATGTATGTGGATGATATCAAGCTATCTGGCTTCATCAAAAACATATTCAGCAGTTACTTCATCTTGTATATCTTTTACAAAAGGTAATTTGGACTTGATAAACTTAAAATTCTTAACTTATGACAAAGAAAGATAGAGACTGAAGACTTAAAGGTTGGATTTGGAGGTAACATTGAACCAATGGATAAAGATTATACCTACAAATACCTTGATCTTCTCTAGGCCAGACACATTGAACATAAAGATATCAAGTAGAAGGCTATGACTAAATAAGATGAGGCTTATTGGCACCATGAAATAAAAGCTACCTGGGAATAATACACTTAAAGCAATTAATATAAATATAATACCAGTTTTAACATACACAATTTTGGAATTATAAAATGGACTTTAAAAGATTTAGAAAATATTCTAACAAAATCCCTTAAAATATTAATGAAACAGAGGGCTCATGACCCTAGAAAGAAGGTATAGAAAGGTTAATCTTTCCTAGCCAAGAAGGAGGAAGGAGGAATAAGATGGATAGATGTTCTTTGAACACATGATGAACAGGTCAAAAAAGCTATAGAGATACTCTTTTTTGGGGAAAAAAAGCAGACATCATTTCCCTGAATAGTAGTCAAGGCTGGTAACAGATATACACCATTGGATTTGTTGAATGTAACTGAAAGTGATTTACTTCCAGATGAAGCCTATAAAATGGCTAAGATCCAAGAATAGAATCAAAAGGTCTTTGATGGGCAATATTCACATGAATTTAGTTAACTATATATCGACAAAGAAACATCAAATAAATGTCCAAGTCATGTGGATCTGTTTATGGAAATGGAAGGGTTTATTATGACATTCAGAACTAGGTCACTGGCACCAGAAATTACAGAAGGGTTAGCCTAAAGGAGCCAGGACTTAGTGATCGATATAGACGGTGGTGGAAACTGAGCAACACATCATTACAGGCTGTAAAAATTTAGCACCTACCAAATTCCTTGCAAGACATAACTTAGTGGCTAGAATTCTACTTCTGAAACTTTTTTTTCTTTCGTGGACTGACAGACGACAAATCCCTTTACTACCATAATAGATCTCAAAATATTTCTGGAGGATACACCCAGGCTATATCAGAACTGGACTACTATTACAGACAGAACTTGACCACAACTGCTTGGATGTAATTTTGACACAAACACTTGAAAACACCGTTTTCTGGTAGAGACAACTCTACAACATCTTATAATCTCTAAGCTACCTGGAATATAGATACCTAACAGAGAATATCAAACAATAATGGAACAGAGTGGGGCACATCCCATCCTTGTCATTTTGTCTGCTACTGAGGATGCTTTCCCTCTGAGGATGCTTTCAATGATCCCGTAGAGCAGTAATGTCAAACTCAGATAAAAGTGGATCCCTGATGACTATGTACTGACTTAGAAAACAGCAACTTAAACATCATATATGTCTTATTGTGTTTTTATTAAATATTTTCCCATTACATTTTAATCTGTTTCTGGGGGCAATGGGGAGTTTTGTGGGTAGCTGGTCCTTGGGCAATTTGATATCTCTGATATAGAGGATGACCTTAGGTCTTAATATTTTTATTCACTTATGAAAGGGAGTTATTTTATCCACCTGTGTAACAGCCCATAGAACAGGAAATATAAGAGAACAGTAGCAGGAGAGCAACTTGCCCCAGGGCCCTTTCGATCTGAATCTTATAAAAAAAATATGAGAAGCACCAGCTAATGATGATGATAGTCAGCAATCACTTACACTGGATTTTATTATTATAAATCTTTACATACATTTGATCTTCATAATAACCTAGTAAGGTAGGTGGGGTAGTAAGTGTTATCATATCCATTATATGGATGAGAAAACTGAGGCTTAGAGAGTGTAACTGTCTTGTCCTAGATGGCTCAGTGCTGGGCTTGAATCAGGAAGACCCCAATTCAAATATGGCCTCAGGTACTTACTAGCTTTGTGACTCTGGGCAAGTCACTTAACCCTGTCCATTTCAGTTTCCCCAACTGTAAAATGGGATAATAATAGCATTTGTCTTTCCCAGGTAGCTGTAAGGATCAAATGTGATATTTGTAAAGTGCTTATTATAGGGCCTAGCACATAGTAGGTGCTATATAAATGTTATTGTTGTTGTTGCTGTTGACCAAAGACATGGCTGAAAAGTAGTGGATCCTGTAAGGTTAGGGATTGTAGTATTTTGTGATACAATGAATGAAGTCATAAGAAACAGGAGCATGAATAGATGCAAATATCATCAGGAAAGTATAAGTAGAATTAAAAAAAGTAAATAAAAGAGATAACTGGAGGGATTTATAAGTATAGACAGCAATAAAGAGCATTCCCGTGAATCAGTGAATCAACAAGCATTTACTATATCCTAGGCACTCTAATAAGTGTTAGGAATACAAAGAAAGGCAAAAAAAAGGCCCTGCTCCCAAGAAGCATACCTTTTTTTTTTGTCCCCACTATCATCCTTAATCTCTCTCTTAACTTCTGTCTCTTCCTATCTACTGGCTCTTTCCCTGCTATCTACAAATACATCTTTCCCACCCTAAAAAAAAAAATCTTTACTTGAACTAACCATTCCCACTAATCATCATTGTGTATCTCCCTTTTTTTATGACTAAACTTGAGAAAGCAGCCTATTATGCTGCCTCTACTTTCTCTCCTTTTCACTGTCTTCTAAACCTTCTGCAATCTGGTTCCCAACTTTATCATTCAACTGAAATACATACATTCTAATGGAGGCAACTATGAGTAAGCAACTGGGTAAATACGAGATATATATGGAATAAAAGGAAAGTAATTTGAAAGGGGAAGACACTAGCAGCCGAGAATAAGAGAAGATCAGGAAAAGCCTCATGTGTTGTTGTTGTTCAGTTGTGTCCAATTCTTAGTGACCCCATTTGATTTTATTTTTTGGCAAAGACACTGGAGTAGTTTACCATTCCTTTTCCAGTTCATTTTACAGATGAGGAAACTGAGGCAAACAGGGTTAAGTGACTTGCCCAGGGTCATGCAACTAGTAAGTGTCTGAGGCCAGATTTGAACACAGGAAAATGAGTCTTCATGAGTCCAGCCACAGCACTCTATCTACTGCACTACCTAACTGCCCCAATTTTTACCTCTGGGGATTAACAAGCTCAGTCAAATTCCTCTTCAAATATGAAATCCTTCAAAAACTTAAAGATCCTACTCTGGTTGGTCATATTCTCTTTTGGATTCTGATTCTGTTGACCAGTGTATTAACTCTTTCAATGTACATACACTTGATAAGCTTACCATCTATGCTTTCAAGTTATTCATTAAAAAAAATTGAACAGAACAGAGTCAAGAACAAATTCTGGTGGTACCTCCACTAGTCACTTCTCTGAAAGTAATGCCTTTGATCATCTAGAATTTTAATCTAACTAGCATTTGCTGTGTGCCTACTCTGTGTGAGGCACCAGCCTAGGAGAAAGACAATCCTTAACTTCAAAGAGCTTCCATTCTAGTGGAAAGACATAGGATGTAAATAGCTGTTCTGATTGTTCCAAATCCACCTCTGTGTGCCATCTTGCATTCCACATCTCTTCATTATGCCTAGGAGGATATGAAGGAAGACTTCTTCAAATTCATTCTTTTTCTCCAAGGCAGTCAATCTTTCCTGTACCCAGGCTGGTGAGTATGTGGATCCTGGAATGGTTGTAATATTATTTTCCCCCATTACTAGATTTACTTGGTAAATTTCACTGGCTTAGAGCAGGCAACCCATGCCCAATAGGACAAATAGTCATTACACTTTCCATAATTTACCCTAAGGTACTTTCCATTCATACCTAATCTGGTTTATTTTTTTCCCCTAGTGGTTCACATATATTTTTATTGAGTTCTCTTTCCCCCTTGCCTTATCTCTCCCCCTTCCCTTAAGTTGAATGTCTTTTTCATTCCATGTCTGGATTTTTTTTTTTCTGGGAAAATCAAGACCAGTCCTTTTGGCATGTAACCCTTTAAGACTGAAGAATTCTGATCAACTTAATCAATCATGATTCCAGAGGACTGTGCCTGGTGCTGTGCTAAATGCTAGGGATACAAAAAAAATAGGCAAAAATGTCCAGTCCCTGCCCATAAGGAGCTCATATTCTAACGAGAGAGGTGAATATGAAAATGACTAGGTACATATAAGCTATATAGTTGTTCATCCTTTGTTTTCAAAGAGGACCAATGACATTGTGGGGTGATGACTTGTGCACGAATTGGATTTAAGTGAAGCAGAGTTACACAAAATCATCAGTCTCAGGCTCTCTTCCAGAGTCATTGAAGTCCAGTGACAGGATAACAGTCAAGGCAACTGGAGTTGGCCTGAGATGTAGTGTATGACCTTGGTGTCTTCAATTTATGACCAAGCTGTAAGTGCTCCATAGCATCTACTTCAGCCATCTTCATGGCCTTTGGACAAGTTGTTTTCATCTGCCCAATTCACCAGGGGAAGTCTTCACATGCTTGGGGCAGAAATTCCCTAACATACTGATGGATTTCATGTCCATCAGTTACCCTAAACCTAGTTTAACCTGTCTGCCAAGATGGTTTTACTGGAGTGTGGCTGCTGCACATGCTACAACTTCTTGGAGCCATGGGTGAGAATTGGGTGAATCAAGTGGACACAAAATGTGGATGAGCAGCCCTAAAAGGGATCAGCAAACCCTCATACCAGAGGTGCTAGTCCTCCTGAATACCCCATACACCCCATATAGAAAGCAATCTCAAAAGAAAGACATGGGATGGGGGGGATATTGGCAGAGGAGAGGGAGTGAGGCCAGGAAAAAATCTATAGAAGAAAGTAAGATTTGAGTTGAGTCTTGAAGGGAGAGGCCAGGGAAGCTAGGAGGCAGAGAGAAGAAGGGAGAACATTTCAGGTATATAAGAAATATAACATAGACAATATATACAGAACATATGGAAGGTAATTTCAGAGGAAGGCATTTGTAGCTCTAAATCCTGTGATCAGATACTTTCTGGTGCCCTCTTTCTTGTATATTAGTTATAAGATATATTAAATATTAATAACATATGCACATAGGTAGATATATATAGGTATAGATATAGATATATAGTACTTACCAAGTGCTCAATAAATGCTTATTAATTGATTGGAAGGGTATTAGAAATTGCCCAGTTTTATTCTCCCATTCTATAGACAAGGAAGCTGAAATCCCCCTGCCCAGGTGAAATGGCAAACCCTGGTTCTGTGTTTTTTTGTTGTTTTTTTTAAGGCAATTGGGGTTAAGTGACTTGCCCAAGGTCACACGGCTAGTACATGTCAAGTGTTTGGTCTGAGGCTGGATTTGAACTCAGGTCCTCCTGACTTCAGGGCCGGTGCTCTATCCACTGTGCCACCTAGTTGCCCCCAAACCCTGGTTTCTGATGCCAAATCCAGGGCTCTTGCCATGACACAAGATCAGCCACACTCTTTTTTTGCAAGACAACTTTCCAGTCTTCTCTATTTGCTATCTTTTCCCTCTTCCTTTACTGTCATGTCCCATTTCCCTTTTGCATCTTTTTCTCTTCCAAAGGTGGAGGCCAAGAATGCTCCCTGGCCCAGCCTCCACTTTTACATCTGCAATGACATTGTATTTCCTTTGGTCTCCCACTTTATGGTTTTGTACTTTGTTTTGTTAACTCTTGCTCCAGGATTTCTGGCAAACTATTTCTTTTTAGTGCTTGGGCCTCTTGTTTTGTTATTGCCAGGGTGACTTCATCTGCATAGGCTGTAACTGGGTTCCCTTTTCCATCTTTACCCTCCACTTCTCTGAAACTGGATATGTATTTTCTTAGGAAAGAGTCTATGGGCCAAACATACAATAAGGAACTACAGAGACAGCCTTGCCTGACTTTCCATGTCACTTGATTTTTGTTACCCATCTACCCATTCTGTTCAGGGATGTGGGTCCCATTTTTATATAACGAATGACCTCAAGTATTTCAATAGCTGATTCAGCCACTATATTTTCATTTGTTCTTAAAGAGAAAAACTTGTTTTTTTTTCCATAGTTCCAAACTTTAAAAAGGATGATAATAGCTCATGTTAAAATGTTTTATTGCTGTATAAATTTACAGACTACCTTCCCCACAACAGCCTTATGAGATCAGCTGTGAAAACATTATCATCTCCATTTTACAGGCAAACAAAGTGAAGATAAGAGAGGTAAAGGGACTTGCCCAAGGTCATGAAGAAAGTCAAACTTATAGTAGGCTATCACTGAAAGAAGAAAGATTAGATGTGATTTTAATACAAGAAATAGAACTGAATGGGAGAAAGGAATTTTCAAGTACACAAAGCGGATGGGCACTGCAGGGTTAGATTTTTACTTAGCTTCCAGGGTTGCGTGACTACTAAGTTTCAGAACTGGGACTCAAATCAGGAATCTTGACTCTAAGGTCAGCACTTTCTTTCCAGTCTTCTCATGAGAGCCAGATCCAGAAGCTAATGATGGGGAAGGTAGGCTACAATTTAGGGTGTAATATAGGGGGATACGTGACTCATTAAAATATTATTTTATATACATGCACATGTTTTTAAGGCCTGAAAATTATACTTTTTGTGATGCAGAAATATTGATGGCATGAGGTAGTGTTATATAGTAGAAAGAGAAGGGGATTTGGAGTCTGAACAATGGTTTTCAATCTAGACTCTGCCACTTAACTAGCTGCATGCCTGTGAACATGTCACACTTTGAGCCTCAGTTTCTCTATTTGTAAAATCAGGACAGTAACACTTGCTCTACAGAAGTCCCAGGACAGGAAATTAGTAAACCTTAAAGTACTCTAGAAATGTTCAAAAACAAAGGTATCATGTTATGATGGTGAAATCTCAAAACTCCTGTGGTTGGTTGATAAGTCACATGGGGGCACAACTTTCTAATCCAGGTCTTATATCTTTTGATGGTCTACTTTGTGTGTTAAATAAAAAATTTCCCCTTCAGTGCCCATTCCCTTGGTGCACTTGAAAATTCTGCTTTCCTATTCAGTTTTATTTCTTGAATCAAAATTATATATAATATCTCTTCTTTCAGAACCTAGCAGGCTACATCTTTAACCCTCTATGTGTTTTTTAAGTTATCTTCGCATACATGTTCCTAATTTAAGCTTTGCTTTTCTTATTTTTGGGTGATATTTAGTCCTGTCTCAATATCTATTATTTCACATACATATAGTTTTGCTTGGATTGAGATTCAACCTATAGCAAGCTCCTCTTATTTTTTTTTGGAGTTGCCAGCTGGTGCTATGGACAACATCTGACCCTATTCAGTGGTGTGAGAGACATGCTCAGACCTGTGCTTTGGGAAAATCACATTAGTGATTTAGTTTGATTGGAGGATAGATTGGAGTGGGGAGAGATGGGAGGCAGGCAGACCCACCAGTAGGCTATGGAGCTACTCCAGACATGAGATGATGAAGGCCTGTACCAGAGTGGTGGTAGTGTCAGAGAAGAGAAAGGGATATATTGGAGAGATGTTACAGAGGTGAAATTGACAGGCCTTGGCAACAGATTGGATATGGGAAGTGAATGATAGTGAAAAATTCAGGATAATACCTAGGTTGTGAGCATGGGGGACTGGGAGAATAGAGTTGCCCTCTATAATAATAGGTTAGATAGGAAGGACGGAGGATTTGTGAGGAAACATAGTGAGTTCAGTTTGGGGCATGTTGAGTTTAAGATATCTACTGGATATCCAGTTCAAGATGTCTGAAAGGCAGTTGGAGATGCAAGACTGGAGATCAGCAGAGAGGTTAGGGCAGAAAAGATTGATGAATTGTTAGCATAGAGATGGTAGTTAAATCCCCTGGAGCTGATGAGATCACCAAGTGAGATAGCATAGATGGAGAAGAAAAGAGGGTCCCCAGACAGAATCCTGTGGGACATCTATGATTGGAGGGTTTGATCTTGAAGAGGATCTAGCAAAGGAGATAAAGAAGGAGCAGTCAGATAGGTAAGAGGAGAATCAGGAGAGAGTAGGGTCCTGAAAATCTAGAGAGAAGAGGATTTCAAAGAGAAGAGAGTGATCAACAGTGCCAAAGGCTACACTGAGGTCAAGGAGAATAAGGATTGAGAAAAGGCCATTGGATTTGGCAATTAAGAGATCGCTGGTAACTCTGGAGAGAACAATTTCAGTGGAATGACATGGTCAGAACCTGTAAGAGTTTAATGCTAAGCATCAATTTGTTTCATTTCCCTTTTTTTCTGGGCACTTAGAATGAACTAACGAATGAAAGAATGTATGAATGAAAAACATTTCATTAAGCACTCATTATGTACAATGTGTTAAGTGTACAAATAGGAAAAAAGAAGACAGTAACTTCTGTAAAGGAGCTAACATTCTAATGGAGACACATATATAGGAGGAGATTTCAGCTGCAAGTCAAATGGAGAGCCCCTGCGGTCTTTAGGATGCAGTGGCAAGGAAGATGATAATGCATCTTTTTATACATTTAAAAATGTTTTCTCCCAGAAAAAAAAAATTCACTTCTAATACTGAATGATTTGACAACACCAAGGACTCTGTTGACTTGCTAGGAAAAGGAATAAGCATTTATTGAGTACCTGCTCTGTGCCGGACACTGTGCTAAGCACTTTACAAATGTCTTATTTAATCTTCACAACAAGCCAGGGAAGTAGATACTGTTATTGTCCTCATTTTGCAGTTGAGGAAACAGAGGTTAAGTGCCTTACCCATGGTCACACAAGTAGTAAGTGTCTGAGGCTGGATTTGGACACAAATCTTTCTGACTCCAGGCCCTGTGGTATATTTATTGCACCATCTAGCTGCCTCTTACCTTCTGGCTCAAATATATCTCTATCTATATCTATATATCTATATCTATATCTATATGTACATATATAAAAAGAACAAAAGGAAACAAACATTAATTAAACACCTATTGTGTGCCAGGAACTATGCTAAATGTTTTACAAATGTTGTCTGCTTTGATCCTGCCAACATTACTTTTGTTTGAGATTTAAAGTCCCTCACAACCTGCCCGTTCCAACCTTTCTATCTTTTTACACTTTTCTCTCCTCTGTACATGCCACCATCCAATACCACCGGCCTACTTAGAGTTCTTCAATCATGACAGTCCATCATCCAACTCCATGACTTTTTGCTGACTGTCTCCCATGCCTTAGGATATTCTCCTTTCTCTTCATCTCTTGGCTTCCATCAAGATTCAGCTCAGATCTCACCTTCTCACAGGCAGTCTTTTTTTTTTTTTTTTTAATCTCCCCTGGTCCTCCATTGCTTTCTCTCTTCTATTTATATCGTATGTAGCTGTACAGTAATTTTCTTATTGTCTCCTCAGTTAGAATGTGAATACTTTTGAAGGTAGGACCAGTGGTATTTTTTCCCTTCCCTTTCTTTCCCCTAGGACTTAGCACAGTTTCTGCTGTATAGTAAGCGCTTAATAAATGCTTATTGACTGACTGATGGCAAGCATTTTCCAAGTCTTCAGTAGCTGTGGCAGCTGAGAAGGTGGGGCTTACAGCACCTGTAGAAGTTGTTGTCAGGCCCGACTGTGTCTTTCTTCCCCCTGTTATACATGTTCTTTGTCAGTGCATAGAAATGCTCTTTTTTAATCACAAAAGTCACATACAATTCTCTTTTTACAAGAGATACTACTGTCTTTGCCCTCCATACATATAAACTACATTGCTACATTTTTCTCGTGATCTCTTGAACCACATGTCGATAGTGTGTCTTTAAGATCATAAGATTTTTTAATTTTGTTAAGACCATAGCTACCCCAGAAGGACCCTAGAGGTCATTGAGTCTGACTCCTTCATTTTACACATGGGAAAACAGAGGACTATAGAGAAGTAAGTTGCTCAAAGTCATAAAAGTAGTAAGTAGTAAAAGCAAGATTTGAACTTAGATCCCCTGACCTAACACCAATGCTTTCTCTGATATACTATGCTCTTGATGAGGAAACTGAGGCAAAAAGAAGTGAAAACCCTTTTCTACCTGATTCTTGAGGGATTAATTTACCCTGGTCATGAAGTTTATTGCTTCCAAAATTTCAATCAAACAAAATGAGTGGCATTACAGATCATTTCCTTGGGGAACACAAAATATAGAATATATGTCCCTTCAAACCCAGTGGGTACATCAAAGAATAACAGAAAACTTATATACAAGTATGAAATCAATGTGAGCTCATCTTGTGGGAGATCTCTTGTATTCAACCTTACTCTGATGCTAGAGAGTATCATTAGTCAATTTTGTATCATCAATGACTTTCTGCCATTAAATATTGGTTTTAAATATTCCAGGCTGGGCCATCACCAGTTGTCTTGACTTTTGTCTTGCCACTGGACTCTGCTGACTCTGGAGGACAGAGTGAGGCTAATGACTCTGCTTAGGGCTCCGCCTCACTTAAATCCAAATCAGGGGCAAGTCAAGACATCACTCTCACGATGTCATTGGTCCCCTTCAGGAAGAAAGACCTAATAACAAACAAACAATAAATATTTCAGGATTAGTTATTGTTTCTGCTTGAATATTATCTTTCATATCAGTACCTGCTCATTGTTTCTTTTTTTGCCTGTCCTGAATTAGACATGGCACTTTCATGTGCCTGTCAGCTGCTGACATTATTATGTTCAGTTTTGTGAGACACATTTTGGGAAGCTCATTGAGAAGTTGCAGTACTTCCAGAGAAGGGCCATCAGGATGGTGAAGGCAATGGAAACCTTCACATAGAAGGATGCTTTTAAGGAAATGAGGATGTTTATCTTGAAGAGTAGAAGTCTTGGGGATGAATGGGATTTTTTTTTCTTACATACTTGAAGGTTTACCAGGGGAAATAGTAATTAGATTTATTCTGCTTTTCCAAAGGGACAGAACTAGTACCCCAGGGATGAAAGAAGTGGTATTCTGATAAACGTTTAACAACTGGCTTTCCAAAAAAAAAAAAAAAGATACATGCATACATACATACATACAAACTTTTGAGTTTACTCTGCATTATTAATGTTTTCTCATTTATTTTCTTAAGTCTAAAACAATCAATGAAACAATAAATTAAGCCTTAATTTGTAGGCACTTGTGAGTTCTGAGGTATACAGGCTCACTTGTGAGCCTGTTCAAGCTGGTTCTAGCACAGCCTTGGATGGAAATCACAAGAACACAGATATTTCATCTCAAAAGAAGGAAGAATGAATGAAAAAGCATATTAAGCACTTATTACAAGTCAATCAGTTAGTCAGTCAATAAGCGTTTATTATGTCAGACCCTATGCTAAGTACTGGAGATACAAATAGAGGCAAATACATGGTCCCTTTACTCAAGGAACATACATTCCTTGTCTAAAATCAAATTTTAATTTTTTCAATTATTAAAAATTTATTTTTCTCCCTCTACCCCTCCCCAATGGAAAAAAAAGAAAAAGAAAACTTGTGACAAATATCTGTACAGTTAAGTAAAAAAAAATTCCCATATTTGTCATGTCCAAAAACATGTGTCTCATTCTGTATATGTCCATGACCTTTCTGTTTGGAAACAGGTTGCATTTTTTCTCATAAGTCCTTTGGAATTATGGTTTGTCATTGCCATGATCAGAATTCTTAAGTCTTTCCAAATTATTCATTTTTTTAAATGTTGATGGCATAGTATAGATTGTTCTGGTTCTGTAAGGAGTTCATATTCTAATGGGGAAGACACTATGCAAAAAAAAAATTATGTAAGATATATATATGTATATACATGTATATGTAAGTTATACATGTATACATATGTGTATACACACATGTTATATATGTATACATATACATTCATATAGTAAATGGAAAGCATTCCCAGAGGAAAAGCAGTAGTAGTGGGAGGAACCAGAAAAAAACTTCCTACAGAAGGTTGGATCTGAAGGAAGTTTTGAACTGACTTCACATGGTGATATTGAGGGCTGACAGGTACTCTACTAGTCTGTTCATGATGTACAGAAAAAGTAAGGAAGTCTCCCAATGTAATTTTAGTAGGTCCAATATGACAAACTTTTGGTAGGACATGGACAAGAGTAATACAGAATGGGCAGGGATGGAAGAACCATGATCTGCATTGCTAGAGGTAACCCCTTACTTGATACGATCACAGATCCATTTCAGTCTTTGAGTACTTATGTGTTTCCTACTTTAAAGAGATCTCATTTTAAAGGACCAATATGGTCACCATACATCCTATCCAGTCAAGCTGAGCTTTAGGAGACAGAAGATAGTCAATGATCCTCTGCATGGAATACCAAGAAATGTGAGCAGGCCACTGCCTCTCTGTGTCAGAAACATCCAAGTGAAAGACCTTCCATTAAAACTGAAAAGAGAAAGAACTTAACAAAGAAACAAGTAGGTGGTAGAAATTGATGGTATCCAGTCACCATTCCAGAAATTGACCCTAATGAGGAAAGAGTAATTCCTGGCCTGAAGTCTCATTAATTTCAAACCCTAGGACTTTCCCCCATGGTCCATTGTAACACTGCCTGCCCCTTGAAAGCCCACCATCACACCCACATTAAATCTGCAACCAACCTGCTTTTATTATGTGCCACATATGTATGTAGCTTAAGATCTTAATGAGAGGGCAAAGGGACTTGGATCTATGACACCTGAATCTTACAGCTGTGTGGGAATAACCTGCAAAGTGAAAAATGATACTCCTTGTCCAAGTAACGCAGACATGACTGTGCAGTGTCCCGTAGGCACCCAACATTGAATTGGCAGTATGGCTGAGCCAGAAAGGCTCGACACACCTACATGTCAAAACAAACATGATATCCAGGAGAGGAAAATCAATGTTTCAGTTGTTTCTTTTCTTTCCCCTCCAAATCCCAAGCATCCAGCTAGATTTAATAATGCTTTAAAGCTATAGGAGAACAAAAATAAAAGTTTTTAAAGGGCCAGAAAAACTGTGGAGGGGCTTTCATGAGTTCTTTTCTTCTGTCATTCAGGGCTTCAAAGGACCATGTATGCCCCATTTAAGAAAACCAAAAGTTCTGTCTCACCCTATCCCATAACCCTCCCCCCAACTCATTCTTAAAAGCAAAGAAATTATGGTCTGATTATTCATAACACAAAAAGTCAGCCCCCCCCCCCTTGTAAAACAAAATGTACTGAAAGTTTACTTTGAACTAGCAGTATCTGCAAACCAACAAGAGACCTAAGGTATTGAGAGAGGATAAGCCAAGATAGTCCACGAGGTGCCTGAAGCCTGGCCCCTGGGACAGAAGAGAAAGAAAAAGATCAGTGGTTCAAAGGTAGATTTTGCCTTAAAATCTCCTCTCAAATCTCAATCCTTAAGTAGTGCTCAATAACCGCCTGAAGGCTTGGTGAGGCTTCTTCTAGAAACGAGTGGTGGGAGATCCCTTTCCCTTTCACTTCAAAGCAGGCTTGGTTATTCTCCATGACCTCAGGAGAATGATCTTTGAAGTCCCTTCTAGCCCAGAATCCTGATGCTATGATTCTCTTCATCTATAGCCTACTGTAGATGACTCTCCTTTTTGTTGTTGTCCAGTTATTTTAGTTGTGTCTGACTCTACGTGACCCCATTTGAGGTTTTCTTTGCAAAGACACTGGAGTGGTTTGCCATTTCCTTCCCCGGCTCATTTTACAGATGAGGAAACTGAGGCGAACAGGGTTAAGTGACTTGCTCAGGGTCACACAGGTAGTAAGTGTCTGAAGCTAGATTTGAACTCAGGACCTCCTGACTCCACCAGGTCCAGGGCTTTATACATTCAGTCACCTAGCTGTCCTCTCCAGTCAGCTTACTGAGAAGTAATGAAAAGCCTTTTGTCCAATTGTTGAGCCATTGTTGAGTGTGCATACAAAAAGCTTTGAAAGGATGAGCTCTTTAACTCTTTTTCATCTCCTCTCCTCTCCATCCCTCCCTCCCGCACCTGTTTTTTTTTTTTTTTTCTCTCTTTTATATTTATTCTTTCCTGATCTTAGAAGAGTGAGTATCAGGGACAGTACAGAACAGGTTGTGACCTCATGAGTTTTGAAAGATCAGAAGAACCTTCAAAGGTCACTTCCAGTAATTAGAATCAGTAGAAGTAGTTGCGGAGTTTGGTGAGGAGCCAGCCCTATATCCACTTTATACAGGCAAGCTATGTAGAAATCTTGCAGCCCAAGACATCATGTCCTATAAGCAGGGTAGTGAGTCGTCCATCATATGCTACACACAGAAGTGAAGTTGGTTGGAGGGGTGGGAAGTTTTTAAGTTTTTAACCCCTTTAAGGCTGAGCCCATTCTCTCCAGGAATTAAGGTATATGAAAGGAAGTATGTGCCCCTGATTTAGGATATTGTTGAACTTTGATCTTTGCTATGCCTTCTCATTTAATATCCCTTTGTAAAAGCTAATTGATGTTAATTACTTGATATTGGGGCAATGCTTTTTGATCGTATTATATTGGGAAGAATATAAGGGATAGGACCTGTGAATGACAGTACTAGGAAAAAACCCCAGCCCCTCAGGGTTAGTAACCCTGGTTGGGGAGGGAGTAAAGAGGTCAGGGAGAAAGTATTCATCTGTCCTCTAGGACCTTAACTACTGGTCCAACTGTGGGTTGAGAGAGTGAGCCCAGAACTTGTGCTACATATATAAAAGATAGGGAAACTTTTGTTTAAACTGGGATGATAGACACTGAAGATATAGCAACTCCAGACCCAGAACTTCATGAAGGCTACTTACAGAAGCTCAGTGGGATTCTCTTGGTGATATGGATATAATTCTGAACGTGTAGTTAGGAAGCCTTGGGTTTGGATGCTTCTTTTGATCATGGACATGTCAATTAACCTTTTAGAACCACAGTTTCTTCCTCTGTTAAATGGAGATAATTTTACCTGTAAAATTATTATAACAGTTTATCTTATAGAATGTTGTGAGGCTCTGATGATCTATCTCCAAAGGGTTTTGCGGACTCTATCAACTCTAGGATCAAACACAGTCCCCTCTCTTTGGGATTAAAAACCACTTCACGACTTGATTTCAACGTTACCTTTCCAGCTTTATTATTCATTACTCACTTTCATGCTCTCTGCAGTCCAGCCAAACCAGCTTCATGCTTTTCCTCACATTTGACCTTCCATATCCTGTCTCCATGATTTGCATAGGCTGTCCCTTATGCCTGAAATGCACTCTCTTCTGACTCTTGGGATCTTTAGTTTCATTAAAAATTCAGCTCAGACCCTTTCTTGATCCTCCCATCGGCCAGTGACTCCCCCAGCCAAATTACCTATTATTTGCTTTATATATTTTGCATATGCTTACATATGTACATGTTAGCTCTGACTTATGTATATGTTGGGTCCTTATGAGCATGAATTATTTCATTTTTTGTCCCAGTACCTAGCATAGTGCCATAATAGGCACCTAATGAATGCTCAATGATTGGAAAAATGCAATATAAATGCCAATTATTGTTATTACTGCTGCCTGGCATGTGGAAGGTGCTTCATAAATGCCTATTAACTGTCTGATACTAGCATTACAACTCCTATTAATAACCAGTAGACTAGGTGTGGCTTGCCCTTGTTTATGATGGAGTCTATTGAGAATGGATTTAAGTAAACAGTGTATGGAGTGTGTGAAAGCAAAAAAAGGTGATGAGTTGATGTAACCATGTGGAAATTAAAGGAGTGTTAGTTGTTGTGAGTCAGTGTATTCGTCAGTGGGGTATGAGTCATTCACTGTGTCTCAGAGGAGGTGCACTCAGGTAAGGCCAGGGAGCATCAGTTCCATTAAAGACCAAATTGAGCTCAGGGTAGCAAGCTATAATAGGGGAAAAGAGAATGATTAAGGAAGAGAGAGCACTGCTGCTTGGGGTGCCTGAGATAATGGTAACCAATGAGACAGCCCCTGTCCTCAAGGAGTTTACATTGTAATGGAGAAAGACCACACACAAATGGAAGCTGAAAGGGAGGGAGGGGAGAAGGTATCCGAGGATGCAAGGGCATAGTGGAAAACTCAGAGAAGTCTCAAAATAGATAGTCAGGTGAGAAACGAGGAGACGTTTTTAGCTGAGCAAGGTGGGATGGGGTGTTTTCATGAGGTGGTTTGTCTTGTTGCCTTTGGGTATCAATGGTGTGATACTCAAATAGAAAGGGATCCCTGCTGTACCAGAGTTAGAAAACCACAAATCAACATTATGTTGCATTACATTTTTATTTATTTTGTTAAATATTTCCCAGTTCCATTTTAATCTGCTTCTCATGACACAGGGTAGTTTGACACCTCTGGGTCCATTTGAAGAATCTAGTTCCACCAATTCATTTCCTTTCCTAAGATGACCATTAACACAGCTAGCCACAGCTAAATTTAAAAAGTATATTTTTATTTTTGTATCGTCTATGTATACTATTGAATCCTTCTCTGGATTTTCCTAGAAAATCCTCCCTTATAATGAAAAATTAAAAACAATAAGAAAAAAGTTTAGGAAAATTATGCAAAATATTGAAGAAGTCTGATATTACACTGTTTCATACCCATAATCCCCTAATTTTGCAAAGAAGTGGGATGGGGGTGGGGGAAGAGATATTCTCCTATCTTTTCTTTAGGGGCAAACTTTGTTCTCATAATTCTGGTGCATTGAGTTTCATTTGTTTTGCCATTGTTTTTTCCCATCTACATTGTTGTAGTCAATCCTAATATCGTTTACCTGGTTTTGCTTCCTTCCCTTGGCGTAGTCTTTTTCATGATTCTCTGCGTGAATGAGAATCATTGGTAGAAGGCTTGTAGAGGATCATTGAGAGAAGGCTGATTAATCACCAGGTAAAGAATTTTGTTTTTTTGCAATGTCAGAGCCTCAGAGCCCATCTAATCCACATTCCTTATTTTACAGATGAGGAAACTGAGGCACAAAGAGTTGAAATGACTTGTCCAAGGTCACAAAGGGAGGAAACATCAGAGGTGGGTCACTGTCTCTGACTCCAGGATTAATGCTTTTTATACTGTACTCCTGATATTTACATAGCATTTTAAGTTTTGCAAAATCCTTGACTTATATTATTTGTCTTGATCTTTATGATAAGCCTGTGAAGTAAGTGCTATTTTTATCCTCACTTTATAGATGAGGAAGTAGATTTCTCTAGGCATGTTTTGAATATGACCAGTTTACCTAGGACGGAGTCTTCTGTCTTCCCTACCGCATAGGTGGGGTAAACACTTTGATTGGTTGCTTGAGTCTTTAAAATTGGTCCTCCATCTTTCAGCTGCTCTCGCTTCCTTAACTCCTATCTATTGAATCCAGCATGGACACCATGAACTGTACTCTATGAGAACCTAGCTAAACTATGGACCTAATCCCCTTACCCTTCCCAGGGACTGAGGTATAGAGGAGAAAGGGAGATAGATTACACTTCCATGTGTTGGGGGTGGTGGGAATAAGTTTATATATTTGTGGTTATATCTTTGGAAGTAAATATTCTTTTTAAAAGATCTTGTGTTACAAATGCATACCATAGAATACCAGAAAAGCAATTATATTGAAGTATAGCTATCAGAATATTAGAAAAAAGGGGCAACTAGGTAGCACAGTGGATAGAACTCTGACCTTGGAGTCAGGAGGTCTTGAGTTCAAATGCAGCCTCAGACGCATAACACTCACTAGCTGTGTGACCCTGGGTAAGTCACTTAACCCCAATTGCCTCACCAAAAAGCAAAAAAAAAAAATTAGAAAAAAAAACCCAAGGTTACAGATGACAGGTTAAGAAGCCCTGGATTCAAGGACTACAAGCTTCCTTTCAGCTCTAAAACTCTAAATCAAATAGCACCCAAGATGAGCAGCTGAGGGATGAAGTCGAGTGGAAACAAAGAATGCAGAAAGTTTTTTCTCATAGAAAGCATTTTCTCCTCCCATCAACCCAAACCTCCTTCTTCTCTCTGTTCTCTGCACCTAAGGACATAATAAAAAAGAAAGAGGAAAGAAGGATTAAGTCCTATGCAGATGTACTTCCTGAATAGCCAGTGCCCCAGCTATACTTGGCTAAAACACTAACATCTCCCACCTCCACCCCCAAGTTCAACAAACTTTTTACCTCTACTGCTAGGCGGTGTTATCAGGAGGCTGGAATTGCTTAATGCCAGGGCTGGAAAAGGTCTAAGTAAGAAACATATCTGTTTCCCATTAAGGAGATTAACTCCTCTGTTGGAGTTGTTATTACAGGACTAGGTCAGGGGACTGTGGAGGTGCTGGCTGGGGGCTATTCTGACTGGGTGGGTACTCTCCCACCCTGACCTCCCTCTAAGGCTGGCCCTCTTCTTAACAGCCTTTCCCTAGTTGAACCAGATTGGCCAGAGAGATCACCACCTTCCACCAGCCCCTGGGACCCTGATGTTGCAAGAGGGAGACTGTATAATAAGGGGAGAGGATAGTACCATCATTGTTCATTTCATTTTAGGGCATCTTATTGATTATTTAGACACAGGATGGTATAGTTGAAAAAACCTTAGACTTGAGGTCTGAAGACCCAGATGCAACAATCTGCCCTTCTGAGCCCCAGTGTTTTCATTTAAAAATGTAAATTTGTAAAATGAGGAAAAGTCCACATGTATACAACTCTACCTCATGTGGTTATACTAAGGAAAGAGATTTGTAAACTATAAAGAGCTATAGAAAGGGAAGACATGAGCCGTTGGTATAATAGCACTAAAAACTTAGTATTAGATAGGACCATAAAGGCCATCTAGTCCAACACCCTTATTTTACAAGTGAGGAAACTGAGGTTGACAGAGGTTAAGTTATTGGCCCAAGGTCTCATAAGTAATAAGTAGCAGATTCATGTTGCTCTTGTTGTAGACAACAAAATAATCATATATATATAAACACATATATACATATATATGTACATACATATACTTCTATATGCATATATGCATTTGTATACACATAGCCTATGACTTCTCATACTACTTAATCCATATCCCCACTTCTCTCTACTATGGCTTTCTCATGTTGGCAACATGACACACCTATTTCCTTGTCTGGTAGATGAATTCCTCCCTGAAACTCACTCACCTTCTTTTCTTTCTCTCTCTCTCTCTCTCATTTATCTATATGCATTATATTATTATAATATAATTATATATTATCAAACTGGTCAGCTAAGTGGTGCAGTGGATAGAGTGCTAGGCCTAGAGTCAGGAAGACTCATCTTTCTGAGTTGAAAGCTGACCTCAGACATTTACTTGCTGTGTGACCCTGGGCAAGTCACTTAACTTTGCCTCAGTTTCCTCATCTGTAAAATGAGCTGGAGAAGGAAATGGCAAACCACTCTAGTATCTTTGCCAAGAAAACCCAAATTGGGTCACAATGAGTTGAACATGACTAAAATGACTGATTACTGAACTAACACCCAACAAGGTCTTGTACGTTGTAGAAAATCAATAAACACTGGCTGAATGAATGAATGAATGAATAAATAAATGAATAATATATCTATAAAGAAATGGAAATAGAGGCAATACTCTGCAATATGAAGTACAAATGAAAAAGCCAATATATAGTAGATTACGAGAGAAGAATGAACAGTGCTGATAAACAATAATTAGGCAGCTGGATGGCCCAGTGGATAGAGTGCTGAGCCTAGAGTCAGGAAGACCAGAAAGACACCTACTAACTGTGTTACATTGAGAAAGTCACTTAACCTCTTTTTGCCTCAGTTTTCCTAACTATAAAATGGGGATAATAACGGCGCCTAATTTGCAGTGTTATTTTGAGGATCTAACGAGATAAGAATTGTAAAAGCACTTAACACAGTGCCTGGTACACAGTAGGTACTATATTATTGCTAGCTATTATTATTTATTAATTTCAATGCTTCCTTTCTTTTTCTGTGAGTATATATTTTACTGTCCTTTATTGTTTTCTTCTTGGAGTATAATCTGTCACATTAGAATAGTAACTCTTAACATTGTAGGACATATGAGAGCACATTAAAAAATTCTTGTCCCAGAATGATGTCAAAAGGGAGAAAAAAAAAACAAACAAACAGATTCATGGTCTAGAGATTAGGGGCATTGTAGGTACTTAATTCATACTTGTTGATTGATTGTTCTCTGGGTTTTTAGAGTTTGCCTAATTTACAGAGAAGTTTATCCAGTAGGATACAGGGGTTCTTTCTTTTTGCTATCTTTAAGCTATGTTATTCATGTTTTTTGTCTAATTTTTTGCTTTTTTGTTGTTTGATTTCTACTGTGGACTGTACCTTGGTGTAGGGAACTCTTAAATGAGGATTTGTCCTCCATAAATGCAGATCAGCACCTTCTCTTCAATTTATGGTCTTAAAAAGCTGTCTAAGACACAGAGAGGTTAAACTACTTGTCTAGGGTCACACTGCTACTCTTGTGTAAGAGGCAGAACTGCCTCTGAATCTGGGAGAAAACAAATTAAAATGACTGAGGATTTTCATTAGGGTAGAGTTATGAGACCAACTCAGTAGGCAACCAGGTGTATTCCTGTTTATATTCATGACTGATGCTCGCCAGCAGAGAGCACCTTTAGATTCTCGTAACAATAGAGGACATTGTTTATTCTGAATATGATCTTGTCTCAAAACATCTCATGTATTAATACATGCAATATTCACTTCTTCCTTAACCTTTCAGAGCATTTTTTGTTGTGTATTTTTTTTTCTTCAACAATTTCCTTGGGAGTGTGAGAAATATTTGCCACCATAGATTTTTTTGCTCTTTACTAGAAACTAGAGGTAGTATCCAGTACTTTGGGAGAAGTACTGGAAGAAGTCCTTCTTTTAAGGACATAGGAGCTGAGAGTTTTAGAAAAACAAAGACAAAACAATACAGGGAGAGCATTATCATAATTTATGATCAAAGTCACATGACAAAATGGATTGCTCTATTATTTTTCAATTAATTTCCAAATGAAGGAGAAATGTAATCTAGTCATAGATGTATACAGATGGACTTCTGACATCTAAAGAACCTTTATTTTATTAGGTCACCCAAATCTTGGCATGCATTTATTTAGTTTATAGCATCTTTTATGCTGTGGTTGAATTGGTTAAAAGGGTAAATCAGGATGGTGATAGCTCATCCATTTTTTCTTAGCTACTGTCACTTCTGATGCCTTCTTCTAGTTAGATTAATGACTGATTAGTACATACAATCAGTGAACCAAAAATCATTGTTAAATGCCTGCTGTGTGCCAGACACTATGCTAAGTGCTGGGAATATAAAGAAAAAAGTCAGCGGTTCTTGCTCTGAAGCTTATATTTTATTGGGAAGCAACATTTATGTATGTGTGTATAGTCCTGTCTTGGCTATGTGTCCTGCAGATGGTGTAAAGGAGATCAGGATGCTAGAGATGGCAGAAATCTTTGCTCTGACCTTGGGGCTAGTGGTGAGGTTGACTGTGAATCATACACTCACCCCTCCCAACTTGGTTCACATGGGAAGAAAATGAGAAGATGAGGAACCATGGAACGGGCAGAGAAGCAGAAGTAGTGGAGGGATTGACACAAATAAGAGAGGATTCAGTGACTCTGGATCCAAAGTTTCATGGATGAATTATGTTGAAGCATTCAAGATAGATCTTGTGTGGCTGAAAATCATTTGGATTGTGAATGGAGGCTGGTAATCTTGCTTGGGAATTGGGAATGGCCTGGGAGAAGAAAGTATTAGGTTTAAAACTGCTGTAGTTGCCAGAGATAGATTTCTGGCTGGGAGCTTGGAGATGAAAGAGAATTATTAACTTATTTTATGACTTCCTAGGGCAGGAATGTATTCATAAGGGTTTTTCTGGGCAAATGAATCAGCAACAATAGCTGGGCAGCTAACTAGCTGGACAGGCACTGAGGTGGCCTAGTTTGAAATGAAAATCACTATAAAGAGTGGAAGAGTGGAGGGACTGGGTAGAGAGAGTCATAGTACCTGGGGAAGAGTAGATCAGTCGGCAATCTGTAGGAGTGTGATTGGGGGTGGGGTGGGGAATGCCTGCCTGTCCACCAGTACATATAGCAAGCCACCACCACTGTAATAAATATATAAAGAATAAATACCAAATATATAATATAGTTAAATACAAGATGGGATGGGGGAGGGATAATTAAAAAACTTTTTAAACAAGCATTTATTAAGCACCTATTATGTGCCAAGTGCTATGCTTTACAAAAATTATTTCATTTGATCCTCACAATAATCCTGAGAAATAAATACTATTATTACCCCCATTTTATGGTTGAGGAGACTGAGGCAAAAAGAGGTTAAGTGACTTGCTCGGGATTACACAGTCAGTAAGTGAATGAGACCAGATTTAAATTCATGTTTTCCTGACTCCAAGTCGAGTGCTCTATCCACTGTGCCACCTAGCTACAGCTAGCAGTTGGGGATGGGGATAAGCAATGACATCATGTAGAAGTTGATACTTGAGAGTGGAAGCAATAGTGGGAGAGGCAAATGAAATGTACATGTGAGTGGGGGAAGGATGGCTCAGGAATTGATGTGATGAAATCATCCTACCATGATTTTAGCCCACCAAAATCTAGCCTATGGTTTAGCACCTCGACACTAAACCCTGACCCTCAGGCTATAAACACATGAAGAAAAAAAGAAAAGGGAAGGAAGGTGAAGAAGAGAGAAGAGAAGTGGGAGGAGAATAAGGAGAAGAAAAAGGGGAAGATGAAGAAGAGGAGGGAGAAGGAGGTAAAGAAGAGGGGAAGGAGAAAAAATAGAAACAAGTTTCTAACCACTCACATTGCGTCAGCTCAAAGAGCATGCCATAATACTATTTCTTAGGGAGGATGTACAGTCTTCAGATCAAGCTTAAAAACAGAGACAGAAAATGTCCCTAAGAAAGGTCCAGCAAATCCTCATGATTCCAGGACACTAGAGACAAAGGTGGCCAAGACACCAATTAGAGGTTTTTGAGATGAGGACAATGACAAAATTTCTTGCAGTGAGTAGCTGTGGAGGTCAAAGTTGGGTTCTCAGTGGTGCCAATGATGTGATGGGCTTACACTATTGATAGCCCTGTCACTTGGAATCCACTCATATTTTTCAGCCTCTCTCCTCTCACCCAATCACATATAGGGGAAGAGGGTGTGAAGTGAGCTTGAGGTGGAAGGAACCTCCAATAGAAATAAACCATTGGAGAGTACACAAGCAATTATAGGATCATGGCCCAAGAATATGTACATATACTCATTTGTGAAATCAGGAGTTTGGATTAAATGACATCAAAGGTCCCTTTCTGGCTCTAAATTTATAATCTTATTGTAATAGGGACTGGCACATGATCAGAACACTTTGAGGTGTGAAAGGAAGTTAATAAAAAGCAGTTTGAAACTGAATAAAGAGAAGATTTTTCCTGGGCTTTGCGTGTGTGTGCGTGTGCGTGTGCGCGTGTGCATGTATGCATGTGCATGTGTGTGTGTGTATGTGTGTGTGTGTGTGTGTGTGTGTGTGTGTGTGTGTGTGTGTAGACCGGTGGGCTTGACTCTTCAAGAATTAAGACAATTTAGACCAGAGAAAAGAAAGCTGAGGGGAGACAAGCCTACTATGATATAGAGACTAGGAATCAACTGTTGGGTAGAAAGAAGAGCTTTAATGGTGGTAATGTGGCTCTAAGGACTATGAAATCGTCTTCCTAGGAATGCTTTAAGAAAAAGGTATTAGATGGCTTATGGCTGTCATCCCTGCCACCTCAGAGGCTGAGGCTGGTGGATCTCCTGAGCAGGGCAGTTGTGAGGTATGGTAGGCTAAACTAGTTGGCTGTCCCCACTAAGTTGGACATTGATATAATGAGTTCCTGGATGCCATTAGGTTGGCTAAGGAGAGGCAAATCTCTCCAGGTCAGAAACAGAGCAGGTCACAAACAAGAAAGAAAGAAAGAAAGAAAGAAAGAAAGAAAGAAAGAAAGAAAG